>NC_080832.1:110879647-111180306 GCF_030435755.1 Ochotona princeps
CACACACACTCTCACCCGTACATACACACTATCTAAAACACACCCACTCACACTCTTATACTCTCACTCACACACTTATACTCACATGCACATACCCACACACCCTTTCCCCATTTTGCACTGCCCATAGTGTGCAGCATGAACTATGTGTGCTAATGCCCAGGGCCCTGACATTTTTTTTTGTCATAGCAAGGTGTCTGCCCTGGGGACACCTCCCTCTGCTCCACAGCGCCCTCTATCATTCTTGTGCTTGCACTGTCATGTGGCTCAGCCAATGGCTGCCGGCCTCGGGCTTGTCCCATAGCACAGAGAGCCGTGGTCCCTTCAGGCTCTCCACTCTTGCCTGAGCTTGCACAGGCTGGGTTTCTAGTGGAGGAGTTTGGAGCTCTACTGCGTATGAGGGAAAGGGTAGGCAATGGCCACTCTGCTCTCCAGATCCAGGGGGCTCTGTATCTGCCCACTGTCCTGCTTTGGCTTCCTGACTGCCTGCATTCCCACACAGGGCCAGCCTCTCCTGTGTGCCTGGCTGTTTCCTGCCCATGCTGTGGGGGCTGCAGCTCAGGCTTAGCCTAGTTCCCTGACACATGTGACACAGAAACACCCATTACCTCTCCTGGCCAGCCGTGTCCCAGAGCTGCAGCGCAAAGCATTTGTTGTCTACCAGCAGGGTTTTCACCCGGAAATCCACACCTAGGATGCATACAGCGTGGGGTAAGACCTCTTAGCTCCCCATCTGGGACTTTCGGCCACAACTCATCCCCCCAGACACCCAGCCCCAGCTCTGGCTGAGCCTTGGGCAGCTGAGTGCCCTCTGCTCTCCAAGCCTCTCCAGGTCATCCAGACATATGGAGCTGGTTGTGACAGCTCCACGATGTTTAGCTCCAGGCCAATCAGGAAGCAAGTGGGATGATGTTATTTCTGCAATTCCCTTTGCTTGCATCTTCCCCTCCAACTAGACCACAGGTGGACCCGCTCTCCATGGGGGGCAGGGTGGGAGAGGCAGAAGGAGCCATGGCCACAGGGCTGGCCGCCTGGACCATCCCAGCCCTGATTGCGTCACCCAGGGCAGGTCACTTCCTCCCTTTCCTCACCTGCGAGGCAGATGCTGGGGTGTTAAGGTTGAGCCTGGCTTCTGGTAGGTGTGGCTAAGGCCAGTTCTCATCTCCTTGGACGCCAGCCCTGACAGCCCACCCCTCCTGCAGCCATAGTTCCAGACCCTCTCTGTCCCCAGGAGGAGAAGAGGATGGAGACAAGTTCTGAGAAGTGTATACATCCTGCCAGCCCCCACTTCGCAGTGAGATCCCAGGGCAACGACAGTGTTGAAGACGGGCTGCTTTCTCCCACCTCGCTGAGTGGAGAAAAACTATCGATGCACTGCAGGCCCCAGGCAGGCTCCTAGCACCAGCAAGGCCGCGCCCAGGTTAATAGAGACCCTGCTCCTCCCAGGAAGCTGGGAGCAGCAGCCCCTGGAACCTGAGCCCAGCAGAGTGGTGAAATACCTAGTTCTCTCTCCTGCCATGTTTCCCAAAGGTCTCAGGTATCCTGTCTCCCAGACAGGCTCCAACAGGGCTACTTGGGAGTCTGAGGCTTTAGGCAAGCCCTCTGGGACCCAGCTAAGACAGGGCTAACCCAGTGCTCAGTGCTCTGCTCACTTTACCCCCATACTCCCAGCCATGGCTGCACTGGCTCTAGTCTGCTCAGCCCTCACACACAGGCTGGCTGAGGTCCTCACTCCCCACGGCACAGAGCTGGAAAGCAGGGAGCTGACATCAGGTGGGAAAAGGCCACCTGAGGAAGCCAGATTCTCTCTCTGTGATGGTTATGTCAGAAGAGATGACAGCCACCAGAGGCACAGCAAACCGAAGCCGAGATTGGGACAGATTTAGGCGTGTATCTGGGACACTCCAGGCTGGCTGGCAGGGCATGGCACACTAGCCCTGGCTTTTTATGACTGTGTACCCTGGGAGTTCCTCTTTTGAATGTTTCTGGAAGCTTCTTACTGTATAAAATAGGAAGGGATCCACTCTCTGAAGAACTAAGACATGCATGGAGGATGCCCGCTGCACTGTACTGGTGAGGATGAGGTGGCCCGGGTAATCCATGGTGGTGTGGCCTCACTCTGCACCGAGCCATGCCTGCCTTTCTAATCAGCTCTCCAGCCCAGGATGCACAGGCAGCAGAGATTTGAAACCTGTCACTGAAGCACTGGCCCAGCACAGGTCCCTTGGCAGCTGTGCCTGGCCCAACACAGAGGCAACGGCCACACTGTCCTTGTCCCTCCCCAGGTCTTGCTACTCAGCAGCTCTGCGGATCGCATGCCCCGACACTGTACACAGGAAGACTCAGGACTTCACGTGGTCAAATTTTCCTTCCTTAGCACTTACTATGTACCAGGCAGGATTCTAAGAACTTCACACATGTGAGGTCAGCACATTCTAATATCACTCCTGGAGGTGGGCGCTGCTGCTGTCCCCACTCCACATGTGAGAGCATGGCCACTTGGAGGAGTCCAGCAACTTGCCCAACTTCATGCCCCTGATTAGCGGCAGAGCAGGGATTTGAACTTGAGCACCTGGATTCCTCATTCACCACACTCTGCCAAGGCATTCTGGGTAAGGCATGCATGCAGCTTGCCCCAGATGGCTTCCTGCCTGAGACAGGCTGACCAGCCTGGGGCTGCTGGCGAGCTGCCCTGATCTGGCGCTCACGTGGGTGGGGACATGCTTGCTTTCCCTGCCAGCTAACATTGGCACCCCAAATTGCAGGGTGCTTTGTTGACGTGGCCTATTAGAAGCTAATCAGATCAATGCAGAAAAAGCAAATTACCTGTAATTAGAAACGATTAGTGACAGAGCCAGATGATGCCCATATAAAACATGATCTCCCGCAGGGCCCGTGGCCAGGGTGAACTCGCAACTTTCTTACTTGCTCCAGGCCTGCTCCGGTGCATTGTCCCCGGCCCCTGGGTGTCCTCCGCCTCCCGTCATCCTCCCCAACTGGGCGCTTACCCACGGTGGCAGAGAGGTTGGCAGCAAAGCTATTATGATGCAGCAGGTGCAGGAAGGAGGTCTTGCCCACGTTGGAATCTCCCAGGAAGATGATGTGGAAGACACAGTCCGGGTGCAGCTGAGGCTCACCTGGCCCGGAGGTCCCTGAGGATGGGTTCTGGCCAGTGCCCTGAGAGTCCATTCCTGGGTCTGCAGGATGGCTGTCTGCCCTGGGCTCCTTGGATGGAGGGGAGTCTGGCCATCCTTCTTGATGAGCAGCTGTTGCTGGGGGACTGGGCTGGGCTCCCAGCTCAGGCAGGTAGGAGAAGGTGTTCACAGCCCCTAGTGGAGCCAAGGGAGGGGGGCCCCTTGCAAGAGGGAGCTTGCCAGGATCAGGGGATTCTGTGTCCGCCAAAACTTGGAGAGAAGCCTGCAGAGCTCCATGTGGGAGCTGCTCCCAGACCCCAGCTGGCGGGCCAGAAACCTCCAGAGACTGCACAGAGCTGAGGTCCCCTCCTCTTTTTATGTCTTCTTCCTTCCTGACTTTCTCTCCTAGACTCTGGGATGCTGGATTTGGCTCAAAGCCTATGGCCTGCAGGTCCTGAGCAGGGGCCGCTCCTTCTTGCTTGGGCAACCTGGCTGCAGCAGATGTGAGCCCAGGAGCCTGGTCATGTGGGTCTGAGGCCTGGAGCTGTTTGCTGGGCCCAACTGGAGCCTGGGGAGAGGGCAAGCCTGCTTGGGGAGGGGGATCCTCCTGCAAAGGCACCCGAGCTTTGAAAGCTGCCACCAGCAGACTCCGTGACTCCCTGCTGGGAAGGTGGGCCTCAGGTGGGGGCTCTGGCTGGGACCTGGGCTCCAGGATAGGAAGCTTGGCAGGCAGCTCTGGGCCAACATCCTGCCCCTCCAGCTCTACCCCATCTTCACCCTCAGCCCCGGCAGGCATCGCAGGGCTGCTCCTTTGAGCCTCATCTGGATCTGCAACTGGCTCCTGAGCCAAGGGCAAGGTGCAGGACTCTGAGATGGAAATCTGCCTGACTACGCGGGGCGTCAGGGAGTTCAAGGTAGCTCTGGGAGTCGGGGGTGGGCTCCAGGTGAGCTGCAGGGCTCCCTGTGGTGGGCTGCAGAAGCGGCTCAGCAGCTCAGCCCAGTCATTATCATTATCCCCCAATATCTCAGGCAGGGGGGCCTCCTCTGGGGTGAGGAGGGCCTTTTCTGTTGTGCTGAGGACTCTGGAAAGGAAGTAGGGACATGAAAGAAAGGAAGAGCAGGTGCAATGTGTTACCATGGCTGCGGGTCCCAGCCTTCGTCTGCCTCTACAGAGACTCCTCTGGGACACCCTTGTCACCTGACTTACCACCCCCTCCCACCTGCCGTCCAATCCTGTCTCACTCAAGCCCTACCACAGTGACCCCATCCACACCTCTGAACCTACACAAGCCAACTAAGGGTGTGTGTGTGCATGCAAGGTCCCTTGTTGTGGGACCTTGCATCTTGGTCTTTCCCTTTTCTGTTTTCTCAGTTTCCCCATCTGAGAAGTGGGCCTGCTCCCCGCAGCTTGGCAGGGTTCCTGTGAGGTGTGAGGAATCAGTCTCTGTACCACATGCCACCCAAAGTCCTCTGAAAACATAGGGCCCCTCATCTCCGGTTCCAGGAAGCTCCTTGTCCCAACCCTGAGCCTGGAGTGACTGTACTTGCCTGGGTTCTTCCTCTGTCTGCCAGGACACTCGGGCCCTGGCAGTGGCGAGGTGGCCCCTCGTCACCTGCAGCTGCCCCTGCACCTCCTCCAGCCTCCCAGCCAGTTCCCGCTCAGCCTCCCGAAGCTGCAGGTTCTCCGCATGGGCTTCCTGCTGTGCGCTGCTAAGATGCTGGAGCTGGGCTTCTAGCTGGGGGGCGGGGTGGGGAGCAAGAGTGGGCCCCTTGCCCTCCCAGACCGCAAAAGCTGCTCAAGGCCATTGTGGGACATGGTTCCACACCCCACACCCCCAGGCTCCTGGAGACCTGGCTGAAAGTCCAGGGTTAGGAGGCCCAGCTGGCACCTTGCCTTCCACCTGGGAGGAGAAAGAAGGGGTCCATGGGAGAAGCACAAGCAGGCCCTGCACCAGCTGCTCTGCCTGGGGTTCTGACCAACGGCAGATCCCAGAGTGAAGAGCAGGTGACAGGCAGGGCTCCCACAGGGTCCCCCAGACCCTGCATAATCTCCATGCTGTCTCCCAGGCTCTTTCCTCCCTCGGCCAGGTGGACAGAGGTCAGGGGCCCCGTATGACTCCCACTGGATTAGGAAGAGTGGCCCCAGGGAGCCCGGCCACACTATTCAGTCTTGAGGGCCCCTGATACCTGTTCCCTGGGGGCTGGGTGTAGGTGCTGTTCTCATAGGGGATCCAGTCTGTCCTCCGTACCCTCCAGGGACCCCCATTGCTCGGGCACTCACCTCCCTGTGGCTGGCAGCCAGCCGCTGGGCCTCACACTCCTTGGCCATCAGCACATCCTGCACCTGGGAGCTGAGGGCCAGGCCACGCGAGTCGCTCTGTGGAACAGATGGACTCAGCTCTGCCCTGAACACTTTGCTGCTCTCCCTGCCTGCCACCTCCACCCAGGCCCCCGGGAACAGGTGCCAGGAGAGCCCAGTGAAGACAGCCTGAGGTCTGCTTGCTCCTCCAGTCAGCAGAAGGCTGCGGTTCAGAGACAGGGAAGGCCGACTCCGGGGACTATGGTAAGGAGGTACCCGACTCCTACCCCACCTCTGTAGGGAGCCCGGCAGGGTGAGGCTGGCACGGGAGGGGACCCCACCTCGGCTTGTAGCTGCTGTCTGTCCTGTGTGATCTGCTGCTCCATCTCCTCGTACAGCCGCCGCACCTCGTGGTGGTGGTCAGAGTCGCGCCTAGGCAGGGTGGGAGGCAGGGGCCAGGCAGCCTGGGGCTGGAGCCCATCCCACTGCCCTGACGCCTGGCACCCTTGGTAAGGGTGACCCCATCCCATCACTCTGATGATCACTATGGTGACACCCCAGGCGCTGTCATACCCACCACTGCCACCCTCACGGACAGTGTCCTACCCCACTCCAGAGCTACCACATATAAGCAGTGCCCCTGAGCTGGATGCCTCGGTGGCCCTGCATAATCCACTTTCACTAAAGGACCATTTGGGTCTTGCCCACGAGTCCCTGGAATCCTCTCTTCCTTCAGCTCAGCCCTGCCCTAATGTTGCTGCTCCTGGGGTCCAACACCCTCACTCACTTCCTCAGGGTCTGCTCCAGTGCCTCTTTGCTGGCCTGGGCCTCCTGCAGGTGACTGTTCATCCTGGCCAGGAAGCCCTCCAGGTTGCCCACCAGCTGGGGCTCCTCCTGCCGGAGCCTTCTCCACAACTGCCAGATCTCCGTCTGCCTGGGAACGGGTGCACGAGCAGGATCATGGTCCAGGTGGGGAGTGCAGTGGGCAGGGCAGGAATCAGAGTCAAGAGCCCTGCTTTTATATAGATCCAACCAAGACCCAGAGGTGGATGCCAGGGGCTGAGCCCAGGCCAGGCTGCCTGGGGGGTGCCTGGCTCCCACCCCCTGCCTCAGCCTACACCCTGAGTCTCACCCTGCCAGTC
Organism: Ochotona princeps; assembly: GCF_030435755.1. NCBI lineage: Eukaryota > Metazoa > Chordata > Mammalia > Lagomorpha > Ochotonidae > Ochotona > Ochotona princeps. The sequence continues at coordinate 110,886,223 of NC_080832.1, forward strand.
CACTTTCTAAGAGTCCTTGTCTAAGAGGGTGGGGTGAGCTGAGGGTGGCTTCCCTGGGGGTCTGGAGATGTAGAGGAGCCCACAGCAGGCAAGAGGGTAGGAGCAAGCCCTCTAAGCCCATGACAGAGACAAATGGGAGGGAATGCCCTCTGACCTCTGCACCTGCCCTGCCTAAGAGCCACCTTGCCTGAAGTCCCCCCTGGGACCTCTTTTTGAGCTCAGAAAGGCATCCCTAGGGACCATGTGGTTCCAAGAACATGAGCATGCTTGGGCGACTGATGCTCCAGCTTGCAGGACAAGGTGGAGCAGGCATCCTCTGCACTCGTCTCTATTCCCAGAATGGTTTTTGCGCTTTTTCTACAGTGGGGAGCAGAGGTCAGAGGTAAGAACATTGGCTGGGGGTAGGTCTCATAGTTGCCCAATAGCCATGCTGGGGTTTGCACTCGGCCCTACCCTGTGGCATGACCGGTGGGCCCCAGGCCCAGGATAGTCCTGCCTCAGTAGTGGCTAGGGCCTCCCCTGTCCCAACACTGTATGGGCCTCACTCAGGAAGAAAGCGGCTGGTCCCCAGCTGCTCCACAAATGCCAGGAAGGCCTCCCTCTCCTCTGCGTTGGCCTGTTCTAGCTCCAGGAAGCTGCTGGCTGTGGGCACCCTCTTCGTGGGCCGTGGCCGTCTTCTCCTGAGCCTGTGGGTGCTCAGGCTGGAGCCAAAGATGCTTTCTGTGGGGCAGAGGAGGACAGCATGTGGAGCAGCCACGACTTGAACTGGCACCCATATGGGATACTGACACTGCAGGCAGAGGATCAGCTTGTTACATCAATGTACCAGTCAGTCCCAGGATACTTTTTTTTAAAAAAAACAAAAACAAAAACGATTTTCCTGGTTAAATTAAAGGCACAGAGAGGCCTACACTGAGAATCTGGGGAGGCTCTGCCTCAGGTAGGATGGATCTGAGAAGTGAGAAGCAAGGAGTAAACCCTGTGGATTTTCAGGCAGAGGGAACAGCGTAAACAAAGGCCTTGAGGAAGGAACCAGGCTGACAAGACAGAGGGGCATGTGGCATGGAGGGAAACCCAGGGGTTAGCAGAGACTGGAAAACATGGGCCCTCCCTACCGTAAGAAGGTGGGCAGCTTTGATCCCAGGTGGTGGTGGGCACCACTGGATCCAGCTGTAGAGATGGCCCATCCTCTGCAATCTCAGGCCCTGACCCTTGCTCCTCACAAACCCTGGCACTGGAGTTATTACCTCCTGGGGTGGCCCCAGACCACAAATGCAGATTCCTGGCCTCCTCCTCTGCTGTCTGCAACCTTTGGCAGACTCTGTGACTTCGTGGGTCCTGCAGGGACACTCTCCTTCCCTCCCTAGGCAAGTGGGTCTCCCCCAAGGGGTGGAGCAGCTGATGACATAAAGAGGATGTCAGGGCAGGTATGAGGGCTCAGCCAAGGGCCTGTAGCTTCCTCACCCCGAGTCCAAGTGTGAGCCTTCGCCTGTGGCCCCAAGTGAAGGAGAAGTGCCAGCTGTCACACAAGGGAAGCCCTTTCTTGGAGAGAAGATGAAGGAGGGGGCAGAGAACAAGACTGGAGGCCTCTCTGGAGGAGGGAGTACTCGGGGAGAGCTTCCCTGGCTGCCTGACCCATCAGTTCACCCTCACTCCAGGCTGGGCACACTGGGATGGATGTCCCAGAGGCTCTCCTCCCAGGATGCACATACTGACTCCAGTGTTGAATTCTTCCAGGGAGAGGCGTCCCTTCCGTTCCACGTCCACCCAGTCAAAGATCATCTCCAGCTCCTCGTTGCTGCCCAGGAAGCTGAACTTGGCCGCCTGGAAGGAAAGAGTGAGTGGGCAGCTGCTCCTGCAGCTCTGGGCCCACGTGGCTGTCCCCAGTCATGCCTGCCTCCCCTCTCCCCACAGCGACTGCCCCAGTGCGCACCACAGGGCTCCTCTTTGCTCGGCAGAGCCCTAAGCTGGCTCCAGGCCTTGATCCTTTTTCCATACAAAATCCAAGCACATCTGTGCTGAATCCTAGTTTTTTAGGACCTTGGTAAAGAACAACAGCTAATCCTACCAGGGTCTACCAACCACCTGACACTTGAAAATGAGTGGAAAGGGGAAACTTGTGTCTCCCAGCATGCCACAGGGGCCGGGGCCACCTCTTGATCTCACAAACATGCTCATCTCCCTGCCTGAGTGGACAGAATGCACCTGTTCCCTGTGGACAGTCTCTACGGGGGCCGTCAATCATTGCATGTTAACACAACAGGTGACTCCAAAGATCTGAGGCTTGATAGACACGAACCAGCTTCTAAACATTTAGATTGTTTCAAAAAATAATTTCTTCATCTTCACTTCCTTTGCAGGGTACAGAGGCTGAGAGACTGCTGGAGCAAGACCTTCCGCTTGCTGGTTCACTCCCCAGATGACAGCAACAGCCAGAGCTGGGCCTAGCTGAAGCCAGGAAGGAGCCTGGAATTCCATGTGGGTCACACACGTGGGTGGCAGGGAGCCTAGGCACTTGAGCTATCGCCTGCTGCCTCCCGGGATGTACATTAGCAGGTGGAAGCTGGGGCTTTGAACTCCTAAGCATCTAAATCACTTTGTGCCAAATGCCTGCTCCTGCGTTTTCAAATCTAGGTCAGCATTCTAACATTCCTTTTTAAAGCTGCATGGCTTTAAACATTTTTTGAATTTTTCACAACATGCACCATTAATAAATGAGTAACATAAAGTCTTCGATAACCAGCTTGTTTTGTGTGGCTTCCAAGTTACCATTGCCCTCTCTGGAAGCTCTCATGATTCTTTCTTTTTTAAATAAGATTTATTTTATTTTTATTACAAAGTCAGATATACAGAGAGGAGGAGAGACAGAGAGGAAGATCTTCTGTCCAATGATTCACTCCCCAAGTGGCCGCAATGGCCAGTGCTGTGCCGATCCAAAGCCAGGTCTCCCACGCGGGTACAGGGCCCCAAGGCTTTGGGCCATCCTCTACTGCTTTCCCAGGCCACAAGCAGGGAGATGGATGGGAAGTGGGGCCACCGGGATTAGAACCGGAGCCCTTATGGCATCCTTGTGTGTTCAAGGCGAGGACTTTAGCTGCTAGGCCACAGCGCCAGGCCCAGATCTCACGATTCTTACAACGTCTTTGGCCCAGCACACTCTGCAACCTCGGGGGCCCTTTGCAGCCCTGCTCTTGGCTCTCAGAGAGAATCCCACATGGAATAGGAATTTAATTTGCCTGTTCCCCATCCCTCTTCTTTCCCTATCTTCCCTGCTTGCTGATGTTGCATCTCTAATTTTGATGGCTCATGACTGAGTGATTATTTTGCATGAGAGGCAGTAATGATGGAGAATTTAATGTTATGGTCTACTTGGGGAGCTCTGTAAGATGCAAAATGGAGAGTTAGTGGGGCTGGCACTGTATAAGTGAATAAAGCTGCCACCCTCAGTGCTGACATCCCATATGGGCTCTGGTTTGAGTCCTAGCTGCTCTACTTCCTATCCAGTTCTCTGCTTAATGGCCCGTGTTCTTGGACCCCTGCCACACCCATGGGAGACCAAGAAGAAGTTCTTGGCTTCAGACCAGACCAGCTCTGGCCATTGTAGCCATTTGGGGAGTGAACTAATGGTTGGTGGGTCTCTCTCTGTAAATCTATATTTCCAATACAAATAATTTTTTTAAAAAGCCACAATCCATATAGAGACTACTGTATTTCATGCCCACTTCTGACTCCAGCTTCCTGCTAATGTAAGCCTCAGCAGGCAATGACAAAGACTCAAGTCACTGGCTTCCTGCCACCCATCACTTCAGAGACCTGGATTCAGTTCTTGACTCTGATTCTGACCTTTAGTCCTAGCCCAGCCTTGGTCCAGCCATCACGGCCATCTGGGGAGTGGACCAGCACATAGCAGCTCACTCTCTCTCTCTACCTCTCAAATGCATAAACTTATTGGAAAATAGAATTAAAATATAACTTTGCCTCAATGGAAAAAAAAATTGAAATTCATGCATAGAAGGGGTCTTCAAAGAGTTCATTAAAGTTCATTAAAGTGAATCAGTGGACGGAAGATCTTCCTCTCTGTCTTTTCTCCTCTTTCTACATATATATGTGTGTGTGTGTATATATATGCATATATATATGACCTTGCAATAAAGCAAGTCAGATATACACAGATATACACAGAGGAGGAGAGACAGAGAAGCCGGGAATCAGGAACCTCTTCCGGGTGTCCCACATGGGTGCAGGGTCCCAATGCATTGGGCCGTCCTCGACCGCCTTCCCAGGCCACAAGCAGGGAGCTGGAAGGGAAGTGGAGCTGCCGGGATTAGAACCAGCACCCACATGGGATCCCGGCGCATTCAAGGCAAGGACTTTAGCCACTAGGCCACGCCGCCGGACACAAGCAAATAAATCTTTAAAAAAAGAAGAAGAGCACCTAGCTTTATTCCATTAAAATGGTATGTGGGTCCTAGCACTCTTTGCAAGGGTTACAGGAAAGTTTCTGTTTAGCTCCTGGGTGAGCTGCACAGGTAACAATAATTTTCTCAGCTTTGTTTTGATCTTATCACACCCTAATTTACAAAAAAAAAAAGGGCAAAGACAGCTCCTTATGAAAGAGCTATAGATAGTCTTGCAACCCTATTACCTCCTATGTTTGTTTCAAAACACCACATTTATTGTCGTTTTGATTACACAGATAACCAAGCACTGTTGCCTGGGCTCCCACGGTCCTGTCTTAATCTAGAGCTCAGATCTTCTCTGACAACTTTTTTGATTATTATTATTTTGCCATTGCATGATATCTGATCAATTATAGAACGAAAAAAAAGACAAATAAAAACACCTTTGTCCTTATTAAATCCCTCAATGCAGTTATGAGAGAAGGTGGGGCAAGCCAGCAGATTTACTCAGCCGTTCCCAGGCTAGCGTTTGCTTGGGCAAAATGTTGCTATTATAAACTTTTTGGGGGGTTGGGAAGGAATGGGGGGCTGGTGTTGTGATTTAGCAAGTAAAGCTATCGCCTGTAGCATCAGCATCCCTTATGGACCCCCATTGGCGTCCCGGCTGCTTCATTCACATACTGTACGAGAAAGCACCAGAGATTTCTCACACCTTGACTATTGGCAACATGATCTTGTCTGCAGCGGGGAGCCCCTGGTTGAACCCCTAGATGATCATTTCACACTGGGGCCCAAGAAGACAACTTCACCAGCTCCCCGTTCTGAGGAGCGTCAACTACCACAATAAACACACACAAACATTTGGTCTTGTCCCTAGACAGGCTTCTGCTGCTTTCTGGCAGTTCCATGGACGCTCTGTCACAAGTGTGGATCACAGCTCACGTCTTCCATGGAGAAAGACTAACTCAGAGCCGTCCCCTGGTCCCACCAACCGCGCTTGGCTTATTGTGGCAGAGGACGGTCCACCCCAGCTCAGGGACAGACTTCTTGGCACTCCTGGGCCTGACCACAGGCGGTTCACAAGGTCTGTGTAACAGATCATACCCTTGTCAACAGGAAGGATACATGTCACCTGGTGTCCTACCCCAGGAGAAACACTTAGGTGACCAACTTCAATAAAAGCACTACAAAACCAGGAAAGTCACTTCCTGGCAGAAGGGGAACCTTAGGAAAATCCAGTCCCTAGGGAAGTGAGAGGTTACGGGTAACATCCTCTGGCTGCTGACCCTGGCATGGACTTGGTTTTCTAACCTTGGGATAAATGCAACTCATCCCAGTCTGCCCAGGTCTTCCCCGGTTTTAGCACTGAGTGGCCTACGTTCCAGGTAACTCTTCAGTTCTTTGAGCCCTGGGACAGTTTGTCATTCACTGAAAGCACAAAATTATTATTTCAGTGGTTTGAAAAAAGCTAATCTGGGGCCTGCATTGTGGCACCGTGAGTTAATCCACTGCTTGGCACATCACATTTTTTTTAAAGAATTATTTATTTTTATTGCAAAGTCACATATATAGAGAGAGGAGGAGAGACAGAAAGGAAGATCTTCTGTCCAATGATTCACTCCCCAAGTGACCGCAACGGCCTGTGCTGAGCCGATCCAAAGCCAGGAGCCTCTTCTGGGTCTTTCACGTGGGTGCAGGGTCCCAAGGCCTTGAGCCCTCCTCAACTGCTTTCCCAGGCCACAAGCAGGGAGCTGGATGGGAAGTAGAGCTGCCAGGATTAGAACTTGTGCCCACATGGGATCCAGGCACATTCAAGGTGAGGACTTAGCCACTAGGCCACCACGCCAGGCCCCACACTTGCATTTAATATTCAGAGTGCCAGTTAGAGTTTCAGAGACATGGCTTCTGATCCAGCTCTTTGCTAAGGTGCCTGGGAAGTAGTAAACAAAGCCTCAAGTACTTGGGCTCCTGCCACCCACGGAGGAGGCCTGATCGAGTTCTTGCCTCCCGGCTTTGGTCTGGAGCAGTGCAGACTGCTGTGGCCATGTGGGGTGTGGGCCAGTGGGTAGAAGTTCTATCTCCTCCTCTCTCCATCACCATGCCCTTCAGACAAATCAACATAAAAAAACTTCCAACTTAAGACTGCATATGAAAACTTCTGGACAGAGCTGGAACAGTTCAATATTGCAAGTCTCAACTTGCCGAGGCCCACACGTTTGGTTTCTACTCTGACTGTAACTATGGAGACCATCAAGCCAAAAACTTGGAAGATCCGCCTTTTATAGGTCAAGAAAAGAACTCCAAAGATGATTTCTCATCACAGAAAAACACTCTGAAATTTGGAAAAAGGCAGAGAAGTAACCAGCATAGGAATACAGTAAGGAGGCTCGCCTGGCCTTGTATAGACAGTGGGAGATGGACTTTGTTCAGGTCAAGTTTACCTTTAATTAAAAGTCCCAGACATACTGAAGTTACTTGTTAACTTGCACATTTTTGTCCAGGAGCCATGAAAAGAATATTTGTCTGGCAGAGCAGATAACCCCCAAAGATTTATGGCCTGCTGGCCCTCAGCCATTTTAAAAATTGAACCCAGATGTCTTAGCCCAACATGTTGCGCTTGCCTGGAAATACAGCAGCCTCGCAAATGCACTGCTGAACAAGCCAGAGCAGCGAAGGCTCCCTCGTGAGTCACAAGTGAGGACAAGTTAGACAACAGCACGGCCAATCTCGACCGCAGCCCGAGGCTCCTCGTTGGGACATATCACCATGGCTGATCCTGCCTTTCTTTTATTTTACTTTTAAAAATTTTCATAAAGATTTATTTATTCATTTGAAATGCAGAATTACAAAGAAACCTGGGCCCCATCCTCTGCTGCTTTCCCAGCCTATAAGCAGGGACTTGGATCAGAAGTGAAGTAGCCAGGACACGAACTAGCGGCCATGTGGGTGGAGGTTTAGCATGCTATGCCACAGTGCCAATCCTGTTTAATTTTTCAAAATGTATTTGACCAGCAGAGAAACAACTAGAGGACGAGAGTGCTCATCTGCTGATTCACTCCCTGGATGCCTGCTGCAGCCAGGCCTGGCTGAGCTGGAGCCTAGAACTAGGAGAAACCTCCAGGTCTCCCATACAAGTGGCAGGAACCCAGGTCCTGAAACTTTCCCTGCTGCCTCCCGCAGCCTGCACCAGCAGGAAGCTGGAGGCAGAGCTGGGTACCAAGCAGTGCTAGTCTGTCCTGGGATGTGAGTGTCAACCAGCTTGTTCGCTGCAGGATTAAGTCGCCACTGAGATTTTATATTTGAAGTTTATAGTCAATGACATAGTTCACTTTCCAGGGCTCTCAGTACTCTCCAACATAAACTTCTCTGCTCAATGGACCCAAAACTACATCATCTGGGAGTTATTTGCTTGCCTTAAAGTCCTTTCCTTTGTTACATGTGAAAGTCACATCAGTCATTCACATGCTAGTATAAACACATCTCCGGCCTTTCCTGAGAGCAGATTCTAACCAGGAGAAAGGGATAGAAAGAAAGCAAAGACAGGAAGGTCTACCTTCCTGGGACAAGGAGCATCAGGAGATGGCAGAATGGGAATCCAGGGGGTGCTCACCTCCAGGTCTTGGCGGGTGACAAAGCTCCTGTTCTTGGCCCCACAGTCCTGGAGAAAAGCCTGCAGCTCTTCCTGAGCCTGAGAGGACCAGGTCACGGGCTCCTGGGCCATGGGAGCATCCTGACCGTCGGCTGGCTCTCGCATCTGCTGCCGGCGATTGGAGCCCAGCTTGCGGCTCTTTCGGGATGTTCTCTGTCCACTCTCCATGGTGCCCTGAACCTGGGACAGAGGAGAAGGGTGGGGGCACTGTGTCACTGAACATAGCCCCAAACCCTCCGGTGGCTCTCTGTCACCCACTGGGAAAGGGAGGACCTGCCATGGGTGTAGAACCCTGGCCGGAAGGTCCTGCAAACTCCTCCCCCAGCCCAGCCCACCACCTCATCTGAGACATCACACAGGGTGTCTTTGCCCTTCCTGGGGCACTCTTCGTGAACAGTACTCTTCAGTAAGGCTCTGAAGGTGGCTCCTCTGTAACCCCACACCTGCTGTTTGCCAGGCCAAAGCAGTGTCCTGGGTCATCCCTCCTTTATGGCCCCACCAGATCCTGACCGTGTCACAGCAACTGACATTCACCTTCGGGTTAGGGATCCTCCACCACGGCCTCTTGCATCCCAGCTGCAAACCACCCCGATCCCACAAATCTTTCTCTGCTGCCTGTCCCATGCACAGCCGGCAACCAGGAGCTCCCCTCAAGGGGCTGCTCCGGCATCATCTTCCCCATCTCAGCACCCTCCCAGCCCATGGTGAGCTGTGGCTGGCCCCTCACTGGGAGACAGCCCTCGTGACTGGTTTAATGCCATTGTCATGGCAGTTGGTTTGCTTTTTCGATTTTTATCTGCTTGTTTTTTACTTACTTGAAAGGCAGACAGACAGAGAGGGACAGAGATCTGCTAGTTCCTTCCCCAAATGCCCACAACAGCCAAGCTGCTTGGGGCTCCATCTGGGTCTCCCACAGTGGGGGAGTTTGTTATTGTAGGAGCACATGCCTGATTGAAGTGCTCACATGGGATGACGGGGAGAGAAGGCCCTCTCCAGGCACCATTGGGTGACACATTAGTGAGGGTGAACAACCTGGAATCGGGGTATTGAGACCACACAGCAGAACCTTCGCGTCTGAGAGATGCATGGTGGAGCAGCTCAGGATGCACTTATGCCTGCAGTAGACAGAAAGTGCAAGTGTGTGCGTGTGATGGTACGTAGGTGTGCACACGTGTTTGCATGTGAGCATATATGTGCGTGTGTGTAATTGTATTGTGTGTGCAAGTGCATGTGCCTATATGTGTGTGCATATGCGCATGTGGAGGAAGAAAGCAGGAAGGAGATACAGTGGTAGCCAGCCACCCAGCAGCACACCCTGTGCTATTGGCTACTCTGGGGATTGCAAAACTCTCTTACTAAAAAGCCGGAAGAAAAAAGCCAAGAGTGAGTTGGCTGCGGAAGGCCCCCAATGGCTCTCCCAGCACCCTCACACTGTCCCTCATTGTGCCATGAGATGGGGACAAGCCTTCGCCCTCCTTGGGCCACTTTGGTCCCTATCCAGGAAACCATCATTCAACCTTATTTACCTTCCCCCCACCGCCAAGGAAGGAAGCTGCTGCCTACATGATTGTGGGACCCTTCCGTGGCTGACAAGGCACCTGCCACAAGAGGGTCAGTCCCACTCTCCTGACCTTGGAGATGTGGAACAGCAGTCCCCAGGAGAGGGGGTGCAAACCCAGATACATTTCTTGACTTCTGACTTTACCTGGCCCAGCTCTGGAAGCTGTGGGCACCTGAAAAGTGAACTATCAAATAAGTGATCTCCCTCTGTCTCTCTCTCCCTCCATCTAACTTTCAAATAAACAATTTTTTAAAATATTGGTGTTGACATTGTGGCATAGCAGGCTAAACCACCTCCTGTGACCCAGGCATCCCACATTCGTTCAACTCCCAGCAGCTGCTCCACTTCCGATCCAGCTCCCTGCTAATGTGCCTGGGAAAGTAGCCAAAGATGGTCTTAGTGACTGATCTCCTGCACCCATGTGGGAGATCCAGATCTGGCTTCAGTTTAGTTCAGCCCATCTGGGGAGTGAACTAGTGGGTGGATGATCTCTCTCTCACTCTGTAACTCTGCCTTTCAAATAACTAAATATTTATTTAAGATGTTTCTTTTGGCATAAAAAGGTTGAAATCCATGCCCAATTTTTCCTAAGCCATATTTTTCTCTTTTTTTTAAAGATTTATTTATTTTATTACAAAGTCAGATATACAGAGAGGAGAGACAGAGAGGAAGATCTTCCGTCCGATGATTCACTCCCCAAGTGAGCCACAACGGCTGGTGCATGCCGATCCGAAGCCTGGAACCAGGAACCTCTTCTGGGTCTCCCACATGGGTTCAGGGTCCCAATGCATTGGGCCGTCCTCAACTGCTTTCCCAGGCCACAAGCAGGGAGCTGGATGGGAAGTGGAGCTGCCGGGATTAGAACCAGCGCCCGTATGGGATCCCGGGGCATTCAAGGCAAGGACTTTAGCCGCTAGGCCACGCCTCCAGGCCCGCTAAGCCATAATTTTGATAAACTTCTTGACGTCCCCTGGTATAAGCCTCATACAAGCAGGGAGTGATTCTGTTCCTGGCTCTACCGAAAATGCCCTAGAGCAGCTGGCTGCAGCTGTCAGGTGTGCTGGTGATGTCAGCTGCGTGAGGCACTTGCAGTCAGGCCTGGCGGAGAGTGAGTGACTGGGGAGGACACTGGCAAGGGTGAATTCTGCCTGAGTCCACCAACAAGCCAAGTTGATCCAACTCCAATACCAACAGGATCTAACTCCAGCAAGTTCAGAGCACAGCAGACCTGGGTGGGGGTCTTTTCTCTTGAGACCCAGTCCCTCCCGTCCTTGCCCTGTGCAGGGTTGCACTATTTCCATGACAGGGACAGCATGCCTGAAGCAGTGAGAAAAGAGACCCAGTGTAGAAAGTTCCAGAACCAAACCACCAGGGGCAGAGTCTTCTGTGTTGGGGTGGGAGGCTGTGTTGTTGAGCCTGCCAGGGCCCCATAAGGAAAGCAAGTCAGCTCCCTCCCTATATCAGTGTTGTGAACTGCGGGGTCCCCTTGGCATTGTTTTCAGAAATCCCCTGGATAGTGGGGACCAACATAGCTCCCACTGCCCATTTTGGCTTGGGCTGTGCCCTTTGAACTATGCAGGACACCAGTGCTTTGGCGTGACCCTGGGTCAAAAGGCAGCTGGTGCCCCGGCCAATGCTGCCCTTGGCCCCCTCTGTTGCAGTGCTGCATGCATGAGGGGTGCACACTCATGTGTGCCCCTTGGGGTCAGGCATGGCAAAAGGAGCCCACGAGGAAGTGGACAGGTCCTGGCAGCGCCAGAACCCAGCATAGAGTCTGCAGCGGTGACAGCAGGGAACACTGCCCCAGCTGTGACATGTCGGAGCGGTGGGCCTGAGGGACCACCTCCGGTCCTCACCCTTACTCCTCCCACCTTGCTGATGGATAAACGCAGTTCTGAGGAGTGGGGTGCCCTGCCCCAGGCCACTCAAATCTCCCACTCAGGCGCCCTCTCTGCCCTGCAAGAGACCATGCCAGTGACTCCAAATGCCCGAGAATCATGCCCTGGGCACAGGAGCCAGACAGGGACTGCCCACTTTCCCCACTCTCGCCCCACCCCAGATCTCACCTCTGGAAGGTCCTGGGTTGGTGGCACCTGGTGACAGGCGCAGCTGACCTGTAGAACCGTCCAGGGTTCCTGGGACTGTTAACAGCCTTGTCTCTTGCTTCATAGCCCTTTCCGTTTCCCTGTGAGACAATCTCTTGTTTCCATCTGAGGGACTTCCTGTGCCATGACCACAGGCTCTCCCCATCAAACTTTCCTGGCACCCACCCCCTGCACTTACCCCCAGCCCGAGGATCTTAAACTAGATAGTGCTGGAGCAGGGAAGGCGGCTGCTAACGATCTGGAGCAAAGCCAGACTTGATTCAAGTCTCTGCTTGCGGTGGTGGGGTTGGAGCACCCCAGACAAGGCTTGTGGACTGCCTGGGGAGCTGCACTCAGTCCTTACAGCGGGCTCCACTCTTGGACAGTGACCTTGAACATCAGAGGAGGACTACAGCCAAGTTAACCTTTGGGGAATAACCTGATACCAGAATATACTGTAGAGCCACAGTCATCCAATGGTGTGGCAACTGAAGTGTGACTACAGCTGCAAAAGAATCCTTGGAACAGAATACAGGACAAAAGTACACAGAAAGGTGAAGGGCAGCCTGTCTGAGGAAACAGCATTGTTGTTGAGTGTGTGAGAAAGAAGACCAAGAAGAATTATTCAGGGAAAAGATGCAATGAATGCTCTGTGGCAGGAACGTGCTGTGTGCACTTGAGCAGCCATGAAGACAGCAGTGTGGCTGGGCACTTGGAGGAGCGGAGGGTGCAAGCGATGAGGTCAGAAGTAACAGGCTGCACTAGATAGCCGGGTGAGGACCTGGGCTTTGGTTATAAGCCACGAAAAGGAACCCTGACCCAGCTCAAGTTGGAAAAGGACCACGCTAGCTACTTCTGCTCTGGGAAGTGAACTACAGCAGGCAAAGGCCAAGGAGGGACAGAGTGTCCACATGAGGGGCGGTGGCTCAGACCGAGAGGGTGGCCAGGAAGCAGATGAGGAGGGACTGGGATCTGGATACATCCTGAAATATACAGGGTTTCCTGCTGCTCTGGCCAGCCAATCCAGGAGCTCCAATCCGGGAACTTCTGTCTGGCAGTAACTTTCTCTCTTTTCTAGGGACAGAGTGAAGTCCCCAGAGCCTCACTCAAGCATCAGCTCATGTGCCCCCCAGCTTCCAGTCACGATGAGGCGGCATGGGGGAAGTCAGGGGTGCTCACAACCTGAGTCCCGTGGGCTGTGACAGCTCAGGAGAGGGGCAAAGACCTAGCAGGCAGGCAGCACAGAGCATGTGCGGGGAGTTAAAAGCAGCATGAGCCAGGCACTTCGGGCAACAGCTGAGCCAATTGTCAAACACAACACTGCTGCACTTTGGAGCCAGAAACCAAAACTAAACAGGGGTCATGGGACAGCTGGACCTCAGGGACAATTGTCTTGCTTGAATTCACTTGGCCTTGGGTAAAGCCTGAAGTGAGCTATTCTGCATTCTGGGATGCAGCGACCAGAGCTGGGCCTCGAACAAGGCCGCAGGGGCACTCCTTGCTTCCGACTATCTGCTGCTACTATAGATACTCTGGGAGGGATCTCAGCTGGGCAGGCCACCCCACAGGCATCCAGGCCCAGAGGGCATATCTGAGACCATGTTTGTGTAGCACTTTGGGTGAAAGCTGGAGCACCTGAGCTCTATCCAGGACTGAGCAAGGTCGGGCCCCAGAAGCAACCCTGTCACAGACCCCGTCACTGTAGCGGCTGGGGCCAGGCACTTCCCCTTTCTGCTCTGTTGAGCAGGCAATGTGACCTGGAGTTAGCCTGGACCTTCTGACTTCTCAACCACTTCCTGGGGGCGTGACTGCCGGCCAATGCCAGGCCCACATCTGGGCTCATTGCAGCCTACCATGTGTTGTAGTTCCACAGTGGTGAGCACTTTTCTGCCATGACTGTCTGCTTCAGCACCCCACTGTGAAGAGTCACACCTGGAACTGGCCAGTACTGGGCAGGGTGTCAGGTGGCAAGGAGCCCAGCAGATGTCCAAGGGCAATCTTGGAGGATGCCAGCAGAGTTAAGCCCCAGGTTTGTCAATAGGGAGCTAGAAGTTAGCCCATGTAGGTGAGGAGGCCCAAAGAAAATGCAGCACCCACAGCAAGGAAGGGAGCAACCCAAGTGTCATGTTAAGGAGTCCTGCCAGCACCCAGAGACCTCTGCAGGTGGCAGGGTAGGGGCGGGGCCAGCTCCTCAGGAGCATCCTCTCTGCTGGGTAACACTGGCTGCTAAACCCTGGGGAGCAATCTCCCCAGCTTCCCAACCCCGCACCCCAGGAAAAGTCTTGGCCAGAAGCAGATGCACGCAGATGGGGAAGGAGAAACGGCAGGAAGGACTTACTAGCCCCAGTCTGAATCCAGGCAGCACCCTCAGGTGCTTGCTGTTACACCGTGTCACCTTGCTCCCCCCGCCTGGGAATGCCTGGGTACCGTCTCTGGGACTGTGTGTGGAAAGCTGCCCATCTGTCCAGGCAGATGCCCTGTCCCATTCAACCTCGCTGCATGTGGCACTCTGTCTCATGCCTGAATTATTTTTTGTGCCAAGAGAAGCAGCTGCATGCCAGCTTCTCCACTTCTAATCCAACTTCCTTTTAATGCTCTTGGGAAACCAGTAGAAGATGGCCCAAGAACTTGGGCCCCTGCACTCATGTGGGAGACCAGGTTAAGTTCTAGGTTCCTGGTTTTGGCCTGGCGCAGTCCTAGCCACTGGGGCCTACTGGGTAGTGAACCAGCATAGGGAAGGTCTGTGTGTGTGTCTCTCTCTGTAACGGCCTTTCAAATGAGTGGAATCAATCTTTTTTTTTTAAGGACATCTCTGGTTTTACAAAGCAGTTGAAACATTTTATGCCCCTGCCAACAATAAGCTCTAGGTTCTCCCAACCTTGCCAGCACTTGGCATTGTCCACCCTCCATGAGTCACGTTGGTCTCTTACAAGTATGTGGCTTTAATTTGCACTTCCCATATAGTAATGAGCCTAAGGTATGGTATACACTTCACCAAACTACAGAGCAAACCCAAGTACTGGCAGTAGTACAATGATGGACCGCTTGGTTTTATTGTTTGCTATGCTATATTTCTGTTTGCTGAGCTTTCTGAATTTTAAAAAATATTTAGATTTACAGAAAGATTTTCTATCAACTGGTTCACTTCCTAAATGGCCATAACATCCAGAGCTGAGCTGAGCTGAGCTGAAGCCAGGAGGCTTCTCTGGGTCTTCCACATGGTACAGGGTCCAAAGGACTTGAGCCATCCTCCACTGCTTTCCCAGATCATAAACAGGGAGCTGGATGGGAAGTGGAACAGCTGGGACATGAATCAGCACCCATATGGGATGCTGGCACTGCAAGGCAGAGAATTTACCCAATTGAACTATTGTGCTGGTCCCAAGCTTTCTGAAGTTTTAAAATGTAAATGCTTGGCCCGGCACAGTGGCATAGCTGATTAAGACTCTGCAATGCTGACATCCCATGTGGGTACCAACTGCTCCACTTCCCATCCAGCTCCCTGCTAATGCACCTGGGAAAGCAGAGGAAGATGGGGCAAATGCGTAGGTCCCTGCACCACGTGGGAGACGTGGATGGAGCTCCTGGGTTTGGCCTGGTCCTGTGCTGGCCATGTGGCTATCTAGGTGTGAACCAGCAGATTGAAGATTTCTGCCTTGATTATTCTGACTTTCAAATAATAAATAAAATTTCTTCTAAAAAATGCAAATGTTTAATTTGTAAAATTATTTTTAATGAAAACATCCCCCATCCTCATCTATTTATTTTCATAAATGACAAAGTATAATGACCACAACAATAATGCACAAGTTATTAAGGAATATTTATTGAGCACCTGCTGTATACTCAGCACTGGGGGAGGGGCTGTGAAGGACACAGGGAAGAAGGGGGCGTATTCCCTGCCCCCAAGAGGTGTGTGGTCTAGGTGGAGAGACAAGGGCACTGGGACATGTGGGGAGGGACAAAAACATTCCAGGCCAGCACGTCACAGGAGTTGGAAGGGGCTTGGGATCAGAACCACTAACTGCTTCAGCACCTCCAGAGACACAAAGCCACCACTCCCAGCCCCACCCCATGTGTCCTCCACAGCCTCTGCCCCTGCTCCTTGTTCAGCTGCTACTCAAAGTGCAATGAGATGGGGAGGGGATGGGGCAGACAGACTTCCAGGGACGGGGGGTCTCCCTCCTAAAACACCCACTTCCCACAAGCACCCCCTCATGGAGATCCCCACTGCAGCAGGCCATCCAACCAGGCAGGACCCCACTCCCAGGGCCACCACATAGGCAGGCCTGGGCTGCCTATCTGCTTGCCCTTCCTGGCCATCGAGCTACCTGGAGCTAGGAGGGCACTGGGGGGACAAGGCAGGGAAGAGAGAGAGCAGCAGAAGGGACATTAGAGCCCTGCTAGGAATGAGGGGTAACTGCTGGGGGGTGAGCAGCAGGCTCCCCAGTGGCCATAGAAGGGGCTGCTACAGGACCCTTTCTTTCCAAAGACAGAGGGCTTTAGGGCCAGCAGAACACTGAGTCCTCAGGTCTGTTTAGGCTGTGCCCAGCTCAGAGTCCCCTGTGCAACCTTACAGGAGGCAAGGGGACCCTGTAGTTCTCGGGGATGGTCCCCCTCCAAAGTGCTGGGAGTTTCCTTCTCAAGGAATTCACACTGAGAATGCAGGGAAGGGCCAGGGCTGAGGACAGGTGCTGGCCCGGGGAGGAGCCAGACCCAGGTCACCTATAGACAAGGGCGTAGGACAGAAGGCGTTAAATAACCGTTCATATAATAAAAACACCCAACACTCTGGGGCGGGGCACCTATTACTCCACTGCCTAATTTCTTCTTAAATAAGTAATGCCAGAGGCTGGGAGAGGGGAGTCAGGGCAACCCAGGTATGTACATGAGGGAAGAGTTTAAATTAAAACACAAATAATAATTAAGACACACATAGGGAAGGGCCAAGGGAGGCAGAGAGGTGCAAGGGAGCCTTCAAGGGGCCCCTGGGCTTCCAGGAGCGGCAGTCTCCAGCAGACCCATCAGGGCTTCCTCCGGGAGAAGACGAGCCGGCGTTTGGAGTGGTAGAAATCTGCAGGGAGGGAGAGAGCGCGAGAAAGTCAGCCAGGCTGGGGAGGTGGCACCTGGAACCACAGGGTGTGTGGTAGGGCTGAGGTAGGGCTGTGTGGTAGGGCTGCCAGGTATAGAGAGGAACCATAGCAGCACAGGTGTGATCCCCTCCCTCACAGGGCTGGGCTGGGCCATGCTGCCTGGAGCAAGAGCCATCAAATATGGCCACTTCAATGGACTCAGCTGCAACATAAAGACTGGGCTCCTCTGTCCCACAAGCCCTGTGCCCCGTGCTCGGCAGCCTTCAGCCGATGGTTAAAGATGCCTGAATTCTGCACCAGAATGCTTGGTTGCACTCCCGCCTCTGATTCCTGGCCCCAGTAACCTTGCTTATGCAGGCTCTGCAAGTGATAACCCAAGAAAGTGGGTCCCACAGGGGAGACCTAGATTGAATTCCCAGCTCCCGCCTTCAACCTCGACCCAGGCTACTAAGAGGAAGGTGCCTCTCAGTTTCTCAAAGGAATAAGTCATAAATAGAAAATGAGACTTCACTAGGGCAGGGCACGGTAACAGTGACATGAAATGGCCTCCATACATACAGGCTGTGGTGCAGGGCCCTGTGTGCCAAGTGACCAGATGTCTGCATCAACATCTACATCCCCTCTGTGCCAGACCCCTTTCTGGATCCCAGGCCTTGAGGAAGGCAAGGAACAAGACATCCCGCCGTCACAGGAAGTGTGCTCTCAATGAATACTAGCTATAACCTCCCTCCAAAAGGTGGCCTTCCTTCTTCAGGTCTGGAGCCAGAGCCCACAGGGCAGGCCTGGGACTGTCCCCCGCCTCGTCCTCACCTGTCATGCTGGTCTGCCGCCGTTTTCGTCCCTGAGAGCTGCCAGACGCACCTGGGGAATCCTCAGGCCGCTCAGGGGAGTGAGGCACGAGGGTGCAGGACAGCGACAGGGCCAGGTGATCCTCCCGAGCTGAGCCCGGCAGCAGGACCGCTGAGGGGCCAGGCAGCTTACCCCCTCCCAGGTCATCGTGGCCATTCTGGGGCCCTGGGGACAGGTAAAGCTTGGGCAGGCCCAGGCCCCGCACACGCTCCCAGGCAAAGTTGCCCTCCAGTGGCGTCTCGGTGACAAAGTCGAAGTTCCATCGCTCCCGGGCTTCCTGCAGGCAGCCGGCCATCAGTGCGTCACAGTCACGGCGCAGCTGCTCGCTGTCCACGGGGCCGAAGAGGCGGCGGCAGGCCTTGCTCCGGCGGGGGGACTGTGGCATTTCATCAGACAGCTGCGACATGGTGCCTGGGATTGGGACAATGGGAGAGAGAGACCCTGGTGAGGAGGCACTCATGTTCCTCATGGGGTGTGGGCTGGGGCTCCGTTGCATGACTCAGCTGCCACAGCTGCCACCCACAGACCTCGTTTGTGCAGGCAGAGCTCAGCCAGCCTGGCACACCCATGTCTCCGGGAGCATGGGCATTGGAGGGCAGGTTATGTCCACAAGGACAACTTCATTGCCCCAACAGGGCTCAGGGTCCTGTTTGCCACCACATGTTATCAGCTAAAATCAATTTGCTTTCCCCCCCACCCCCCAGTGTCCCTTAGGTGTGTGAATGTTCCAAATTGGTGTGAATTGCCAGAGCCCAACAGTTTCCTAACTACAGCCATGGCCAGCCCTGACAATCCACTCCCACATGGAGGCTTGGGTCACAGCTCCTGCTTCAGGTTCCCGAATCCCCCAACCCAGACATCCGAAATCAGAAAGCACCTAGGCCTGCAGTTAGCATTCTAGTTCTGCCACTTGCCACCTAGATTTTCCAAAGCCATTGCATGGCTCTGGGACTCAGTTTCCACGCCTTTAAGTGGGGCCCACAGACATGGTATAGTTGGGTAAGCCTCTGCTTGTGGCACCAGCATTCCATATGAGTGCTAGTTCAAGTCCTGGCTGTTTCACCTCCCTTCTAGTTCCCTGCTTGTGGCCTGGAAAGGCAGTAGCGGATGGGCCAAAGCCTTGGGACCCTGCCAGGAAAGCTAAGACAGGGCTGCCATGACTCCTCCGTGCCTGCTGCTCTGGCTGGGCCTTCTCCCCTTCACTCCCCCGCCAGACAGCAGCTGACAGGTGCCACCAGCTGGGGGCTTTTCTCAAATGCGTCAGCAGCCAGGTGGCCCAGGGGGAGGGAGAGGCTGAGCAGGGCAGGGCAAGGCAAGGCTGGTGAGCTCTCCCAGGCTGAGCCAGCACAGCCTGCCAGGCACACCAGGTGATTCCAAGTCTAGAGTTTTCCCAGGAAAGGCCCGCTCCAAGGAACTCATCAGTGAGTAAGGAAAGAGTGAGAAGAAAAGGTGGCGGGTCCACCTGGCTCCTCTCCTCCCACCCCAGGAAAGCGAAGGTGAGTCGGCTAATGAACACACCCAACCACCCACCTGCCCCGCCCTGGCCTGTCGCTGCCTGGGCAGGGAACTGGGTTGCCAGCAATGTTGAGGGACATCCTAACACCTGCAGTACCTGGCGAGGGGAGCTCATGACTCCAGTACTCAGCTGGCTGGAGAGAAGAGGCACTTGGTGACCTCATTCAAAGAGAGCTGAGACTTGTCCCCAAATCACATAGCTAGAAAAGTGAAAGGCCACCAACCTCCCTCTCCCCGTAAGAATCTGTGTCCACACTCTCCAGGGCTGTTCCAAGCAGTTAATAAACAGTAACGATCTGCAAAGGAAACCTGTGCCAGCTCCCAAAGAATCACTTCTCAGGCTCACGTGGACAGTCCTGGCTCTACACTGACTCTGCGCCCCACGTCCTCTCTCATTCCCAGGCCCACCAAACTCCTCTCTGGGTGAAGGGAAAGGGCATGTTTTGGAGATACACATCAATTCCTTACCCCACCCCAAGCAACTTAGTCCAAACTGAAGCGGACTTAAATCAATGACTGGCACCATTTCCTAACTGGACTCTCTTGGTGGACGCACTGGTGAGTTGGTACCCCACGGTTGGGGAGGTGGAACCACACTACCTTCTCTCAACCCTCCTGCCTGTGATCAGGACTGCTAACTCAAAAACAACCCCCCCCCAAAAAAACAAAAAAACCAATCTCAAACCCTCCTTGTACAAACAAGTTAGGGAGAGGAACTTCCTCGCCTTAACACTCCGGCTGCATCTTAGTATGCCAGAAAGTAGCACGGATTAGCTAAGTATCATCAAGCACAAGGGGTGCTTTTTTTCTGGAGAGCCCGGGACGGGCTGGCCCTTCGCGCCCAAGCCGGCAGGAGGCGCCAGTCTCCAGGACACCACGCGCGGGCGGGCGGTGCGTGGGCAGGGCCAGCTCGCCGGGAGCGGCCGTGATGAGTCAGTTTCCTGCCCACTGCGCTCCCGCCCGCCGGCATTGCGCTTCCACTGCGGCCGCGCGTCACTCGGGGCGGGGAGAGCAGGAGGAGCCCGCGCCGCGAACACGTCACGCTGAGCCGGCACAGCCCGAAAGTCCCGCCCGCGCCACCGCGCCACCGCGGCCACGGAAAGTGCGCGCTCGCCCCGGGCGCACCGTCTGGGACACGCACAGGGACAAGACTGTGGGGTAGACGCGCCCAGAGACGCTCCACGCACGCATGTGGACATGCAGAGACAGACACCACAGAGACGCGTGTAGCCCCCACGCACGCGCGAGCGCGCCGAGACCCGGCCCCTCCACCTGATCTCCACGCCCAAAGCGCGGGATGAGTCAGATCCCTGGAAAATAAAAATAGACGGCGGCAAAGAAAACAAAACCGCTCGAAACTACTCCCCGTAACGCGACGTGGAAGGCGGAAAGTTGGGGAGAAAGAGCCTGGGAGTCCCCCGAAGGGCCTCGTCCAGCCCCCAGGACTCCGGTGCGCCCCCGAGGGGGCTCGGGAGACCCCCGGGATGCAGTGGGTAGCGCTTAGGGGCGACGGTCCCCTGCCCACACGGCAGCGCTCAGCCGAGGTCAGGGAGCCTCTGGGGCGCGAAGGCGTCGGGGCAGAGCCCCAGGGCAGCCAACCCCTCCCAAAAGGAAGCCCCCACCCCAAAAGGAAGCGACCCTTCTTAGCTGCCCACGCGAGTTTGGAGAGTGAGGGAGGTTGGAGAAATAGGGGTGCGTCGGGAGCGTCCTACTGCTGGGCAGTGCGGGGCTCCGCTCTCTCCCGGGGCTCCAGAGCCCGACCCCAGGGCGAACTGGGCTGGGGGTCTTCCGGGTCGAGGGGAAAGGCTAGAGTGGACCCCCCTACGACTCCCGGCCTGGCTCCCTGCCGTGGCTCCAGTTCCCCGAGGGCGCGCCGTGGAGAGGGACCGGACACCCGGTCCTGGACCTCTTAGTGTCCCGGCTTCCCTGGGAACACGTTGTACTGGCCAAATAGGTCATTGTGCCGAGGGGGGCACCGAGATTGCGGGGGGTGGGGATTGGGGAAGCAGGGAAAAGTCGTGCTGTGTCACCTCGCCCAGCCCGGGCGGGGTCCGTCCCGCGGGTCTCCTTGTCACAGTGAGTCACCTCCTCCATCGTCCTTAGGGGACGTGTCATGGCAAGTTCCCGAGGGCCAGGGACACAGCCCGCGCTGACCTCAGCGCTCCACCGGGGAGGCGGACACCGCGGCCCTGAAGGGACCTGGAAACTCAGGAACCCCGGGCTGGATCCCAGCCCCTCCCAGGCGCCGATCCCAAAAGAACCTGTACCACGCAACGTCCCCCGCCCCTTCTGGGCCCCTTTGGGGACCCGGATTTCATCTCCACATCGCCAGCGGTCGCAGGGGGTACCGGCTCCAAGGACCGAGCTCCCCGGGCTGTGCCATCCACGCCTCCCTTCGCCCCAGCTAAGCTCCCAAGGCAGCTGAGCACGGCAGGGGATCCCCTGGTATCCAAGTTCCGAGCGCGCACAAACAGACCCACGCGCGCCGTTCACCTGCTACGGAAACACCTTGCGAACGCAGCGCACGCCCCGGCCCCAGCCACGCACCGATACGCCCGGCTGCGCTAGGAGCAGCTCTCCGCCTCTCGCTCACCTCCTCGGGCTGTCGGTGTGTTCCTGACTCGGCACCCGCCTCTGGCTCTCCAAGGACTGGCTGGGCAGCTGCGTACACCTCGGCGGGTGCCGTTCGGAAAGGCCCTGATATAACCACTGCCCGCCCCGCCTCTTGAGGGCGGGACCCGGTGCTCGGCCCACCTCGCTACCGCAGCCGCCGCCGTGGCCGGCCGTGCCCGCGCCCGGGCCCCTTCTGGCTGCTGGAGCCTGGCTGAGCTCCAGCAGGGCGGCCGGCCGGAGCCTCGCGTGCTGCGGGAGGACGCGCCCTCCTCCCCGCAGCCGTCGCCTGGGTTTGTCTGCCGGAGCCATTTCCTCGAGACCTAAAGCCGCAAGCCGGCGTGTTGTGCTTTAGAGGAGGGGATGGGGAGTTGGCACTACGCTGTAGGGGCAGCATGGACAGAGCAAGGGCTCCTTCCGGAGCCCGCCACTGGCCGACTCTATAAACAAGCATTGACCCGGTTGAAGCAAACATCTGGAAGCATGAATTAATTTTTTTGTTAAAAAAAATCCCTATGTAATAAAAATCATGTGGCTCTCTACAGTTTTCAGAAATGTTCCACTGTCCCTAGGCTTTCCTTCAGGACACCCCAGCAAAGCGCCTGAGGCCAGAAGTGGGTTCAGTCCCAGTCATTTCACAGATGAGTAAACTGAGGCCCACAGAACTCAGTCCTAGTCCCAGCTCTGCTTCCCATTCCAGCTCCTGGCTAAGGCACAGCCTGGGCAGCAGCAGATGAAATACTTCAGTGCCCATCACCCACGAGGGAGACCCGGAGGGGATTCCTGGCTCCTGGCTTCTGTCTGGCCCACTCCAGCTGTGACGGGCATGTGGGGGAAATGAACCTGTGAATGGGAGATCTCTTTTTGCTTTTCAAGTAAACATATATACATTTTTAATGAAGTATGCAAATTTCCTGCTTATCACACAACTTGGAGAGAGCCGGGACCCTTGGTCTCCATGGGAAAGCGAGAAAGCGGACCCTAAAGAGGTTTGTTTGTCCCCTACACCCACATCCCCCTCCCCAAAACTGAACAAAGCATGGGGATTGCAGTGGATTTGGGTGTGGTAACTCCCAGACAGTCCCAACATCACACATGTACACTACTGGGGAAACTGAGGCTGGAGTAGGCCAGTGGCTTGTTGGAATGCTGGGTGAGCCCCAGTTGGGAGCTCAGCCCACAGCTTACTACCTGTTTCCGTGGTACAGAAAGAGGGAAAGATCGAACACCCACCATTCCCATGCTGTTTACCTAGCAGCCTTTGAGAAGGGACGATTCCGAGACTGCGTCTGCTGACTGACTGGAAAAAAGAAAAAAAACAGACCCCGTCTATTCCCACCACACCGCCCCCTCCCCCTCAACCCCCCAGACCTCCTCATTCAGCACCTTGGCCTCCTGGCTTCACCTGGACCATCTGCAGTCCTGCTGTCTGCAGACAGCAAAGCAGCAGAAATCCCCAGCGCAAGCCCCATCCAGGCTGGGAGCAGCTACAGCTGCTGACAGCGCAGGCTGGGCTGTGTCTGCAAATCTCTGCCCAGGCATGCCCGGCCGGCTTCCCCTGAGCAGCTGACCTCAGGGAGCACAGCCCTCCCGCCCCTCTGCTGAGGCTGCTGCAAGAGCCCCAGAGGGGCAGCAAGGCTGGCAGCAGCCCCACAGCCACCCGCAGCCACCTGCCTGGCCCTGGAACCAGGCGACGGTGGGCACCGGAGCTCAGCACCTACCTCTCCCTGCCCCCTTGCCCCACTCTGTCCCCAGGCCAAGCCATCAAGTGTCCAGCCGGGAGGACAGGCACAACCCTGCCTGCCTAGCCTGGCAGGCATTTCAGATAGACTTGACATTGTTTGTTTACTTCAGTAAAAAAGAACTTTTAAAATGAAGGCTTGTAGTGAATTATTTAAGGTTTTGTGAAACTAGAGCTTCACAATGAAATAATTCTTTTGTTGTTGGGCAGTCAAAAAAAATTGTAGCTTCTGTCTCACCACAGACATAACATTTCACAAATGTTTTTAAAGGCACCCATGATGTGTCTGATATTGTTTAATACTTCACATACATATAAAATATTAAATCCATATATATATAGGTTTATATATGTGTGACCTTGGACTTGAATGGATAGCCAAGCATGTGCTCCAAGGGGCAAGATTTGTGTCCTGAAGGAGAAAAGAGAGTGTGTTAATGGAAATACACTCACAAGATCTGATTCCCAGCATACACAGGCACACTTGGGCACACATGTGTGCACCCACATGTACATACAAGCGCGCACACACACACACACACACACACACACCAGGTCTCAGAGCTACAAATCACAGATTCAATTCAGAGAAACTCAAGCCAGGATCTTCCTGGGGTCTTGCGGGGGCGGGCAGGGGGTGTCTCCTGTCTCCAGGACCCTTCCTCCCCATCCCAAAGAAGGCCAGCAAGGGCAGAAGGACTGAGTGGGAATGGAGCAGCTGTCAGGCTACACATGTTGGGACATGTTCCGGAGGCCAGAGAACCAGTCAGGACCACAGCCTGCTGCCTGGGCATGCCCTGAGGAAGCTCTGGAACACAGAGAGCGCTTGGGCACCCCACCCCCAAGTCCCACCTCCACCCCAAGTAGGGAGGGTGTGTGTTAGGGTGGGGGTGGAAGACTGAGAGGAGAGTGGGAAGCCGGCGCCTGCAGCAGGAGGCCCGCTGGCCAGTCAGTGGCTGCAGGAGCTGCCTTGGAAGCGAGAGGAAGTGTGGGGACAATGTCTCCACTTCTTAGAAAAGGGCCCGGGCAGTCCCAGACAGGGGCCGCAGCCTTCAGAGGAATTCACCTCCACCCGGGAGAAGTGAGACCCCGCAGGAGGGGCGGGACAGAGAAAGCACAGGCGCGGGAAGCAGAAGCTGCCTGCTGGCTTTTTTTTTTTTTTTTTTTTTTTTTTTTGGAAATAGTAGTAATCCACAGAGGAAGAAGAATGAGCCCTGGGCTGCGAGGGGCTTTACCCAGCCAGCTTCCTAAACCGCTGTGGGATGGAATCTGTATCACAAAAACATTCAGCTTCCCAAGCCTGCTGCCTAAATCTGGAATTTCACCATTAGAAATTCATCCTGTAGTAGTTAAGAGGTAGGTGGGCGGCAAGCAGTCCCTGGCGAGGTAACCTGTAAGATATTAATTATGCTCCTGGTAAAACTATCTTTTACAATGTAAAAACGGGGTTTCCTCCTATCCCATACACTCTCATGCCCACCAAGCGCATTCTCCTTCTGGGGAGAGGGCCACAATGGCTGGAGCTGCGCCAATCCAAAGCCAGGAGCTTCTTCCAGAACTCTCATGCAGGTGCAGGGTCCCAAGGCTTTGGTCCGTCCTCCACTGCTTTCCTAGGCTACAAACAGGGAGCTAGATGGGAAGTGGAACAGCCAGGATACGAACTGGCGCCCATATGTGTTCAAGGTGATGACTTTAGCCGCTAAGCTATCATGCCGGGCCCTCCATTTCTTAAAACAGGAAGAATGGCCCAGACCTGTCACTTTGGTCACTGTCAAAGGAATGTTCTTTTTTAGTCTTCAACTTCTGGAGGCTGTTGTACCTTTTGTTTTTGTGTAAACATTGCTGTCCAACACGAATATGTTCATTCTATTTTTTCTTTACTTTTTCCACATTTTTTTTATTTTTGAAATTTATCGTACAATTCTGTATAGTCTGAGATTCCCCTCCCCCCAATTTCCACCCCCCCCCGATTGATTTTTCCCATAATGTCACAACTCTTCATAAGGAGTTACAGTTCCATCAGGCTGCTATTGAAGCATGACCCAACATTGCTGGTACAGACATGTCAAACAGTCCATCATTCCATTTTCTAGATATATACAACACTTCCATTGGGAGTCCATCTTTTGTTTGGAAGTAGGGATGCATCTTGCATTGTGTCTTCACATCTGGATAAGGTAGTCTCCATTACTCCATCACTATACATTCCAGTTTGCATGATGGATTCCTTATATTAGAGAGAACATCTGGTATCTGTGTTTTTGGAATTGACTTATTTCACTGAGCATAATAGTTTCTAGTTGGAACCATCCAGTTGCAAATTGTATAATTTCATTCTTTTTAATGGCTGAGTAATATTCCATGGAGTAGATGTACCACTGTTTCTTTAGCCACTCCTGTTTGGATGGGTTGTTTCCAAGTCTTTGCTATTGTAGGTTGTGTTGCTGTAAATATAGGATTACAGATCCCCTTCTCATATGTAGTTTTAATTTCTTTTGGATATATTCCTAGGAGCAGAATAGCTGGGTCTTTTTCTTTTCTTCTTTACCCCTTTGAAGTACCATCCTTAGAATGGTGTATAAAAAAATGCTATGCCCACCGGTTTCTGGGTCTTTCATGCCTTGGAGCGCAATCCTGTCACTAAGACAGGAGCTCTTTTTCTCTCTTTCCTAAGTAAATCATACTTTGCAAACTAGAGTGTGTCCACATGAAAATTCCTCTTTCACGTGAGACAAGAAATGAGGCTGCTGCCATGTTTTCGCACTGATCACCCTACAACAACATCCTACAACAATCTGTATGAGCCTCTGTTTTTCATGAACAAAGATCCTCTACTCAAAGTACTTAGCCTTAACACACATGTATCACACCGCAAAAATTAGTTATTATTATAATCGCTATACAAACACACCCAGCACACATATCTATGGAGATACAGCAATCACTTGGACTTTGGTGGGTATCTTAGCTCAGTTTTCTAGAAAATTCCCACTGAAGAGAAGACAGGCTTGAAAGGGGCTGATGGGGGACTGTTTGGGCAACCAGTACTTGCTGGGGCAGGAGCTGGGCTCTGAGGGATGCTGTGGCTGATGTCATCAGGGGCTAGAAAGGTGCCCTAGAGTTCCCCTAATCCAAGGGCGGGATGAGGCCTCGGACCTGGAAGCGGCTGTCCCCAGGGTCAGCAGACACACCGCTCAAGCCGGGGAGCTGCTGAGACCCGGAGAAGGACTTAGCTGGTCGATCATCAGTCAGCCATTCAGGCAGCCAAGGCGGGAAGAAGTACCCACATCCCACAGCAGTTCTGAGTGGTATGACATTGAGTGATGAGTTCATTGATTCATTTGAGGCAGACGTCCGGAATATCTGGCCCACGGGCTGAATATCTGGCCCACTGGCTGGAGTTCTCTCTGGATCTGCCCCATGGGTGCTGGGACCCATGTTATATTAGGTCATTTTCTGCTTCTGTCCTAGGCCATAAACAATGAGCTGGGTGGCAAGTGCAGTAGCTCAGATGGGGGTGCTGGCCTGGCAGGTGGCAGCTTAATCTGTATGAACCACAGCTGGCCTGAGTTTATAAATAGTTTCATCACCTGTGGTAAGACAGTTCCACTCACCCATCTTGCAGCTGCTGTCTGGGGCTCTTAGCCGGGCTGTTGCAGGCCGGAAGGGTCATGTGACCAACTCTTGCCAATGTCCTGGGGATACAAGAGGCTTTTGTATCTTTAGGGCTGAGGCCCTGTGTGCAAGTGTCTCCAGGGCTTCTGTCCTCCGCAACAGTGGTGGCAAAGTCAGGTCCCAGGTGGTGTGATGGAAGCCTGTGGCACTGAGCGACTGTGTGGGGGGTGCCTGTGTGAGCTCCCCGAAGTGTGCAGGTCCCTTGGTGCTGCCAAACATCTTTGCCTGAGCCCTGTGCATGGATTGCACATATGGGGGTGTGGGCTGTGGGAGGCTAATCAGGTTTGTTCTGTCTCAAATTTGCCTCTGCTTTGCTATGTCTGGTTTGTGGATGAACCACCAGGTAGGAAGCTCAGTTACTCTCAGATCTCCACGTGTAACCAAGTCCCCTAGAGGGGTCACATGAAGGATAACGGGGGATAGTGAAGACCACGGCCCCTCTCAGCTAACAGCTGGTGTCCCAGTCAACAATAAAGTTACCCGGACAGCTATGTGGCTACCATCAGGTCGGCTGGTCCTCCAGCCCCAGCTGAATTCTCTTGGTTAAAGCCACCTGGAGATAAGACATGCTCATGAGCACGGCCTAAATTAGAGTTGTCTTAGCACGCTTTGTCACGAAGCCCCGCCCCAGGTGTGTGGATCTCAACGTCCCTCTCAGGGTGGGTGTTGGAAGATAACCACTGCACGCATATTTTGGTGGTGGGACAAAAAGGAATCGGAAGGAATGAAGCCCGGATGGTGGAATTTCAGATACCGTGAGGCTGGAGGGCCAGGGAAACTGCCCGTGGACTTGGTGCAGACATGTGAACCCGCTCTCAACACCTCTGAGTCACTTTCCCACAAGCCCTCTAGCTTTGCTTGGATGATCAAAAAAGACACAAAATGTACATCGAATTTTTTCTTCCCTAACAAACTGTTTTTAGGCCCCTCTCAAGAAAAGGCCCATCAGATGTCAAAGTGCTAAGAATTTTGCATTTGGAGGGTTTTTTTTTTAAGATTGATTTATTTTTCCTCTTGATCGTGTGCCTCCATTGCTCACCTGCTTGCTCCCTGGCTTCCCAGTGGACAGATTGTAAAGACAGATTTCCTCTGAGCATGGCCCCTGTATGTCTTCCTGTTCACTGCTTGGGCAGGACACTGAAAATGTTAATGCTAAGATGCTTTGTCTTTCTAATGTGTGTATTTTTGAGAGTTCCAGGAAAGATGAGGTCCAGCAGAAGTAGAGCGTGGGCAGAGAAGCCAGGGAAAGGTGAATGTCTGCAGTTTTATAAGTGTGTCCAGGTTATTCGTTGCATGTCTCTTAGGATAACTTACATTGTTGGGGAAGCTGGGACATAGACTTCAGCTTAACAGATGGACTTAAGGGTAATAACCACTTGTTCCCCTTTGGATTATGATTGGTTGGATTGCCATATGGACTTCTGATTTGCTATTTCTAATATGCTCTGTTATCACCAAGCTTGTTAATAAAGACTCCTTAATAAACTTTAAAAATTTTACTTATTTTTATTTGAAAGGCAGAGTTATAGAGACAGAAACAGAGACAGAGCAAGAGAGAGACTGAGAACAAGAGAGATTGAGAAAGAGAGGAGAGAGAGATGTCTTCCATCTGCTAGCCCCCTCTCCAGATGTCTGCAACAGCCAGAGCAAAGTCAGAGCCTGGAACTTCATCTGAGTCTCCTGGAAAGGTGTAGAGTCCAAAGTACTTGGGTCATTTTCTGCTGCTTTCCCAGGTATGTTAACAGGGAGCTGAATCCAAAGCAGAGCAGCCAGGATTTAAACTGGTGCTTGCAGGCAGTGACTTAAGCCGCTGCACCACAGCACTGGCTCCATCTGGAGTCTGTGATGGCACAGCAAAGTGGAGTTTCAGTGACTCCAGATCCATGCATCGCTGCTCAGCAGTCCCCTCATGCACCCCCTTTCAGGACAGATATTCTGGACTCTTGCACAGGCTGGAAACAGGGGCCCCTAGAGGTGCTGGCTTTGGCTAAGGTCATACAAGGCAGGAGTCAGAGCTCCCCGCTCCCATCAGCTGCTTGTCCCTGGCTTTGCTGCTCTCCAGCGGCCCTGGGTGTTATCTGTGATCCTAGGGCCAGCAGCTCCACTGTGGAACGCAACAGCTGCAGTCATCATGCCCCATTTGCTGGTGGCCCCTCTTGGGACCAAGCTCAGAACCACAGAGATGCTATTCTCCTCCCCATCCCCCGTGGCTTCTAATAGCCCTGCACCTGCTAAGAGCATCAATGGCTAAGTCTCCTCCTGGGTGCCCCTGCAACTCATGGATGTTAGGATGACACTGACCACCATGACAAATATACACTGTCATGTTTCGGAAGCAGCCCCGTGCCAGGATATCTCTCAGTCACCTACGAAACCAGGAAGAGTCATTCAGGGCATTCAGCTCAGCAGGTAACTGACTGCCACTAAGCAATTCAGCGTGTTTTTCTTAAAGATTTATTTATTTGAAAGGCAGGATGACAGGGGGAGAGAGCAAGACAGAGGAGGAAGAGGAAAAAAGGAGAGAGAAAAAAAGATCCTCCATCTACTGGTTCACTTCCCAAATGGCTATAACAAAGCAAGGAGCTTGGAATGCCATCTGGATGGCATGGACATCCGGATGGCGTGTGGATGCCGAGGCCCAAGTACATGGGCATCTTCCAGTGCTTCCCCAGGTGCATCAACAAGGAAACGGAGCAGCTGGGACTTGAACTAGCGTTCTGGCATCGGATGTTGACATTGCAGGTGGCAGCTCACCCTGCTTTGCCTCTGGGTTGAGTCCACTAGGTTTGATGGCTCTGTCAGACCTATGGTTCTGTCAGACCTGGACATCTCTGCTTCTAGCTGGCAAGGGGAGAAGCACCACAAAGAAGGCAGGGCCCCGAAATGATACCCTCTTTCTGTCCTGCCCCGTCCCCTGCAGCTTCATCTTAGATGCA
The DNA here is from genome assembly GCF_030435755.1 of Ochotona princeps. NCBI lineage: Eukaryota > Metazoa > Chordata > Mammalia > Lagomorpha > Ochotonidae > Ochotona > Ochotona princeps. The sequence continues at coordinate 110,916,336 of NC_080832.1, forward strand.
CAGGTGGGTGGAGTCTCTGAGTGGGGCCCAGATTTGGGGTGACCTGCTAACTGCCTCCACTGCTTCAAGCAGAGGGGATCCCTCTCTCGCCTTCATCTTCCTGCAAGACATGGCCACGAGGACAGTTCTGCCTCTGCCCTATGAAGCGAGCTTGGACTTCAGTGTTTTCATCTATCAAATGGGTACTTCCCTGTTCCAAGCCTTACCAGTCTCCTGGAAAACAAAGAAACAAACAAGCAAGCCCTTTTTGGCTCCCAGAGGAAGAAAGCAGGACACAAAGAGACAGTGTAACTTGTCTGAGCTTCCCAGTAGGACTGCTTCCTCCACTGGCTACACACAGCACTCTCCTGGCTCCCCGCCTTCCACCCCCACCCCCCTGCAGCTAGTCAACATCAAAGTCTGATGACAAGTCCCTGGTCCCCAGTACAGGAAAGCCCTGAGTCAGCACATCCACCTGAAAATTCCCTGGGGGCCTCGGACCTGGATTCCAGAGACAAAAAGCTGCTTGATTAAAGAACTGCACGTGCTGAGACCCCAACAGTTTGTGGGTGGGCTTGTGGGAGGGGGTGCAGGACTGTTCTAGGAGCTTGCTGCAGTGGGTTCCTGGGGAGACCTGGGTTATCACCCACTTTGTGGTAGCCTAGGGGCTCAACATACCTGGTGGGTTGGGGTGGGGTGGGGTGTATGAGTCCCTGCTCCTGGCCAGCCTGGAGGAAGCTAAACTCCCTCATGCAAAAACACTGTGGAGCTCTGGGTACTTAAACCCAACAAAAGGACCAGAAAGCAGCCACCTCTGGGAAGAGGAGCAGGTCCTGGGGGCTGCCTGCCTCCAGGCCCCCAGCAGCAGCGTTGCAGGCTACATGGGTGGCATACCCTAGACTTATGCTATGCGTCTTTGGCTGTTAAGCAGGTTTACCCCTCACAATGTTTCCATTTTAGAATGGTTAATATCATTGGAGGTAATAACACACTCTGTAAACATACATCAAGTTCTGGCCTTATCTGACCCTACTGTATTAAAACGGGGAGGGGGCAGTCAGCATGCAAGCACAGGTATTCTGAACAATCACGCCAGGTGATTGAGTACTCCTTGCCCCTATCCCCAAGGTATGGGGTGCCCCCATCTCACCGCCAGAAGTTCCCAAGTTTCCCTTCCCCCTCTGGGAGAAGGAGGGAGTGGGGATAGATTCTGTCCTTGAGTAAGGGAGGGAGAGGGGGCCAGGATGTGGACCTGGTAGAGTGGGCAAGCTCAAGGCCAAGTGAGCAGGAGGCCGGTTTTGCCCGCTGGGCGAGGACGCTCTCCCCACCGCCCTACATCTCAGCAGCACCCGTGGCCAGCCTTGCCCGGGCTTGCCTTCGGTTGCATCATTGTGTGGCTTTGGCTTTGCCGGGAGTGGAGGAGTGAGCCACCCACTCACCGCTGGAAAAAAACCAGCTAATTATATCACTGGAGACCCAGGGCAGAGGCCGGTGGATGTTTGCAGCTGGCCCAGCCTGTCCCTACTTGTTCTGTGGGATACTTCTTGACTTTTCAAAATAATAATAACAATAACAAATAACAAGTTGGCGGGGCGGGGGGGGGGGGGAGAGAAATCTTCCAGGGTGTGGAACCTGTCCCTGAAGTCTGAGATCTTTGTTCCACCTGCTGCTCCTGACGGCTTCTAACCCTTTCTGCTCAGAAAGCCAAGACCCTGGCGTCCCCCAGTAGGGGCCAGCTGGGGATGGCTGGAAACTGGCCAGCTGCAATCCACAGCATCAGCAACAATACAGTCATTTGTGTTTGCTAAGATCCTTAAAACTGCCTGCAGTGTAGTCAAAAGTGCCATTTCCTTTTTCCATAATTTCCTGTATTTGTTTTTTCTTTGTAGGTAATATATTCACATGGCTCGCAGAGAAAAGATGCAGAAGGAAATGTGGTGAACCACCCCCATGCCTTCCAGCTGCCCTCGTTTCCTTCCAGAGGCTGGGGCCGGCCTAGTCTGTCTCCACGCATGGAGGGTCCATGGCCCTTCAGCAGCAACTCCTGGGATCTCTGAGTTGCAAAATCCACAACTTTCCTGATTTCAAACAGGCAATAACGTGCTGCTGGCACCCAGTTCCCAGCACCCCCAGGAGCCTCTGCTTAGAATAACCAGTGGTACCAGCCTGCCTCAGACTGAACTGAGGTTAGCACCTTCAGCTTAGGCACCCCAGGACAATTGGTTCCATTGTTCTAGCATGCACCAAAAATTCACACAGAAGCAGGGATAAAGAAAGAGGGCAAATGGCTTCACATCCTTTAGCTCTGGTTTTGGTACCAAGTGGATTTGCCACAAGCCAAAAAAACATTTGTGGCTTTTGGAGATTTGAGGGTTTTGAATTGATGGGTGAGAGATTGTAGAGCTGTAAGTAAATACTATTTTTTTCATTCATCCACATGGAAACACTGTTGGCACCTTGTTTTTCTTCTCTCTCTCTCTGCTCCATTTCTCTTGGGCTGTTCTGTGTCAGTAACACAAAGTCTTCTCCTTCCTTTTCGCCTCTGCATCGTACTCCCTCTGGTGGGTGGATGGATGTATAGGGTGAATTTGTTTGGTTTTCCATGGAACACTGCATGGGGACGGAAAAAGAATTGGTTTTCATTCTTTTTTGTTTTTTTTTTTTAAGATTTATTTATTTTTATTGGAAAGGCAGATATGGAGGAGGAGAGACAGAGAGGAAGATCTTCTGTCTGATGGTTCACTTCCCAAATGGTTGCAATGGCTGGAGCTAATCCAAAACCAGGAGCTAGGAGCTTCTTCTGGTTCTCCCACATGGATGCAGGGTCCCAACACTTTGAGCCGTCCTCGACTGTTTTCCTAGGCCACAAAGGAGGGAGCTGGATGGGAAGTGGAGCTGCCAGGATTAGACTCGGCGCCCATATGGGATCCCGGCGCGTTCAAGGCGAGGACTTTAGCTGCTAGGCTACCATGCCAGGCCTGGTTTTCATTCTCATGCTTTTTTGTTACGGGAAGTTTATACCCAAACCCGCTCAGGCCTGGAGGGAGAGCCAGAAGCCAGCTGAGGTCACCGGGACCTTTGGCTCTGTCTGTCCACTTCATCATGAAAGTCATTCCTGTCCAAATGGTGCTTCTAAGCAATAAAAGAGCTTAAAGTCACACCTGCTTGTTTGCCAGGGTCTCCAGAGAAACAATAGCTGGCTAGATCAGTAGGAAAGAAGGGGGGGAAAGAGAGAGAAAAAGAAAGAGAGAAAGGAAATAAAGAAGGAAAAAAGTGAGAAAGAAATTGCTTTAAAATGCTTAAGAAGTTAGTTTGGGCTGGCATTGTACTATAGTAGATTAAGCCACTGTCTGCAATACCAGCATTCCAAATGAGTGCTGGTTCAAGTCCTGGCTGTTCTACTTTAGAAACAGCTCCCTGCTAATACATCTGGAAAAATAGAATGATGGTTGCAGTGCTTAAGGCCTTGCACCCCCTCCCCCCATGGGAGACCTGGATCGAGTCCCAGGCTCCTGGCTTTGGTCTGGCTGAGCCTCAGGCTCTGGGGCCATTTGGAGAGTGAACCAACAGATCAAAGATATCTCTTTCTCCTTCTCTCATTCTCACTCCCCTTCTCTATATAACTCTGCCTTCTGCATTATTAATAAATAATAATAATAATAATAATAATAACAAACCAGAGTTGGTTGATGGGACTGGCAGATCTGTAACTGACAGCTAGGCCGGCGGCCCAGGAATCACAGCAGAGCACATGTGGCGGTGCTGAGGCCAGAGGACAGCGTGAGGGCAAAAGACTTGCTCCTGGGGGACCGCAGTCTTTTTTAGGACAGCTGTCAGCACACTGCATGAGGCTCGGTCGTATAACAGGATCGTCAGCTTGACTCAGCCATGTGCTGATTTAAATGCCAATCACAACTCACAAATATCTCTGCTGCACCATCTCGAGCAGCTTGGACCAAACCATCAACTCTCACAGCCTGGCCAAGCTGACACATAAAGTTAGTCGTACAGCTGCTTGACCCTCGAACTCTGGCCTCGACTCTGGCTCTTCTGGGATGGGCTGTAGGTGTCCCTGCCTTGTGGGGAGGAGACAAAGCTGGAGCCCATGAAACACTCTGGGATGGAGGAGGGTCTATGGTGGGAGAGGGCAGATCCTGAGCTCAGCCTAACAAACTACCCAGGTCCAATCCCGAAAGCCAGAGACACCCTGGGAATTCACACCTAACAGAGAAGTGGCCAGGCTCCCTTTTCTCAGTCCTATTTAGTTACTTTATGATTATTTTTTTTATTTTTACTTGAAAGGTGGAATGACAGAGAGAAGATCTCCCATCTGTTGACTGATTATCCAAACACCTGCAATAACTAGTGCTCAACCAGGTGGTGGCCAAGAGCTAGGACTTCCATCTGGGTCTCCCATGTGGGTGACAAGAATTTAAGCCATCTCCTGTTGGCTCCCAGGAATTTCAGCAAGAAATGATCCAAAGTGAGGTGAAATTCAAACTCCACCTGCCCCAAGGGATGGCTTAACCTGCTGCACCACCATGTTTGTTTGATTTTTCTTTTTAAATTAAAAAAACAAACAGTCTTGAATAAAGCAGACCAGCCGAGCAGCATTAATAAAGCCTAAATGTAAAAACATGTGCCCGGGATTGAGTCTGTTCACTTGATGTCAGCTGCTGTTTAAGGAGGTAGGCCCATCAGGGTTTCCTAACTAGCTTCATGATTGGGTTCTGGAGCTGCCAATCACTCCAGGCTTGGCTCCATCCCAATCCTAAACCATTTCCCTGCTAATTTTCCTCAGGAACAAAACAGACCTCAGGCATACTCATTCATCCAGGATAACACCAGCTCAAGGAGTGAGTGCTTAGCCTGGTGGTCAAGATGCCAGTGTACCAACGCAGGACAGGCTGCTGTCCACTCCCATCTCTGGCTCCTGACTTCAGCTCCCAGCACTCGCAGACCCAGGGGAGCGGTGGTGATGGCTCGAATACCTGGGTCTCTGCCACCCAGACTCAGTTGTACTTCTAGACTTCCAGCTTGAGCCTGGTCCAGCCCCAACCATTGTGGGCATCCAGAGGAGTGAATCAGCAATTGGAAGATATCTATCTCTCTCCCCATCTCTCTGTCTTTCAAATACATTTAAAACATTTTAAAGGATTTATTTACTTGTTTGAAAGGCAGGGTTACAGAGAGAGGAGACACAGAGAGAAAGATAATTCCATCCACTGATTTACCTCCTATTGGCTGCAATGGCCAGGGCTAGGCCAGGCCAAAGCCAGAAGCCAGGAAAGTCTTTCAGGTCACTCATGTGGGTGGAGGGGCCTAGATACTTAGGCTATCTTCTGTTGCTTCTCCCAGGCCATCAGCAGGGAGCTGGGTGGAAGTGAAGTAGCTGGGGCTTGAACTGGCACCTATATGGGATGCTAGCCCTGCAAGAGATGGTCCCAATTAAAAAAAAAAAAAAGGGTCAAAACTATTCCCAGCTCCCAGGGTGGTAGGTAGAAATGTGGCTGCTGGAGGAGACCCAAGAGGTTACATTCAGGGACAAAGGTAAATAGACTCACATGGGCAAAAATAACAGCTCCCAGAGGTCTCAGATGGCCAGCCTAAGGACAGGGGCTGGATTTCAGCAGAGAGGGTCCTGAGAATCTGAATTCAGATTCCCCAAACCAAGGAAGGCTCCTGGCTTGGTGGGGACAGGGTTAGACTTAAAACATGGTCAGGGTTGGGCTCGGCAGCGTGGCCTAGTGGCTAAGGTCCTCGCCTTGCTCCCATATGGCTGCTGGTTCTAATCCCGGTGGCTCCACTTCCTCTCTATCTCTCCTCCTCTCAGTATATCTGACTTTGTAATAAAAATAAAAAAAATAAATCTTAAAAAAAAAAAAAAAAACATGGTCAGGGCAACTCTCATGCCAACAGCAATCCTGGACGCTGTTTTTGTTCACTTCGCCATAAATCCACCTGCGTTTGTGGCTGTGGCAGGTGGGGGAAGGAGATGGCACCTGGTAATCACAACTTGATTTAAAAAAATATTTGAAAAGTTAGGCCGGGCGCAATAGTGTAGTGGTTAAGGTCCTCGCCTTGCACGCGCCAGGATCCCATATGGTTACCAGTTCTAATCCTGACGGCCCCGCTTCCCATCCAGCTCCCTGCTTGTGGCCTAGGAAAGCAGTTGAGGACGGCCCAAAGTCTTGGGACCCTGCACCCGCATGGGAGACCCAGAAGAGCTCCTGGCTCCTGGCTTCGGATCGGCTTAGCTCCAGCCATTGTGCTCACTTGGGAAGTGAATTATTGTCTCTCCTCCTCTCTGTATATATGCCTTTCCAATAAAAATAAATAAATCTTAAAAAAAAAAAGTGACAGAGATCTGCTTACTGGCTAATTCCTTGCAATAGCCAGGTCTGGGTCAGGCTGCAGCCAGGAGCCTGGAATTCCCAGGATGGCAGGGGACCAAGCACATGGGCCATCTTAAGATGCTTTTTTGGGCACATAGACAGGGGAGTAGATTGGAAGTAGAGCAGCCAGGCCTCAAATCTGCACTCTGATCTGAGATGCTGGCCTCACAGTAGCTTAACCTCCTGTGTCATGCACTGGCCTTTAGAAGTGCTAAAACAGGGCCCAGCACCATGGCCTAGTGGCTAAAGTCCTCGCCTTGAAAGCCCCAGGATCCCATATGGACACCGGTTCTAATCACAGCAGCTCCACTTCCCATCCAGCTCCCTGCTTGTGGCCTGGGAAAGCAGTGGAGGATGGCCCAATGCATTGGGACCCCGCACCCGCGTGGGAGACCCGGAAGAGGTTCCAGGTTTCTGGCTTCGGATCGGCGCGCGTCGGCCCGTTGCGGCTCACTTGTGGAGTGAATCATCGGACGGAAGATCTTCCTCTCTGTCTCTCCTCCTCTGTGTATATCTGGCTGTAATAAAATGAATAAATCTTTAAAAAAAAAAGTGCTAAAACAGGATGTGAGGGCGATCTGGCTGCTACATCTGTCACCCCATTGATCACCAGGGTTGATTTGGCTGATCTGGCTGGCTAAGCGGGTGTCCCCTTCCTCCCTCAGCGCTCCATGTGCGTCCCTCCCGAAGCTGTGCTCTTGGTGGAAGAGGACAACCATCCCCCCTAGACGAGGACCGGTCTTCAGTCAAGGGTATATGAGTAGCTGTGCTCCCCTGCTAGAACCGCCAACAAGCTCTCAAGAAGTGCTAAAACAGAGAGGATCGGGATAATAAACTGCTGAATGGGACAGGAGAAGGACCTCAATTGTCTCATGCATCCAGGACCAGCCTTACTGGCTCTACACAGGGTGCCTGCTTCGCACCTCCCAGCCTCCATGCCCTGCCTCGCCCCAAAAATAATAGTAACAATTAATGTTAAAGCAGCTTGTATTTGCTGAGCACTTTCTATGTGCTGGCCTGTGTCCGCAGTTACCCGGTTCATTTTCACCATTACTCATTTCATGAGTGAGGCACAATTACTTTCATCCCCATTTTACAGATCAGGAAACTGAGGTAGTGATGGCGATGAAATTGTTTCCCAAGCCAGACAGAAGGCATTGAGGATTTGAACCCAGACAGGCTGGCTCCAGAGGCTGAGTGCTAAACCACTAATGGCAGTACCAGCTGACGCTTGGGCTGTGATTGCCTCTACCAGCTGCTCTCCACAGTGTTCACACACATCAGCTCCACCTCTCCGGACCAGTCCCATTATCACCCCCAATTCATAGATGCGGCAACCAAGACACGGGAAGATCAGGCCACTTGTGCAGGTCACACAGCCTCTGAAGACTCATGGAACCCAGGAAGCCTGTCTACCCCCCAGAACCTTCTGCACTGAACTGTACGCCCTGCAGCACAGTGGGGTTCAGGCCACTGGAGAGCAGTGAGCCTGGTGTCTGCTGATCTGAAGCCAACACTGGAGAGTTTAATAAGCGATCAACGATTGACATATCCTTTGCTCACTTCACTGCTTCTGAATTTTGGGGTGGGGGTGCACAGGCTAGATATTTTCCGCATTCAAGTTCGTGGCAGGAAATCTGTGGCTAAGTGCCCGTTGTTTTTGCTCTGCGTTGTTTTTGAGCCTCGCTTTCCTCACTGAGGAACAGGTCACAAGCATGTTACTAAGTCATTATGTGTTCTTCCTCAGCTTCTACAGAGCAGGACTCCGTGACTGCCTGCGCACCAGAGGAGCCCCCACAAAACACTGCCCTCCTCAGGCATGGACCCCTCCTGACCCAAGCCCACACACTTGACCCTTTTCTATTTCCTGGCATCTCCAGAAAGTTCATCCCATCCCCTCTAGCTTCCTTTTCAGACCCAGCAAAGTGTGTGCCCCACCCATCTCAACACCCTCACCCCTCTTCTACCCGGGGAAACCCCCCTCCAAGTCAGTCTGCACACTGATCACACCCTCTTCCACCCACAGCCCAAGCTTCTTCATCGCATGCCCCTTTCCCACAGAACTTGCTGGAAACAATCCAGTCCCATCAGCAGCTGGCATTAGGCAAGGTTCTGTTGCAATGCGTGGCATGACGGGGAGAAAATATCAGTGTTGGTGCTGGAAGTAGTCTGTCATTGTCTGTCAGGGAGTCCCAACCAAGTTCACTGGTGCGTGTGAGGCACGATGCCCTAGCCTAAAAGGAAGCTCTCCTGCTGTGAGTGCAGACTGCCAGGCAGGGCCTGCAAGAACTATTTTGGTTCAGGGAGTTCTTTTGATGTCCCTCACACTCCAGAAGGGAGGCAGGCGCCTGATGTAGCCCGAGGGTGGGGCGCCCTGGGCATCTTGCCCCATTAGCACGGAATGAAAGGCTTTTTTGAAGGGTGGTGGCTTGGCCCGAGACAGGTGGCTTCTTGAGTTCCGCCACAAAGTCTCGGTCAGGATAGGGGAGCTGGGCGAGGGGTGGGGCAAGGTGGGGTGGGGGAGTGGGGTGGGGGAGTGGTGTGGGTACCCAGTGGGGAGAAAAGACTGCGGACAAAAAAAAAAAAAAAGACTGCGGACAGCTGGGAAGCCGGAGTTGGGGAAAAGAGAGGCTTTCACAGACCTGCTCTGTCTGCCTCACCCAGGCTGCTCTGTCATTATTGTCCCAACAGCACCTACGCCACCTGCCTCACAGGTTTGTGTAGCCATCAGGTGAGCTAAGTTCAGTGAAAGGGCTCCGCCAAGGGTGAAACCCGGAAGTCAGGCATGGTTGGATCTTCCTGCCTCTTTCCGTAACAGGTGACGGCTCTTCATTGTTGTTGTTTTCAGGCATTTCCATCCAGGTGTGCCCTTCAGACAAGAAAGGTGGGGGGTGGGGAGCTTGGTGTTCAGGGAGGGCGACTGGGTTCCCTGGGTGTTGAGTCAATGTGGTCCCCAACTCTCTCCTCACCGAGCAGGTTGGAAGCTTTTGTTGGTTTTTTGATTTGACAGGCACAGAGCCAGGGCAGGGACTCAGCCTCTTGGGCCATCCCCTGCTGCCACCCACGGTATGCATTAGCAGGAAGCTGGAACAGAAAGAGGACCTGGAGCTGGCATTCAGACACTCTGATTGGGACGTGGATGCCCCAAACCATGTCTTAACTAAGTCAGCTGGCCTGCCGCTGCCGCTGGAGTTTAATCACTAATGTGTACTAAGGGGCTGGGCAGGATTCATCGAAAGATGTGTGAGATGAATCACCCAGTGGGACTGCCCAGGACTGAAGGGTGTCCTGCACCCCAGGATGTGTTGTGGTAAAAGCCAGCCTCTCCAGGCACATAGAATGGACAGCTGACTATTTCAGGTATCCCTGGGGGTGGTGCAGGTCAGGTGCTGCTGAGCTGCTGAACTGGAGTGGTTTAAATGCAAGTCTTGTGTGCTAGATGTGGGTCTATGTGTGATTACTCATGCTTGCACACACTGGGTGCACTGTGGACTTAGTGGTACATCTGGTTTGCACTGGCCTTAGGATGCCACGTATGTGAAGATGTGTGTATATGTATAGGGCTTGTAGGCTGAGTGGGTTTTTTTTTGTGGTATGGGTAAGGGCATACATGCGGGTTGGTATGTGATGAATGTGCTTGCTATGCAGCAGGGGTGGAGACACGGACCTTACGTGTGGTGTGGTGTGGAATTGGATAGGGCGTTGGTGAAGGGGAAACTCATGGAGTGCCTAAGTATTCTTGTCAGTGTGGAGGGGAGTGCTGTGCGCATGCTTCGTGTGAGGGGGCACGAGGGCTTTTTCAGGCAGAGAGGAGGGGCGCGTCGCCGAGGGCTGCCTGAGGTGGCGGCCGCGTGTGCACAGTGCACACGGGTGTACGCGGCGCAGCCTGAGGGGGCGGGAGGCCGCCGGGGACCAGGGCCAAGGTGTGCGCTATGGAGACGCGCGCGCGGGGGCGCTGTGCGGGCCTCGTGTCCCGCTGCCCTGGCCCGGGATGGCCGCTGTTGGAGCCACCCCGTGCATGCTCAGCGTCTCTCCTAACCGTCCCCACCGCATACCCCCGCAGCGCCGTGAAGGCCGCCCACCCCGTCCCTGTCACCTACTGGCGAATCCCACCGCAAAAAGCTCTCTAGAGAGTGTGTCCCCAAAAACCTGTCAGAAGGGGCACGCCAGAATCTCTTTATCCCAAGGCCTTTCTGAATGTCTTGCCCGTGACAGAAATTCTGTTACAGTGGAAATACGGCTCAGGGCACGCAGCTGAACCGTGCAGTAAATGATGGTCCCAAATGATATCCAGTGCCTTCGTGCAGCAAAGGACGAAACTACCATTTTTATTTTTTTTAAACTCCCAGCGATCAAGCTTCAGATCTGCTTGGGGGAGAGGGGACGGCAGACTTCCTCCTCTTCCTGTCCTTTCAGTCCTCCGTATTTTGTATTTGTTACAAAGTTGTTGTAGATCTACAGGGTCAGATATGGGCAATTCCGCATATTTAGCTTAATATGTTTTGGAAAGCTTCAGGTTTTATGACATGAGACAGGAGAGTCCCACTGATGGGAGCCATTTGCATAGAAGGATTTGGCTTAAAGGGGCTGCATGATATACTGGAGCTGACTAATACTGGTTCATGAGGTCATTGCTAAGTAGTGGGGAGAACTTTCCAAGTTCATGCCTGATCCTGGCATGAGGGGAATATTTTAAAAAATAAAATATTCATTTATTTATTTGAAAGACAGACTTACTGAGAGAGGAGAGACAGAGAACTTTGATCCCCAAAGGCCACATTGGCGAAGGCTGGGCCAAGCTGAAGCCAGGAGCTTCATTCCAACTCTCACGTGGGTAGAGGGGCCCAAATATTCGGGCCATTCTGCTGCTGCTTTCCCAGGCTCGTTAGCAGGGAGCTGGACTGGAAGTAGAGCAGCCAGATCTCAAACCAGATCCATTGAGATGCTGGCACCACAGATGAAGGCTTTACTCTCTATGCCATAAACCAGCCCCAGGGGAATATTTACCCAGTTTCTCATTTTCCCTTCTGGGACCTGAATTACCAGCACACTTCTGGGAGGTGGGGGCAGAGGAAGAATTGGCTCATTTTATGTGGAAAATAAGTTGTGTAGGAAGCCATAGGGTTTTAGCTGAGCTGCGACACTTAGGTCCCATTGGCCAAACCAAAATGGAGTCCCTTGGGTGAAAGTCCCAAGTCATCCAGTGAAATTAATTTGTTGAGCTGATCTTCCGAGAACCCAGAAGAGAGAGAGAGAATCCCCAAGCAAGGCAGGGATAGGTGGCCACATAAGGGAGTTCCCTGCTTTAACCTTTACAAGAAAAGCCACTTGGAAACACCAAAGCCACATTTAGTTCTGTTTCTGTTTCCCTTTCAGAAAACTCAAACTGCCCATCTGAATGCTTATTCTATTAATAGGATGAAGTATGCCTGCTTCTAGAATTCTAAATCAAGCCAATTAAAAACTCTGAGCCTGGCCTGGTGCCGTGGCCTAGTGGCTAAAGTCCTCGCCTTGCATGCCAAGGATCCCATACAGACATGGGTTCTAATCCCGGCAGCTCCACTTCCCATCCAGCTCCCTGCTTGTGGCCTGGGAAAGCAGTTGAGGACGGCCCAAGGACGTGGGACCCTGCACCAGTGTGGGAGACCTGGAGGAGCTCCTGGCTCCTGGCTTTGGATCGGATCAGCTCTGGCCATTGCTGCCACTTAGGGAGTGATTCAGCGGATGGAAGATCTTTCTCTCCTCCTTTCTGGATATTTGATTTTCCAACAATAAATAAATAAAACTTTTTTTTTAAAGAGAGAGGGCCCAGCGCAGTAGCCTAGTGGCTACAGCCCTCACCTTGCATACCTGAGATCCAATATGGGTGCCAGCTCTAATCCCAATGGCCCCGCTTTCCAACCAGCTCCATGCTTGTGGCCTGGAAAAGCAGTTGAGGACGGCCCAAGGCCTTGAGACCCTGCACCCGCATGAGAGACCCAGAAGAGGCTCCAGGCTCCTGGCTTCGGATCAGTTTCACTGCAGCCACTTGGGTAATGAACCAGAAAACAGAAGATCTTCCTCTCTGTCTCTCCTCCTCTCTGTATATCTGACTTTCCAATAAAAAAAAAAAAAAATCTTTAAAAAGAAAAAGAAATACAACTAATACAAACTGAATAGATTCTAAGCATAAAATGCACATCAGTCTGGTTTTTTTTTAAGATCTTTGAACTAAATTTGCTGAGTGTGGCTTTTTTTTTTCAGATTTATTTATTTTTATTACAAAGTCAGATATACAGAGAGGAGAGACAGAGAGGAAGATCTTCTGTCTGATGATTCACTCCCCGAGTGAGCCGCAACGGGCCAATGCGCACCGATCCGAAGCCGGGAACCAGGAACCTCTTCCGGGTCTCCCACACGGGTGCAGGGTCCCAATGCATTGGGCCGTCCTCGACTGCTTTCCCAGGCCACAAGCAGGGAGCTGGATGGGAAGTGGAGCTGCCGGGATTAGAACCAGCGCCCATATGGGATCCCGGGGCTTTCAAGGCGAGGACTTTAGCCGCTAGGCCACGCCGCTGGGCCCCTGAGTGTGGCTTTTTACAACCAAGGCCAGGTAATGTCACAGTAAAATGATTTCTTCCAAAACTGCCTAGACCCCTAAGTAAAACTGAGGGCTCTGGGTGGGTGCTGGAGAGAGCCTTCATTTGTTTTTACTTGTTACAATAAACAGCCCTTGTTACCAAGGGCTGTGTGCTTATAAACAAGGGAGATGTGTTTCTCTGCATCCCGGTGACTAGATGTCTGGAGGAGCCAGCAGGGCTGGGTTCCTACAGGGCCTCCTTCCTGGCTGCCATCTTCAGGATCCTCCTGGGGCAGGAGAGGAAGTGAGAGAGCTCTCCGGTGGCCCTTTTGGAACGCTAATCCCTGGAGTTGGTGCTGTGCCATAGTATGTTAAGCTTCCAGTCTTAGTGCCGGCATCCCATAACACTCTGTTTTGAGTCGTGGCTGTTTCACTTCCATTCTAGCTCCTTGGGAAAGCAACCAGAAGGTGATTCAAGTGCTTGCGCCCCTGCAGCCCCCATGGGAGACTCCCTATGGGCACCAGTTTGAGTCCTGGCTGCTCCACTTGGGACCCAGCTTCCTACTTGTGGCCTGGGAAAGCAATGGAGGATGGTTCAAATGCTTGGACCCTGACACCCACCTTGGAGACCCTGAAGATACTCCTGGCTTCCTGTTGCAGGAACGAACCAGCAGATGGAAGAAATCTGTGTATTTCAATAGAGAGAGAGATGTTACAGTCTCTGTTGTAACATTGCCTTTCAAATAAAAAATAAAGCAATTGTTTCATCCACTTTCTCCCATAGCTCAACTCTTTTCATCCTAATCAGTGGTTCATATGGGGATACATCCTTCTCAATTATGTAAACATCACCAAAAATAAAACAAATTCATAAAAGCAGTAATAAACTTTAAAAAAATAGAGCACTCATTAGTGAGGGCTCTTTCCTCATGGCCTGGTCACCTCCCAGAGGCCCCGCCCCCCAACAGACACAGGAAGAAACCACCAAGTTGAGTGGTTGTAGAAGAAAGCATGGAAAACTTGGGGCCGAGTTAGGGCAGTTCATAATTATACTTCACTTGAGTGAATACTTATTAAACATTTACCATATGCCAGATGCTGCTTGAAGTACTTAATATATGGTAAGTTATTTGATCCCTACAATAATAGTGTGAGATGGATCTCGTTAACAACCCTGTTTTACAATTGGAGAAACTGAGGCTGGGGCTACATCACTTGGCTGATATCATACAGCTGAGGAAGCTAAGTGTTTTCTGCTTTTGTGATTTCTGCCTTGCTTGCTTGGCTGGGGGCTGTGTGAACTCCAGGCCTGACAGCCTGCGTGACACCCGGCAGGTCACATAGGCAGAGCCCTCCTCAGGAAGGACGCCCCTGGTGTTAGATAAGACTTGTTCACTGTCCTATAACCCACCAGTTTATACTATTAGAAAGTTGCTTACTTAAAACCCACCAATAGGGCCCAGCACCATGGCCTCGTGGCTAAGTCCTCGCCTTGAACACCCCGGGATCCCATATGGACGCCGGTTCTGATCCCGGAAGCTCCACTTCCCATCCAGCTCCCTGCTTGTGGCCTGGGAAAGCAGTAGAGGACGGCCCAATGCACTGGGACCCTGCACCCGTGTGGGAGACCCGGAAGAGGTTCCTGGTTCCCGGCTTCGGATCAGCACAGCACCGGCTCGTTGCGGCTAACTTGGGGAGTGAATCATCGGACGGAAGATCTTCCTCTCTGTCTCTCCTCCTCTCTGTATATCTGACTTTGTAATAAAATAAATAAATCTGAAAAAAAAAAAAAACAGCAATAGAATTCTTTCAACTTGCTCTTTTTAAAAGTTAACAGTTAAACTGACCAATCATGACTGTGGAATTGGCTGAAATGTATACAAACCCTGTGCTGTCCAACCTCAGCCCTTTTTTTCTGCTGCTTCTGCCGCCTGTTTTTGCTGCTGATGCCGCGGATGCTCCTCCAGTCCTGCTGGGCTGGGCTGGTGACTGGGAGCCTAGGCTGACCTGAATAAACAGCTCTTATGCATTTGCATCTACTCCAGACTCCTGATGATTTCTGGGGATCTCAAAATCTGGGTACAACACAGTTAGACAGTAGGAAACTTTGGCTCTAATCCCAGGCTGTCGGACTCTAACAATATACCCCTAACTGACCGTGTTGCACCGGCCATGTTCTATCTGTTAGGTCAGGCCTCCGTAACAACCTGACACTTCCATGTCTTACAAAGAGAAAGATCTTTTCTCGCGCAGGTTACACATTGTTTGTCAGCTATAGTCACATGTGTCACATGTCTTGTTCCGAGACCCAAAGAAAGAGTGGGGCAGTAGTATGGGATGGCTGATGAGTCACGAGCAACATGTGACATCCCCATGGTTCCTTATCACATTCCATGGGCAGAAGCATATCACATGGCCAGCTTCCAGGAAGTGTTCCTGGAAGAATCCAGGGAAGGACAGGAAAAGAGATGCAAGCAAGTAAGGGTATCATTCACACCAGGTCCTAGGCTCAGCCCGACCACGTGTAAGTTATACCTCAGGGTTTATCTCCATTCAAGGTAGGAAGCTTGGCTCTGAATGTCCACGTTGCCAGTCACTGACTAATTTATTTATTTTTATTGGAAAGCCAGATCTACAGAAAGGAGAGATGGAGAGAAAAGTCTCCATCTATTGGTTCACTTCCTAAATGGCCATAATGGCCAGAGCTGAGCTGATCTGAAGCCAGGAGCCGCTTCCAGCTCTCCCACACGGGTGCAGGGTCCCAAGGCTTTGGGCCATCCTCCACTGCTTTCTCAGGGAGCTGGATGGGAAGTAGAGTAGCCAGGACACAAAATGCTGCCCATACGGGATCCCAACACTTGCAGGCAGAGCATTAGCCAACTCAACCATTGTGCTGGGCCCTCTTCAGCTTTCTAAAGCTGGGGGAAGCAGCTCTAAGAGCCTTCCTGTAACTGACAATCAGAAAGTCACAATTGTATGTTCCTTTTCTTTTAAGATTTATTTATCTTTATTGGAAAATTGGATTTACAGAGAGAAGGAGAGACAGAGAAAAAGATCTTCCATCCCCGGTTCATTCTCCAAGCAGCTGCATCAGTTGGAGCTGAGTCAGTTCAAAGCCAGGAGCTTCCTCCTGGTCTCCAATGCAGGTGCAAGATCTCAAGGCTCTGAACCATTCTCAACTGCTTTCCCAGGCCACAGGCAGGTAGCTGGATCCCACGGCATGCAATGCAAGGACTCCAGCCACTAGGGTATTTTTCTTAGGAGCCAACATAGAAACCAAGAAAAGGAACAGAACCGAAAAGAGATTTAAGAAGATCTGAGCAGAGCACTAAAAGTTTCCTTTTTAAAAATTCATGTTTATTTTATTTGAAAGGCAAAATGGCAGAGAGAGGGAGGAAAGAAGAGAGCGAGATCATCTATACACTGATTCACTCCCCAAATGGCCACAATAGCTAGGGCTGGGGCAGGCTGGGGTTGGAAAGCAGGAGCTTCATCTGGGTCGGCCATGTGGGCACAGGGGCCCAACCTCCTTGGGCCGTCCTCTGCTGCTGTCCCAGGAACATCAGCAGGGAACTGGATCAGAAGTGCAGCAGCCAGGACTCAAACTGGCATCCATATAACTTTCAAATACATCAATAAATCTTTAAGTAAAAAGGAAGTTAATAGAATGATGCATCTAACACATCTGTAAGGTAGATTGGAAGGTAAGATAAATAATTACAGCATACCATACCAATATTTATATATAATTTTAGGGAAATTTAATCTGTTATTGGTGTTATCCACATAAAAGCCAAAACACTGTTTTTTTAAAAACATAGCGGAGGGGGGGAGTTCAGGGGTCTGGCACGATGGCTCAGTTGGCTAATCCTCCACCTCTAAGCACTGAGATCTCACATGGGTGCTGATTCGTGTCCCAGCTGCTCTACTTCCCATCCAGTCCCCTGCTTGTGGCCTGGGAAAGCAGTGGAGGATGGCCCAAAGCCTTGGGACCCTGCACCTGTGTGGGAGACTTGGAAGAGGCTCCTGGCTTCAGATCGGCTCGGCTCCAGCCGTTGCAGCTTCTTGGGAAGTAAACTAACAGGTAGAAAATCTTTCTATCTCTTTTCTCTGTGTAAGTCTGCCTTGCAATAAAATGAAATAAATCTTAAAAACGAAACAAAACATGAGGTAGAATTCCAAATATGTATCACTTCATACCTACCTACTTAACAGAGTTTAAGCTCAGCATTAGCATACCTTTTAAATATATATATGTGTGTGTGTGTGTAAATATTAGACAGGAAGATTTACAGAGAGAGAGATCTTCCACCCACTGGTTCACTCCCCAAATGGCCACAATTGCCAGAATTGAGCTTATCTGAAGCCAGGAGCCAGGAGCTTCACCAGGGTCCCACACCTCCTCCGCCATCCTCTATTGCTTTCTGAGGCTATAAACAGAGAGCTGAATCACAAGTGGGGGCAGCAGGGACATGAATTGGTACCTGTATGAAATGTTGGCTCTGCAAGCAGATTAACCTATTGAGCCACTGTGCTGACCCAAATAGTGGCATACTCATAAACAGTGGGACTGCCACCCTTATTGAGGCCTACTGAGCTGTTTGCACCTACTGTGTGTTATACTTCTCTCTGCCTTTCATAATTCTGACTCCTCCCTATAGTGGTTGCTTAACTGAATCTCTCAATCTACTGCTGCATATTCCATGCAGCACACTGAATGTGGGTCAGCTCACTGCTCCACGGATGGAGCTCATTAGCTCTGTGCAGCAGATGAGATGCTCAGAGCATGCACATCGCAGGCTCTCCCATCCAGCAGATGCTAGCATCTACCCATTACACAGGCTTTCTTGCCTTGAAGCTGAGCAGTTCTGGGGGGCTGTGGAACTTGCAAGGGCATGACGAGTGATCCAGTTTCCACCCAGGCCTCGAGCCGGGCTTGTCCTGGGAACACAACCACCGCATGGTGGGGAAGGGGAAAAAACCACAGAGTGGGCATGTGTAGGTGTTTGGCTGACAGCAAGGTCCATTCACAGCTTGCACCCATCCATCTGCAGACATGTGAATATGTGAGTCAGGGAGTGAGTGAAGCCTTGAGGATGCGCATGAGCCTTTGGTGGATTCCAAGCCCCAGCTTTTTTCTTTTTTTAATTTAATTTTATTATAAAGTCAGATATACAGAGAGGAGGAGAAACAGAAAGGAAGATCTTCCGTCAGCTGATTCACTCCCAACACGGCTGCAACGGCCGGTGCTGCGCTGATCCCAAGCCAGGAGCCAGGAGTCTCTTCTGGGTCTCCCACACAGGTGCAGGTTCCCAAGGCTTTGGGCCATCCTTGACTACTTTCCCAGGCCACCAGCAGGGAGCCGGAGGGGAAGCGGGGAAGCCAGGATTATAACCAGCGCCCATATGGAATCCCAGCGCATGCAAGGCGAGGACTGTAGCCATTAGGCTTCCATGCCGGGCCCCAAACCCCAGCTTTTGAGACACCCTGTTGATGCCAAGGGTAGCCTAAACAAGCTGTTCCCCACGGAGCCCTGTCCCAGGCATGGCTATAGGAGCCATAGGAACGATGTTACTTTCTGAGCCTCTGAGTGGCATCGTTCGCAGCACTAGATCCCCGGAGGCACCGGTGACTGCCTTTCTCACTGCCTAGCGTCTCCTGCATGGGGTCTGCGGGTTGGAGCCTTTGGGATCTCTTAATGCCAAGGTGTCCTTGGCCAGTTGTGAGGAAGTTCAAACTTTAGAAATTATTTCCGGTTTCCTCCTGGTCTAGACAAAGCCGCTTTGGTTTCATGGAGAAAAAGGCAGTCATTGAGTGTTCCTCGGGAGGTTTAACAGGAGCACACAGAGAAGCCACAGGACTGCTGGGGCAGAAACTGCAGCACAGCGTGGTCTTGTGGCTGACTTCAAAAGCAAATTTAAAATCCGCACATGGCTTTCTTTTAACAGAGAATTTTTTCATGAATTTTTGGAAGACTCCTTGTATGCATTTTAATTTTGTGGGGGGGAGTACCAAAATAACATTACATTTTTCACAGCCTTTTGGAAGGAGAGAGAGATAGACAGATTCTTAACCACTTCCAAAATTCTGTTTTTTAATTAATTTATTTTTATTGAGAAGGAAGATTTACAGAGAGGAGAGACAGAAAGATCTTCCATCTGTTTACTCACTCCCCGAGTAGCCATAATGGCCAGAGCTGAGCTGATCTGAAGCCAGGAGCCAGGAGCTATTCTGGATCTCCCATGCGGGTGCAGGGTCCCAAGGCTTTGGGCCATCCTCAAATGCTTTCCCAGGCCACAAGTAGGGAGTTGGATGGGAAGTGGAGCAGCTGGGACACAAACCGGTACCCATATGGGATTCCAGCACTTGTAAGGGGGAGGATTAATCAACTGAGGCATCACGCTGAGCCCCCAAAATTTTTGAAAAGGCATCACATTAATATAACTCCTCTTTGCCAAGCAAGATCCCACCAGGCCCAAGTATCTGAACTCATTGCGCTTGAACTGAGTTCGGTTAGGTGTCCATCATGAAAGCTCTGCTGAGGCCAGGGGACAGGTTCCCGAGTAAGGAGTCCCTCCAGGAAGGGATGCAGGTAGAATAAGCCATGGTTGACAGCTACAGGATACCTCCCCATTGGGGCCAGAAAATGAAAGCTGAGAGTGGCACTAGAGTGAACGTGCCTGGTCATTGGGAGCTGTCCACCCACAGAGTGTTGGAGCAGGGGAGAAAGAAATGGAACCACGGCTAACATGACAGAGTGGGACGGGCAGGTGTGATAAGCCCAACAGCCAGAGTGACCCTGGAAACCCCTGGGGTTGATCCGGATGGAACTTCTGCAAGGCTTTCAGCATTGACATGATTTAGATATAGCCTTTGGATTCTGCAGACTCAGTTCAAAATCAAGATGAGCTCCTTGGCAAGATGAAAGCTGAGGCAAGCTCTCCTGTCTGAGCACTGATTCTTCACCTGTGACAGTTCTTCAGAAAGTTCCTGGAGAGGCCACCATTGTGGCATAGCATGTTAAGCCATCACTTGAAATACTATCATCCCATTTGGGTGCCAGTTCTAGTCCCAGCTACTTGCTTCTGATCCAACTCCCTAGATATGTTCCTGAGAAAGCAGTGGATGCTGGCCCAAGTCCTGGACCCTTCTACCCATATGAACCTTGAACCCTTAAACCCAGATGAAGCTTCTGGCTTCTTCTGGCCTAACTCTGACTGTTGAGGCCATCTAGGAAGTGAATCACTGGGTGGAAGCTCTCTCTCTCTCTCATTCGCTCTTTGTAACTTTGCCTTTCAAATAAATAAAATAATCAAAAATTCGTGTTTTATTTATTTAAAAGATGGAGTTACAAAAAGAGAGAGAGAGAGATACAGAGAGAGTGGTGTCTTACATCTGCTGGTTTACTCCCCAAATGGCCACAATGGTCAGTGCTGGGCCAGGCAGAAGGCAGAAACCAGGAGCTTCTTTTGGGTCTCACACATGGGTACAGTGGCCCAAACACTGAGTCTGCTGTATTCCCAGGCCCATTGGCAGGAAGCTGGATGGGAAGAGGAGCAGCCGGAACTTGAACTAGTGCCCACATGGGATGCCAGCATCTCAGGTGGCAGCACACCCTATAGGATACAACACTGGCCTCATAAATAAATAATTAAAAATGGAAGTAAAATATACATTTTTTGCTGCAAAGATGTAAAATCTATGCAAAAAATATTTTTTTATCATACTTACTTTCCATGAACTTTTTGAAGACGCCTTGAAGTGCAAGGGCAAGGGTGAGACTCAGAGGGCAGAATCCAGTTCAAAGCCTGGGCACAGGCCCTGGCCCATCGCGTCTCCTCACTGTAAGGCTGCAATCGTCTCCCTCCCCCCCCCCCCCCCCCGCCAGCTGGAGCTCTCCTGCCAGGTTGTGAAATGTGCATGCACCGAGATCCTGTGACTAGAAGTCAAAAGAACTTCTTGCCCAGATTACTCACACCCTGAAGAGTTCCCTGCCTTGGGGTTTCACACCTTGCTCAGATAAAACCCACAAGCATGGGTTCACACAGCCATCCCTCCATCCACCACTGGCTGGGGACTGCCAGCCACACCTTTGTTTTCAATTCCTAAGAAAGAACTGGACTGCACATGGCTCAGTTGCACACAAAAGACGTGCACATTAGAAATCAGTGAGTGGAGGTTTACACTCATCATCATCCACCCCTCCCCTGCCCTGCCTTAAGAACTCAATGGGGTTATGAAACACAGGGGCAGGGACAGGGCTCAGTCCCCTGAGTACCCCCTGCCCTCAGGTTCCTATGGTGGCGGCCGGTGAACACCCAGGATGGCAGCTCTGAACCCCTGTCCTTCCCCAGTCTAGGTGCTACTGCTGAGCGCCTTCTCTTCAGGCCAGCCACTTGTCCTCTAAGCCTGGTGTCTCCACTGTTAGAGATAAGTCTAATGCAGGCCACTGCCATTCCCTGCAGGGGAGAAGCATTTCAGGAACAATGAGAATGCTTAGGGGTCCCCTGCCTGCAGGGGCCACCCTGAGCCAGGGGCTTATGGTCTCTGGGCCTTGGGATCCCAGAAACTGACAGTGCAAGGAGCTGCATGGATGGAGACACGACCATCTGTGCGCGCACCACAATGCCGCGCACGTGGTAAGTTCTCCTTGAGTGTTAGTTACCACTATTTAAAAAAAAAGATTTGTTTACTTCTTTGGAAGGCAGAATAGCAGAAAGGAGAGAATCTCTTTATCTATTGGTTTGCCATGCCCCTCCAACGCTCACAACACCCAGGGCTGAGCCAGGCCAACGCCAAGCACTTCATCTGACACGCCTCTGGTGTTTTCCCAGGTGCATCAGCGGGAGCTGGACCAGAAGTGAGTAGGTGGAATCCTGACCTGGGACATGCCCTTTCAAACAGGACACTGTCCCTGCTATGCCACAATGTCCGCCCTGGGATGGACTGTGTAAACTACTGGCTGCAGACAGCGTGTGTCTGCCCCTCGGGCCTTAGTGTTAGAGACGAGGGGAAAGGCAGCAGCCCCTTCCCCAGGGTGGCATGGAGGAAGGTGGATGTGGTGTGGGGCGGGGAACACAAAGCACCCATGCATGACGTGACTGCGAGCTTATCCGTGAGGGGCAACCTCCGGAAGGAAAATCGGCCCAGTATCCCACCCGACCAGCTCACACACCCCTGGGTGGGGCTCAGGAGATAGCTTGACTCGGTCACAGGGATAGAGGCAAATCCATCTCTGTACAACTGAGCATGCACATGTGGCAGTGAATGGTTGAGTCACTTCAAGGTCGTCAAAATATCTCACTGGAGCAGTGCAGACATCAAAAATCTGCCTGCAAGAGACTGCCTGGCTTAGGCGCCTGACCAGCGCCACCCCCACCCCTCCAGGCTGCCCTGCCCCCAGGGCGGGCAGCAGGAAGCAGTGGCTCCCAGGCTGGCTGGGAAAGAGTGTGGGGGCAGGAAGCCCGGATTTAATCTTCCCCAAGGGATCACACAGCCACCAAATTAAAGGGTGAGCCCACGCAGGCGGTTTTGAAATCCCTGGGTCAGTGGCCGCCTGGGCCTTGCCCTCTGGGCTTCCCCTCTGGTCATCCCACTCCCCCAGCTGAACCTGACCAGTCTCTGGGGCTTGTCCTGGCTCACCTTTTTTTTTCCTCTCTTTTCCTAGTCACCCTTCTCCTGCTTTGGAATAAAGGAATAATTCAAGTTCCATACATCTAATGCAGGATCTCACCCTGAGATACAGCCATGGGAAAAAAAAAAAGCTTAGATTGGGATCATTGATTCTGCCTTTGTTGCAGCCTTCAAAACTTGTGGCAAGCTCATGGCAGGAAACTGACTACTTGGCCGTTTCCAAGCGTGCCGTGTGGGGGTATCGCCTCTCTCCAGGGGATTGTGCAACCAAAACCGCCCTCCGGTTCCCGAATGTTTCCATCAGCTCCGAAGGAGCCATGTGCTCCTGAGACAGCTGCTCTCTGAGCCCCCGCTTCCCCCAGAACTGCCAGCTGCTTCACCTGTTTTGGGTGTTTCAGATAAATAGAACTAAATGGCTAAGACCTCTCTCTGTGTCTCGCATTCTCTCTGCAAATATGCCTTTCTAATTAAAAAAAAAAAATCCTTTTTAAAAAGCAAAAAAGAGTGACACAGAGAGGAGAAATATCTTCCA
The DNA here is from genome assembly GCF_030435755.1 of Ochotona princeps. Classification (NCBI taxonomy): domain Eukaryota; kingdom Metazoa; phylum Chordata; class Mammalia; order Lagomorpha; family Ochotonidae; genus Ochotona; species Ochotona princeps. Next base: position 110,939,434 of record NC_080832.1, read on the forward strand.
TCTGCTGCTTCACCCCCCAAGTGGTTGCATCTCTTTGGGCTGACCAGGCAAAGTGAGGAGCCAGGAATTCCTTCTGGGTTTCCCATGTAGGTGCAGGGGCCCAAAGACTAGCACCATCCTCCTCTGCTTTCCCAGATCTTAAGCAGGGAGCCAGACTGGAAGTGGAACAGCTGTGGGACTTGAACCGGTGCCCATATGGGACACTAGTGCCGCAGGCAGAAGCTTAGTCTACTATGCTATGGCGCTGACCCCAATGATGCTCACATTTGATAGATACTAGGTGAAATGACTTTTCCAGAATCTCACAGATGGTTCATAGTGGACACAGACCTGGAAGCCAGGTCCAGTGAGCTTGGATAACTAAAACCTTTCCTAGTCAAGTGGCTGTGTGCTCATGGGTGGTGGCCCTCTACCAGGAAGCTTCCAGGGGGGTCATGTGTTCACTGTGGGTCGGACAGGGCACGTTTAGCCCCGTGGTTAGGTCTGACTTGGACCACTGCAGACGTTGATCATTGGGGCCTGAGCTTGCATCTATATGTAGGAAGTAAACTTGTCTCTGGGGCCAGGCCAGGGCTCCATGGCAGACAGACAGGGTCTTGTAGCCCATGTGCCATTCCAGAACAGCGCCAAGCCTGGCAGTTGGGGAACTACCACTATTCACTGCCTGTGATGACTTGAGGGTTCAAGGGTGCTTTGATGTTTTGGTCTCTCCCCTCCTGCAAGTTACCAGTCATTGTCTCCCCCATGCAGGCAATCCCTTGGGCCTTCCAACTTGGAATGTATCCCAAGTGTAATTAGTGACTTTGGCACTTCGCACAAAGCAGTGGGACTCTGTCGGGTGGCACCGTCTCTGCAGCAGTGAGCATGTTGTTCCTACTAAAATAACAACCAAGCCACAAAATGAAAAGTTTGGGAAACTAAACAAAGCAATACAATGACCCACAATCTTACTACCCTAACACAATTGTTACTTTCTTTTTTTTTTTTTTTTTTTTTTTTTTAATTATTTATTATTTAACTTCAGTAATTACACTGTATTATGTGACACAGTTACATAGATACTTGGGTTCTCCCCACCCCTCCCCAAACCCTCCCACCATGGTGGATTCCTCCACCTTATTGCATAACCACAGCTCAAGTTCAGTTGAGATTTCCCCATTGCAAGCGTATACCAAACATAGAGTCCAGCATCTTATTGTCCCGTCAAGTTCAACGGTTTCTTAGGTATACCCTCTCTGGTCTGATGACAGAGCCAGCAGAGTATCATCCCAGTCAATTGAAAGCTCCAACATACCATCACAATTGTTACTTTCAAGAATTCTACTAGATTCCCTCCCTCCTTCTTTCCTAAAAGTAACACTAGATCACCATGACACCTTAAAAAAAATACATCTATTTATTTATTTATATTGGAAATGCAGATTTACAGAGAGAAGGAGAGACACAGAGAAAATCTTCCACCTACTCGTTCAGTCCTCAAATGGCCGTAATGACTAGAATTGAACTAATCTGAAGCCAGCAGATTCTTCCAGATCTCCCGGCTTTGGGCCATTCTCTGCCGCTTTCTCAGGTCATAAGCAGGTAGCTGGATCGGAAGCAGAGCAGCTGAGACTGGAACCGGCACGCATAAGGAATGATAGGATGCTGGTACTGCAGGTGGAGAATTAGCCCACTAAACTGCTGGGCCATCCCCCACTGTGATCTTCTAAAAAATTTTGTGTATCTGAGAGGTAGAGAGGGAGAAAGCGAAAGAGAAGACAGAGCACCCATCTACTAGTTCACTCCCCAAATGTCTGCAACATCAGGGTTGGAACAGGCCTGAAGCTGAGAAGCAGGACTGTATCTGGTGGGTGGCAGCAGCCCAAACCCTTGAGCCGTGACCTGCCTCCCAGGGTGTACACAAGCCAGAAGCTAAAATCTGGAGCTTCACTTAGGAGTAGGATCCAGGTGCCCTGGAAGGTGCATGCTCTGATTGCTGGGTCAAATGACTGCCCCTCAACTTACTTCTTTTTCTTTCTTTCTTTTTTTTTTTTTAAGATTTATTTCTTGGGCCCGGCGGCGTGGCCTAGCAGCTGAAGTCCTCACCTTGAACACGCTAGGATCCCATATGGGCGCCGGTTCTAATCCCGGCAGCTCCACTTCCCATCCAGCTCCCTGCTTGTGGCCTGGGAAAGCAGTCGAGGACGGCCCAAAGCCTTGGGACCCTGCCCCCGCGTGGGAGACCTGGAAGAAGTTCCTGGCATTGGATTGGCACAGCACTGGCTGTTGTGGTCACTTGGGGAGTGAAACATCGGACGGAAGATCTTCCTCTCTGTCTCTCCTCCTCTGGAGAATAAATCTTTAAAAAAAAAAAAAAAAGATTTATTTCTTTGTTTTGTTTTATTGGAAAGGCAGATATACAGAGGGGAGGAGAGACAGAGAGGAAGATCTTCCATCCGATAATTCACTCCCCAAGTGACCACAACGCCCGGTGCTGTGCCAATCCGAAGCCAGGAGCCAGGAGCTCTTCCAGGTCTCCCACGTGGGTGCAGGGTCCCAAGGCTTTGGGCCGTCCTCGACTGCTTTCCCAGGCCACAAGCAGGGAGCTGGATGGGAAATGGAGCTGCCGGGATTAGAACTGGAATCCACATGGGATCTCAGTATGTTCAAGGTGAGGACTTTAGCCGCTAGGCCACCATGTCGGGCCACTTTTTCTTTTCTTAAAAAAAAAAAGAGAGAGAGAGAGAGAGAGAGAGAGAAAGGCAGAGACAGAAAGGAGAGAGAGAAATAGACACAGAAATGGAGAAATCGCCCATCAGATGGCTCACCTCCACCTCAGGCATGTGGCCGCCAGGCTGAGCTGGCCAAAGCCAGGGCCTGGGGACTGAATCCAGATCTCTCACATGAGTAACCCGCATGCTTGCAGCCATCACCTCCTATGCAGGAGCAGAAAGATGCAACTGTGGACAGAGCTGGGACTCAAAACACACTGTTACTGGACTGAGCATCCCAAGAGGTGCCAGACACTCACTGCTTTCCTTGCTTCCTCACTCAGCAGTACATCTGAGCAGCCCTGCTATCTGCTCTCCCATGAGAGCCCCCGATTCGTTTTTGACCACACAACATTGTGCTCCCTCTAGGTGTACCGGAACTTTCTGAACTAGGCCCCCCCTGCTGACACCCACGTGGTTTGCCATCCATCACTCACAAGACAACAAAGACAGGAATGAGTTATCAAGTGTGAGTGTCCAGTGTGAAATGAATTTCCAGCAGTGGAAATTTGCTGGGTCTGGAAGGGAAGGTGTTCATGACTGAGAGCCATGTGGCCATGCTGTGCACCATGCACAGTCTCCAGCCTGTGTTACTTCCCCCACCTGTCACTAGCCCAAAGTCGCAAACATGTACTGATTTCCCTGTTGGTCTACAATGGACTGAATGAAGATTACTTAGGTGACAAGCACTCTTTTGGGTGCTGAGAAGCAAAAAGATGTCTGGGATACAGGTGCAGGGCTTGGGAGAAAGTCAGAATCAGGGTGGGAGCCAGGGATGTGTAAGCAGAGTCCTGACTCCTGCCCACCATTCCCAGCTCCTACTAGGGCACTGGATCTCCTTATCCCACACTGTGCAGAGCAGAGGAACCAGGGTGCGCTCGGTGGGTGGATGCTGACACAGCAAGGTGCCTGATGGGGTCTAGGGGAGGAAGGAAGAAGCCAGAGCCAACCTCGGACAAGTCTCAAGCTTCCCCAGCATGGGAAGGCTCAATTTTGCAGGTGCAATACTGACTGGTCCAACGGGAGCGTGGGGCGCAGGGCTGAGGGGGTGCTGTCTGTTTACCTCCTGGCTTACTGTCCCTTGAAAGATTGGTTTGATTAAACAGGTATGATCTGGAACTTTTCGGGGGTCTGATGGGTGCTGGCCACGGCCCATCTCCAAGATCAGAGTTGAGGCAGAGGAGGTGAAGGGAGGGCATGGTGAACACTGCCAGGAAACTGCCCTGTCTGTCCATCTGTTCCCCATTCTGGCATGGGCACAGCTGCCCACCCTGCCCCCACCCCCTGTGCTTCCCAAGCCTCTGTGCAAGCTGCAGAGAGAAGACCCATCTCTCCCTCCCCAAACCAGCCAAATCCCAAAGCCCAAATGGTCTGGGGGGTGCCCACTGCAGTGGTGAGGCAGGGTACCAGTGCTGTCTCTGCAGAGAATTTTAGGTCTCGAATTCCACCCCCCCCCCCATTCCACCTCAGGTTCTCTCCTATTGTACAGATGAGAAAAGCAAAGCCCAAGCCAGAAACATAAAGAGGCTGCCTGAGGCCACCCAGACAGTTGGAGGAGGAGCCAGGGTTCCTGACCCTGCAGGCTGGGCTATGCCCTCTGCTGCTGTGACCCACAGCATAGAGGTCAGGCAGAAACTAAAGGCGGGCTCAGAGCCATGCTGAGGGGTTGGGGTCATCGACTTACACCTGCCGCAGTTGCTGGGCTATAAATCCTTCAGGAATTCCAGAGAGTCCTCCCTGTTTGGGAACAGGTTTGCCAGCCCCGGGATGGATGACTGAGCCTGGACGCGTGAGGCAGGGAGTGGAGAAGCAGCTGGCAGGGAGGAGGCCCCCACCCCATGCACACCTCTAGGCCAGAGGGTGGGAGGGGGCCAGGGGCGGGGCGGGGGAAGCTGTTCCAGCCCTGCACTCCCCAGCCCAGAGTGGCTCCTAACAGTGACTCAGAGCTTGTGGACATTGTGCCCAGGGCACCTAGCCAGCAGAGGAGTGGCAGCCAGCCCAGACCTCCTGCTCCCTGGACAGAAAGGGGGCTACTCTTCTCAGTTTTCCTTCAGGGAATTTTCTAGAACTTGATTTTGACTGCATGAACTCCCCCATCCCAGGAGAGTCTCACCTGGGGTTTGGTCCCCCCACACTACCTCTCTGGTTCCCCTGGGACTTCCAGTGGATGTCCCTTCCCCTCCCAGAGGTGAGGGAAGGAGTCATTCCTACAAAGCAGAAACATCACCTTTAGCTTCCGCAGCCTTGGAAAACCCCCACAGCCCCTGGGAGCAGCTTCCCAAGTTCTCTCCTCCAGGTGGGGACATGCAGGCCCAGGAAATCATTTGCCCAGGACACCAGAAAGAACCATGGCCATGTGAGAGGAGTCAGACTGGGAAGTAGGCAGTTAGGGTTTTCTGGGTCCCCAAGTCATTTTTTTCTCAAATATAAAGGGGTATTTTCACCAGAACACATCTCTCCCAAGACAAATGCATATCTTATCAGGAGTGCTTCCCCCAGGAGACAAGGGTGACATTAACATATCTATTCCCCACCTGAAGCCTCCACCCAATTCTGTCTCCAGCCATTGCCAAGGGCAAGGGCTTCAGACTGGCCTCTTTATCATTAGAAAGGGACCAAGGAAGTTGGCCAGTGACACCTTTCTGGCCTTTTGTCCCAAGGCCAGGTACCATGGAAACCAGGGATTTTCTTTGTTTATGGAGAAACATCTTTGAGGGGAATCTTTAAAAGATGCTTTCCCTACCATTGATACGGGTTTTTTCTCTCTAGCTTCTCCTCCTGCCACTATGGCAGGGGACTAGGGTCTTTTTACTTTTCCTCCTGCCACTATGGCAGGGGATAAGGGTCCTTTTCTATCTCAGAACCCCCTAGTGGCTAAGATCCTCGCCTTGATCCCATATGGCCGCTGGTTCTAATCCCGGCAGATCCACTTCCTCTCTGTCTCTCCTCCTCTCAGTATATCTGACTTTGTAATAAAAATAAATCTTTAAAAAAAAAAAACTAAACTGTGTCCACATGAAAATTCTTCTTTCCTGCGAGACAAGAATTTGAGGTTGCTGCAGTATTCGGGGTTCAAAAACCCTACAACAGCCAGGATTCCACCAACTGTTTGTCAAGACCAAGGGACCTTGACCCACTCAGAGCCTTGTCCTAAAAGTCTAGGTCCTTGCCCCCCTCACACCAGAATGCCCCAGGCCTCCCAGATCTGATCAACTTTTTAACCAGGAACTCACCCAAGAGAAGTCAAAAGGCCAGTGTTGTGGTGCAGTGAGTTAACCTGCCATTGGGACAGCCAGCATGCATCATATCCGAGCCCAGATTCAAGTCCTGGAGGCTCTGCTTCGGAGCCAGCTCCCTGCTAAAGCCCCTGGGAAAGCAGCGGATGATGGCCCTGGTCCTAGCGCCCCTGCACCCATGTGGGAGACCTGGCTGAAGTTCTGGGCTCTTCCTAGCTTCAGTCTGGCCCAGCCCTAGCCTTTGTGGTCCTTTGGGACCAACAGTAGCCCAACAGCTACAGTCCTTGCCTTGACCATGCCAGGGTCCCATGTGGGCACCAGTTCTAATCCCGGCAGCCCTGCTTCCCACCCAGCTCCCTGCTGGTGGCCTAGGAAAGCAGTCGAGGATGGCCCAAAGCCTTGAGACCCTGCACCTGCGTGGGAGACCCAGAAGAAGCTTCAGGCTCCTGGCTTCAGATCAGCTTAACTCTGGCTGTTGTGGCCGCTTGGGGAGTGAATCAACAGACCGAAGATCTCTCTGTCTCTGTGTAAGGAGTTATTCCAATATCCTTCCCTGAACCCGGCGTGCCATTGCTTCTTCCTCACAGCTCATGAAGTTCGCGCCGGCCTAGCTATCCATCAATCAGATGTAACCTGGCATTCCACCTGAATCCCACCTCCCAATCTTCCAGCCCCCTCCCCAACTCCGCCCACTCGCCAATCATCCCTAGGCATTCACCTGCAGGCGCCAATCCCCTGGGGGCCTGGCCTCAATCCCTCCCAATTCCCACCCCCTACACCTGGAAGACAAAAAGGCCCCCCCAGGTGCCGCTCGCTCTCTTATCCTGCTCTTACCCCGCTCTTACCCCGCTCTTACCCCGCTCTTATCCCACTCTTATCCTACTCCTACCCCGCTCTTACCTCTCTCTTATCCCTCCTTCTCTGGTTTCTGTCTCTCTTCTCTCTCTTGCCTTTCTTTGCTCTCCCGTCTTCCTCCGGCCTCCCTTCCCCCCCTCCCCTTCCCCTTCCCCTTCCCCTCCCTGCCCCGTTGGAATAAACCTCCTAAGATACCTCGTTGCGTCTGGTGCGTTTCAGCTCACGGTAAAGAACTAGGTTGTGGGAATTAGCTGCATGTAACAATATCGTAATAATATCGTAATATCGTATGAACTAAAACTCTACCATCTTTTTAAATAACTAACACTCTTCTCCTCTCTGTATATCTGACTTTCCAATAAAAATTTTTAAATATATAAAAAAAAACCCACACATTTATCTTTAAAAAAAAAAGTGAGAGATTGAAAGCTACCACCAGCAGGTCAATGTTTTTGGAATATTTGGACTGTAAGTCACAACAAGAAGGTACTTAACATCACGGTGCAGTGCTCAGCTACCCCAAATTCCTAGCATTCAGAACACTCTGTAATTATTGGCTTATTTACAAATAGGTGAAAGCAAGAATCCGGAATTCTCCAAACCCTCCATGTTTCTCCAAGTAAGGACTTCTCTCAAACATCTCTCTAAGCGTCTGTTACTTTGCTACAAGACCTACTGCCAGGGGTGTGCTGGCACAAGCCGGATACACAGCTCTCCAAGGAGACACATGGATTTGTCAGCCGCAGTGGGGTCACGTAACCACCTCTGAGTGTGCACCATGCTCTCTGAACAGGGGCAGCATGGATTCTCTATGGGGGCCAAGAATATTCTTACCCATGTGAGACATGTGGCGGCTTCTGGAAGTTCATGGAAGACTAGACTTGAAGGAAACACCCGTGTTTCCTTTAACAGGTCAAGGTACCCTGCACTGTCCTGGTGGGCATGGCCAATAAGGGAGGCTCCTTAGGAGGGGAGATGGGAAGCACAGTTATCTCACTTTCTGTGCTGCAGATGTGGCTATGGTATCTAACAGGCTACTCCCAGAACAGGTGGGCTCCTGGGAGTTGGTTTGAGCCGGCTTCAGCACACTCTGACTTGCCCTCTTGGGGTGACCCAAGTGGAAACCAAGTAGAAAAGAGAGACAGACTCACTCGAAGCCCCCTCCCCAAGCTTACATCAGGCTGGTGGAAGAGAAGGCTGGAAGCCAGCTGGGACCCCAGTAAAGCTGACCAGGGGGCAGGAGAAGGCAGGAGGGCAGAGATTAGCCTAGAGCCCCAGTCTGGCCTCCTTAGCCTCCAGGAGCCCAGGGCTTGGGTGCTGAGCAGAGCTGGGGTCGGTGCCTCTCTTGGAAGGGAAGCTCCAGAAAGCCCTGGTCTCATGATGCTGCCCAAAGGCCCGTCTTGGGGGTAGAAGCAGGAAGGGAGGGGCTCACTGCATTTCCCACCAGGAATCAGAGAGGCCCAGGCAGCAAATCTCTGCCAGAGCCCAGGTCCCAGGCAAGGTGGGGAGGAAGACCCAGCTTTGGTCCCTGGGAACTTGGCTGGCTGCAGCACAGTGGAAGAGCTGGGAGATCCCAACAGGCAACAAGCATGGAGTCCCCAGCTGCTTAGTCAGGGTGGGGCTGGGGGAGGAGGGAGGCTGGGTCATTCTCCCTGGTTGCTTTAATTGCAGTGGGAATCCGTCCAGAAACAGCCAAGGGGACTTTGTTTTTCTGCAAACAGGGCAGACAAGCGGCATGCAAGGGGTGTGGAGTGTGGTGGCCTGTGGGGAGCAGATGTTCTGTCTCTGCATGGTGGGACCCAGTGGGAGGCCTGGATCATGCTCACTGCTAGCCTCTCAAGGCGCAATGACCTCCTAGAAGGCTCGGGCTGAGAAGTCACCTCAGTGTGTAATGCTCTCCAGCCTCACCTTTCCCTTCCTCTGCCTATAAAGTGGGCTACCCACCCAGTCAAGCAGTGCGAGCCCACGAGCCTGTGCCAAGCACTCCATAACAAGGCCTGCCAGTTGACGGAGAAGGATCTGTGGGCCGCCCCCTCCCCCTGCAACCATGTTCCTCTGTCATGGCCATTTATGCGGAGTGCGTGCTGAGGGGCTGGCCTCACTTCCTGTACACCCCCATCACCACCCCTACCTGGGTGATCCTGGGGTCATCCTCCTGGGGTCATCCTCCTGGGATCCTGGAGCAGTCACCAGCACCACAGCTTTGTCAAGCTTCTCTCAGGAACCCTCTGATCCCAGCTGCCATTTGAAGCTGGGGATGTGTGGGCCCCTGTGATGAAGAGGAGGGCAACCTCCTGCCTTGGCACAGGAAGGGCTGGTGATAGCACCTGTCAGAGGCTTTCCAAGAGCACACCAAAGCCTGGTTTGCTTCCAAGTCTAAAGGTTCATGGCATGAATGAGTTTAAGCAGTCATCAGCTCGGAGTTGGGCAGGCTCCACCCCGTGCTGTAATCAGCTATTTATAGGTTTGTCTCTCCAGGACCTGGGGTGTGGGGATGACTCAGGGAGGCTGGTGCATGGTGCAGCCACCCTGCCCAGGCTCAGGTTCCAGCTCTGCTGAGGAGCAGATCATAGCCGTGTGGGACAGGCATTGTGGTACTATGGGCCAGGCTGCTCCTTGGGGTGCCTGCATCCCATGCCAAAATGCCAGTTCAACTCCCAGCTACTTTGCTTCTGATGCTGCCACCTGTTACCATGCCTGGGAAGGCAGTGGATGGCAGCTGAAGTAACTGAGTCCTTCATACCCACAAGAGAGGCCTGGATGGAGCTCCTTGGCCCAGCTGTGGCGGTTGGGGGAACAAAATCGTTGGATGGAAGATCTCTGTCATTCTGAAAAAAGAAAATCTTTCAAAAAAAAAAAAACTTATTTATTTTTATTGGAAAGGCAGAGAAAAAGAACTTCCAACCACTGTTTCATTCCCCAAATGATCCTAATGGCCAGAGTTGTGCCTTTCCAAAGTCAGGAGCCAAGAGCTTCTTCCAGGTTTGCTACATGTGTGCAGGGCCCCCAGGCTTTGGGCCATCCTCCCCTGCCTTTCCAGGCCACAAGCAGGGAGCTGGATGGGAAAGGAAGCAGGTAGGACATGAACCAGTGCCTGTGTGGGATCCTGACACTTGAAGGGGGAGGATTAGCCAATTGAACCATCATGTTGACCTGCTGTGAATGAATCTTGGTTAACTACCACCTTAGGCATGCGATCAGATGACTCCATGCTTCAGTCTCCCCACGTGTATAATTAAGGTCCTAATGAATGAGCTAATGCATCCCACTTGCTTGGAGCAAAGTCAGGCTCATTTTCGCTACACCTAGACCTCTGACAGCCGTGACCCCAGGTTGCAGCCTTAAGTGGTGCTCACTGAAGGCTCATTGGTGGAATCGGCAAAGTTAAGGTTCTAGAAAGAACTCTGAGACAACAGAAGGTGAATCTTCATGCCAGGATGGTGCTGCCCCCATCTCTCTCCTGGCAGTATTGCCTCTATCCATGGCCCGGTGCCCAAGAGGGGACCAGCCGCCTGGGACCCCTGTGTGCAGATCTGTCGTTGCTGAGCAGTCTCACATTCAGCTCCTGGCCCCGCTACACTCCCACCTGGGTCTGGGTGCCAGCTCTGCGGGAGCCGTGGCTCCTGTAGTCCCAACCTTCCTCTCTGTCCCTCCTGCCTTAGGGAATCCCTGAGCGTGCTCCCATTGTCTTCCTTGGCTTCCCAAGGCTTCAGTCCCTAACACACAACCCTGCTCTGCAATCCCGCTGTTCAAAGAACTGGACTGGGCCACTCCTAGACTCCCCCTCCCACCCGAGACTCAATGGAAAACGCCCCCTTTACCCCCTTTTTTTTGGGAATCCCAGTGATGAGAGTGGGATGTGCCACTCCCAGGCTATCTAATCGGTGCTGGAAAAACCGGGCCAACAGTTAAACCACACAAACAAAAGGACTGCAGCTCCACACAGAACTGCCAGCTTGGGCAAGGGCCAAGACAAACAGCTGCAGTCTCGGGGCCCCACCAGATCTGTGCAGTCCCAGCCTCTTGGGGAGGCATGGCAAGAAGGAGGAGCTGCTCCCCCATCCTGTCCCCTTCCTCCAGGCTCTCCTTCCTGGACTCCAGGTCCTCCCCACCTCCCCAGGAAGCCCTGCCCCGCCCCTCTAGGACATCTGCTGCTCCAAGGGACAGCAGGGCTCACTGCCCTTGGCACCTTGGAGTCACTAGGGAGTACTGGAAGCTCTGGGTGGTGGCCAGCATCGATGTCCGGGACAGCTTTGAGTGATTCTACTCTGGAGTCCAGAGTGAAGCCCACCAGAGCAAAAGGATGCACACGGATGGTGGCTTCTGAACTTGTGAGCCTGTCCTTGCTGGTCAGCAGGCCCCGGGAGGGCCCATGGCTTACAAAAACTTCCTGACTGCTGCTCCTGGTCAGCCAACCACACTCTGAGAGCCTTTGGGGAGGGAGTCGGACAGACCAGGTTCAAACTCAGATGCAGCTGCCTGTCCAGTGGACTGTTTGGTGAGGACTCAAAGACCTCACCTGGGGGCCTGGCACAGTGGCCTAAAGTCCTCTCCTTGAATGCGCTGGGATCCCATATGGGCGCCAGTTCTAAGCCCGGCAGCCCCGCTTTCCACCCAGCTCCCTGCTGGTGGCCTGGGAAAGCAGTCAAGGATGGCCCAAAGCCTTGGAACCCTGCACCCACGTGGGAGACCCAGAAGTGACTCCTGGCTTCAGATCGGCTCAGCTCTGGCCATTGTGGTCACTTGGGGAGTGAATCAGTGGACAGAAGATCTTCCTGTCTGTCTCTCCTCCTCTCTGTATATATGATTTTCCAATAACAACAACAATAATAATAATAAATAAATAAATCTTAAAAAAAAAAAAAAAAAAAAAGAGCTCGCTTGGGACAAGATGCCTCTTGGGGAAGGACTTTGCCCAGCATAGAAGTGTGTGGCAGACTGGAAGCCAGACATCGGGGCAGGTTCACCACCTCAACCCGGAGGCACAGCACAGGGCTTTCTGCTCTCCAGCCACATCACACACCTCGCTGGCATGTGGAATGCTAACTGGCAGCCTGGCCTGGGGGAGGAGCTGGCTCTCCAAACATCCACAGGGAGAGGGTAGTGTGTGTGTGTGTGTGTGTGTGTGTGCACTGTACTCCCAGCCCACAGTATTTCTGACAGGAAAAGGAAGATGTGGAATTGACCAAACCTGAGCAATCCGACATGCCCTCTCTGTGCAGCAAAGGCTCCTCCTCCCAGACAACCCCTCCCAGACTGTGTCCTCTTCCACGGCCAGAAGATGGGCAGACATGGCTGCCCTAGCATAGCAAGGGCAGGGGCAGGGAGGTTGGTTCCATAAGGAGACCATAACCTGGCCCCGGCCAGGAGCAGCTCTGCCTGCCTGGACACACACACTGTTACCTGCTGCAGCAAAGGCATGTGCAAGAGAGGTGGCCTTGCAGGCAAGCCCTAGTTGGAAGGGGTTGGGAGGCAGAGTGGTCATCTTCTTAGAGCCCAAATGACTTGGGGGCACTGTCACCCCCTTACTGTCCTCCAGCTGCCCAGGAGGGCTTGTGCTCTATGCTCCACCCCTCCTCCTAGGGGCTCTCCTGTCACAGCCATGGGCCCTGTGTGCCTTTTCCCCTTAGCTTCTGCGCGTGCCTGGCAAGTGTATCCATGTCACTGGGTCAAAGCGTCACCCTCCGGAGGAACAGATGTGATGCTCGCCGAGGACCTCCTGGCATTGTAGCCTCTTGCCCCAGAGGGACACCAAAGACTGCCAGGAACACAAGAGGCCACCCTGTGCTGCTCTCATTTCCTCTGCTCCACTCCCATTTCCTCCTGCATCCCAGCCCTCCCTTGGCACAGCTGGCCTTGACCACAGTGCCTAATTCAGCAGATCTCCACCACCGTTCTGCCTGACCTGCCGCACTGAAAGCGAAAGGAGGAGCTGGAACAGAAACACACACACACACACACACACACACCCATCAAACCACTGAGCAAGAAGTGGCAGCTGGCACTATATTGGAAGAACTCGCAGGCGGGGATTCCCAACCCTCGGGGCTATGCCAAGCAGACAGAGGAAGTTCCCCGAGGACAGCCTGGAAACTCAATCTTGACACTGTTCCCAGCCCAGTGGAGCACCTGAACCCTTGGCCCTGCATCACCCCGAGGGGTGGACGAGCATCAAGCAGGACCTGAGAGGGCTGTGGGAGAGCAGGGACACCACATATGGGTGTCACACAGAGCCTGAGGGCCGGTTCCTGGGGGGCTCTGGGGATAGAGTCCCCCATGCAGGGGTAGGGCAAGAGGGCAGCTCAGCCAAGCGGTGGGGTTGATGGCAGCTGTTAGAAGGGGTCTCCCAGAGGCTGCCCTGGCAGTTGTGTCCAAAATACAGGGCACTCTAGCTGGTGCCTGGGGGAGCGGAGTGAGGAGCATGGATGGCTGTGATGGGCAGGCAGGAGGACCAGAGCAACCAGGCCGCCACGCAGCTCCAGGCTCTGACTCGCTGAGTGGGACCAGCAGGCTGGCCACCCACGGGGCTGGTCCCCAAGCTTCTCAGGAAGAAATGGCGGGGGCGGGGGTGAGGACCAAGAGAGAGGGCCCTGTGATCACTAATCACCGAGTTCAGGGCTTGGCTGGAGGCATTGGGAGGGTTAGAGGGAAGCGCTGGGCCTGGGCTCTGTGCAAGGCATTATTTGGCCCCACACCCTCCTGAGTTCACAAAGGCCCTCCTGAGCGACAACAAAGTGTGCACAGGGAACCTGCTGGGCAGCCCAAGGACTGCTGCAAGTCCTGTCTACCGATTTTCCCCTTGTATCTTCACGGCTCTCCCCTGACCCCAGGCAACCCCTGTCCCTCTGACCACTTGTCTCCTACAAATTCAATGTAGAACCCTCCAATTCCCCCATTACTTCCAGAAACACTAGTTCCCCACTCCTTGTCCAACATTCGCCACCCTCCTCCACTCTGGCCTGCATGGGTCCTGGCCAGCTGGACCTCTTCCCACTTTCTCGTTGACTGTCTTACAGGGAGTAAGGGGCGTGTCCTGTTGGTCACAGCACAGGCCCTGGGCTGGTATTCTGCCTCCACCCCGAAGCACCTTTGCTCTCTCATCCTGACATAGGGATAATTACCTTCTATTCCTCTGTGTGAGTGTCTGGGAGCTTAAACAAGTAAATATATATATCCCGGGGCTACGCCAGGCTTGCTGGGAGCATGGAACAAAATGGTAACCATCAGGTCCCAGCACTGTAGCCTAGCGGCTGAGATCCTCACCTTGCAAGCATGAGGATCCCATATAGGCGCCGGTTCTAATCCCAATGGCTCCTGCTTCTCTGCTTGTGACCTAGGAAAGCAGTAGAGGACGACCCAAAGCCTTGGGACCCTGCACCTGCGTGGGAGACCCAGAAGAAGCTCCTGGCTCCTGGTTTCGGATCAGCTCAGCCTTTGCGGCCGCTTGGGGAATAAATCATGGGACGGAAGATCTTCCTCTGTGTGTATCTGACTTTCCAATAAAAATAAATAATTTTTTTTTCCATTGGTAACCTGCCGGAGTCCAGCTCCGGCCCGGGGTTCAGAACTCGCGAAGGGTGCGTGGATGAGGACCACTAGAATTCCATGATGGTAGTGGACTCAGCAATAGTGCCGTTCGCTTTATTTATACAAAATCAGTCAAACTCTGGCTCAGACTTTTCACGTCACGATCCAGTAGGTGTATCTAAAATTAATTCTGCCATTTGTCTCACCTAAGGCAAGCTTGATCAGTAGCACATTCCTCTTGTATCAGTTAAGGGAGGAATATGTCTGGAGGCAGGACCCAAAAGATCAAAGGAGAGAGAAAAGAATAGATTTCCCCGGCACCTAGAGGGTTAGCACCCTTGATTAGCATATGGTGAATGGGAGAGAGAAGACTCTAAACAGGTTCCCACCAAATGGGGGCAGCTGTGACAGCAAGTTGTAAAAACCTCTTTGCTAAAGGCAGTATCAGCTACCAAGCTCACACAGATACTAAACTTAACTCCGCAGGGGCAAACAATGCCGAAATAGGTTACAGTGGCAAATTCTGATGTCCATGCAAAGGGAAGCGGGCTGCATTCAGGTATTCAAAGCAACATCTCGCCAGAGCCTTGCCACAGCGGGGAGCCCCCTGCTGCTCTGCTGCAGGAAACAATGCTTATCACACTCTCCTGCTACCCACATTCACCACACGGACCCCGGCAGTAACCGTTGTTGAGACCCTTGTTGGTGCTGTGGTGTCCTTGGAGGAGGAAGTTTGCGTGGCTCACCAGCTCTGTCGGGGACCCTGGCACACTACTGCTGCTTAATGAATGTTGCTGTACTTGTCTGCTCTGGGCATCCTGTTCCCAACTTGACCCCAGAACCTGCTTCTACACTAACACCTCTGCCCCTGTGGTAGTTGGCATATGATTTGACCCTTGAACTCATGCCGACCTTTGAACCCTGAAGTCAAGAGTTAATAATGGTCATTTAATCCCATGATTATGTCTAGAGGTTGGGTCTGCTGAGCGTTGCTGCAGCCAGTAGGGGTGTGCCCCCCGAAAGGTGTGTTGGCAAGGATGGGTTGTGAGGTGCACAGGTTCCACCTCCGCCTCACCCTCACCCTTTAGGGACACCCAGGGTTGGACTTGAACCTGCACAATCTGGAGCTCAATGAGCCTTTCTTTTAGACACCCTGAGCTCCTCGGGGGTCCCATTATAGCCAGGGACCTGACCCCAGCTGACACAATCCCTGCCACTTTTGCAGGTTTCCAGTCTCAGCCTCCTCTTTCCAGGCTCGAAACAGGAAAATCTCCATGATGTGTGGCTGGGCTTTTTTTATTCTTTGGCTCCAAAACAGAGCTTCTTTCCTCTCTGCCTTGGCACTTGGGGCTCCCCACCTCCAGGGGTGGCTCTGAAACAGTGGAGTACCCTAGAGCAGCTATGACGATCCTTCCTCTTCCGTGTGCGCCTCTGACTTTTAGAAAGGGCTTCCCAGGTGAAGGCACCTGAGTAACTAAGCCGTCCCCAGCCATCTGGTGTCCAAGCCACATTTTCCAGGCTCCCTAATGAGTGACTTGAGAAGACACAGCATGTGTTTACCCAAGAAACACAAGCCGGGCGGCTCCACATCCCCAAGCTGCTTTCCGGCGTGGACAGGGCAACAGCTGCCCACAACCTGGCTGTTTATACACTAAAAAAAGAAATTCCATGGTGACCAGTTGGCTCAAGTCAGTGCCCTACGAAGGCCGGCGGTCTCTGCAAAATGACACCAGGAGCTCCCCACCCAGTCCTCAGTAACAATCAACAGCCAGGGTAAAACGCGAGCCAGCCAGCGTGTGCAGCCAGGCGTGGGGTCGCAGGGGGTCAGCAGCTGCAGTGGAATCTCCCCAAGGTCACCTGCCTGGCAGCCCCCTCCCCTCCAGGCTAGTGGGCCCCCGGAGACACCCCCACACTGGGGACAGGCTCTCAGCACTTCCTCCACCCTTAACAAACTGCCGGGGCAGGTGGAGGAGGGGAGCCCACTCCTCCCCAGAGGGACAGCCATAGTCTTGTAGTCTTTTCATAGTCTTCTTGCTCACAGTGCCCCCTCTTCACCTCCCTGGGGCGGGCGGGGGAGGGAACATTGCTTATACCCTTGGTCCTTTCCAAAGTGTTTTATAGGCATGAGGTCTGCGGCAAGTTCCTGGCAAAACAGCTGGGGTGAAAAAGCTAAGTGTGGATTTCAATTAATTCCATAATGATGTAAATTTTTGCTGATGGTATGTTGGAGCCTTCAATTGACTGGGATGATACTCTGCTGGTTCTGTCTTCAGACCAGAGAGGGTATACCTAAGAAGCCGTTGAACTTGACTGGACAATAAGATGCTGGACTCTATGTTTGGTATACGCTTGCAATGGGGGAATCTCAACTGAACTTGAGCTGTGGTTATGCAACAAGGTGGAGGAATCCACCATGGTGGGAGGGTTTGGGGAGGGGTGGGAGAACCCAAGTATCTATGTAACTGTGTCACATAATACAATGTAATTAATGAAGTTAAATAATAAACAATTTAAAAAAAAACCTTTTTTTTTTTTTGCATGGAAATAAACATGTTTCTGAATGCCATTTGCCATAAATCTTTCAAAAGTGCCTTTGTTATATGGCTAGCTCTCTTTTAGGGCTGGCTACTTGGGCTGTTTCTACAGGTGGAGAGCCTTTCCTCCCTGCTGTCTGTGCCCCGGAGAAGATCTCAGCCTCTCGTTCACCTAGCCCCAACACCAGCGATCTCCGCCTTCCTCTGCCTTCACCAGGCACTATCTGCATGAACTTTGCACTCTGCCCCTGTTGACCCAGGAGCAGGGCTGGCTGATAAGCTGAGGACATTGCCCAGCTTTATAGTTTCCTCCCAGTCTCTCTGGCGACACCTGACCCCACGGTGGTTGCCCTCTCTGCCACCCCCAACTGTCACATACGGCGCTCCTGCCAAGTCACGCAGCCACACCCCCCACTGTAGGTCACCTTTAAAATCACACTTCCCACCGCTCTCCACACACACCAATTCACGTATTTGCATCATGCACATGCACTCAGCAGTGAGGAGTCAGGTAGCCAATAAGAATGGGTGTGGAAAAATCACACATGTCTCTCCCTGCACAGTCTGCTGGGTTACAGGTTTCTGCCCCATCTCCTGCTGAAGATCCTACTCCCCTGTTTCTCATCTCTCCCACATCCCTGCCGGAAGGCAAACCTGGAGAGTCAGGGACCTGTCCTGGCAGGGAGAACCTGCCTTCTTCCCCATGCTGCCATCTTGTGACGGGATCCCAGAACTGCAGACTCTGAGTCCAAGGGACAGCCTCAGGCCAGGGCTAGGGCCTGATGGACAACAACCCCCCCACCCCATTTCCTTCCCTTGACCCCAGGATAACCAGGAGATCTGGCACTGCACAGGCAAACTCAGCTGGCCTGGGAGGTGGGTGGCAGGACTCCTCTGGTGTTGGACCGCAGGGTCATCACACAATTAAGGTATGGCTGGCCCCTGTGCACATCTTCTGGTATCCTGACAAGAATGTAGCTACGCGTTGATGAGCAAAACATGTGCTCTGGCACCGGTTTATTCCCAGGAACTAGTATCACTTTCGGAGAAGCAGCTCTCCACGGGGTCTGCGTGTCACCTGGACAGGGATGTCGGGCTCACAGAAGTGGTATCCCCGCTCATGACACCCCCCGTCAAACGAGGGACACTTTCAGGACCAGCATAAAGGAGCCTGGATGTGCCCTCAACTTCCCCCTCCCGTTCAAGCCCAGGGATCTCATCCTTATTTCACCTGACTTTATTTTTGTTTTCATTTTTTCAACAGGTAGAGAAGGAGACAGAGAGCCCTCCATCACCGCCACACCCACAGGAGAGCTGGCAAGTCATTCCAGATCTCATGCACGTGACAAGGAGCCAACTCCTTAAGCCCTCAGCTATGGAGTCCCAGGAGCAGAGCAGGGACACTAACGCAGACACTCCGCAGTGTGGCTGTAACTTTGCTTTTTAAATAAGTAAATGGACAGGCTGACTTCTGCACTACCCATTTTATTTTACTTTTTGAAGATTTACTTTATTTTTAGTGGAAAGGCAGATTTACAGGAAGAAGGAGAGACAGAGAAAAGGTTCTTCTATTCATTGGTTTACTCCCCAAGTGGCTGTAACGCCCGGAGCTGAGCCAGGAGCCAGGAGCTTCTTCCGGGTCTCCCACTCCCACTCTCAGATGCAGGGCCCCAAGGCTTTGGGCCATCCTTTACTGCTTTCCCAGGTCACAAGCAGGGAATTGGATGGGAAGTGAAGTAGCCAGGATATGAACCAGTGCCCATATGAGATCCTGACGCATGCAAGGTGAGGACTTCAGCCACTAGGCCACCGCGCTGGGCCCCCCAATTTTACTTTTAGTTCCCAGGCTCAGTGGGCTGAGTTATGTCTACTCCCCAAGCAAGGTGTCACAGTCACAGCAGAAGTGGGCTTCTCCCTTGACCCTAAAGTCAGTTCAACCTCCCTGCCCCTACGGCAGCCTGCCGGCAGCATAACTCCACTCTATGTGCTGCTCTGGCATCACCACACAGCACAATGCACAGTGTCATCTTACACCATGATCACCTCTGCAACACGCTCCATGAGCCGGGGGACAGGGTTGGTGGATTCCACACGCCAGCAGGTGGCAGAGTTCGGAGCTCAAGAGCACTCTGCAGTCACAATTCTGCGTTGTTTCCTAGAACACAAACATGGGCTTGCAGACCTGAGCGCCCAGAGCGGAGGCCGCACTGACACTGGACCGGTCACTTTAACGCTTGATGGTTTCTGTTTCCTGAAATGGGAGAGGAAGTGCATGACCCGTCTGAGAGCTGCTAGGAAGATTGTGGGATTCGATGCAGGTACACAGGGCTTGGCACGACCCCAGCCAGCAGCAGAGGCTGTTGTGTTTTCATGGAGATGCCCCAGTAGCCCTATAATTAGATCCCATTCACAAATGAAGAGACAAGGGAGGCTCAGGGCGCAAGGCCGCTTGCCCAGGCTTGCAAAATGGAACTGCCAGGGGCACAGGCAAGGGCTCCAGACGAAGGCAGCCGCAGAACCTCAGTCCCCAACAGGCACCTGAGAGAGGTGGTATAGACACTTTAAAAAAAAAGGGTAATTTTAAACAAAAGATTTATTTTACTTATTTGAAAAGCAGAGTTACAGAAAGAGAAACCTTCTATCCACCCACTGGTTCATTGCCCAACAGTCTGCAGCTGCTAGAGATGCGCCAGGCACAAAGCCAAGAGCCTGGAACTCCATTTGAGTCTCCCACATGGGTGCAGGAGCCCAAGCACTTGAGCCACTTTTATTACTTTCCCAGGTGCATTAGCAGGGAGCTGGTTGGGAAGTGGAGAAGCTGGGACTTGAACTGGTGCTCACATGGGATGCTGATGCCCCAGGCAGCAGCCCTACCTGCTATGTCACAATGCAAATCCCCTGCAGAAACTCTTGATAGGAGACTAAGGCTATTGGGAAATGCCTCACTGTCATCCTTCCCTCCCCAGGGCCCTTGGAGGAAGCACCTGCCGGGCAGCCTTGGAACTGGTGTGATTCCGAAGACCAGGGCAGCTCATGATTTACACACACAGCTGAGGTGCCCAGGAGACACATGGTAGGCATGGGGCTCTGGTCAACCCTCATGTTGGTGGGGGGTTTTATTTTTTCTCCATTCATTGGTTGAGGGTTAAGTACATTTTAGGAGACTATACCAGTCTCACCCAATACCTGCAGAACAAAAAGCCTGTTGTGCAGCCTTGGAGGGAGGCAGTGTCACTGCTGCGTGTTATCCTGCCCTGCTCTAAATCAGACCATCGTCGCCACCTCCTCCATTCGGGGTCCCTGACCCCTTGAACCTCAGTGCTGGAAGGGACCCTGAGAGCCAACTGGTCCCTGGGTGACACCCTACCTGGGTCACTGCTCTGTTTGCTGCAGAACAATCACCGAGGCTCCATGCAGTTTCTGGCTCCTGGCTTTGGCCATTGCAGCCATGTGGAGAATAAACCAGTGTCATCTTTCAAATAAGCAAACCCATCTCTAATGATAAATTGGGGAAAAGCCTGGACTATGAATGGGTTGGCAGGCCTAAAGACAACATGCACCTGGCAGTGCTGTGGCTGCAAATCCAAGGGGTGAGGAAAAGCCTACCTTCACAGCCAAGGCTTCAGCAGGGGAAAAGTGGCACGGGAGCCGGTCTCCAGAGAGGAAGGGTGAAGCAACTCCCCAGGCAGCCGTGACTTACCAGAATGCAGGGCCCTCTGCGTGAGGACTTGGGCTCACGAGCTGTGGGCGGCAAGCTGAGCTGCTACCTGCCCACCAGCTCCATGACTTTTGGGAAGTCACCGTCTTTGTCTGAGATTCAGTTTCTCCATCTGCAGAATAACACCGCTGAGGCACCCTCTCACCCAGGGCTGAGGCCCAGCACACCAAGCACTTGGGCAGGTAGCCAGCAAGCCAGTGCACCCCATCTGGGACATCAGAAACTTCCCAGTCCCTCTCCCCTTTCTTGGGTGTGCTCTCTAATTTTGCGGCTGCAGTCCTGGCTGACCTGTGAATTACACCTGAGTAATTGAAGGGGGTGGGGCCGAAATGCTGAGCTCAGCAACTCTCAGGCCCTGCTCTGTACTGGGCAGCTGTTAATATTTTCCATATGTGATCTCACCTCTTTGTCCCAACAAGCCCAGGGAGGGGGGCAGCAGAGCGCCCACTGCACAGGTAGCAAGACTGAAGTTTCCAATTGATTCCAGCCTGGAGAATTTCAAGCACCCCAGGGTAGGTACGCAGAGGCAGGACCAGATGATCAAGGCAGCAGCACATGGTAACATACCTGCTCTGAATTCCTGGACGCCACGGAAACTGAGTCTTTTTTTTTTTTTTTTTTTTAAGATTTGCTTTTATTAGAAAGGCAGATTTAGAGAGAAGGAGAAAGGCCTTCCATCTGCTGGACCACTCCTCAAAGGGCCACAATGGCCAGTGCTCAGCTGATCTGAAGCTAAGAGCCAGGAACTTCTTCCAGGTCTCCCACACGGGTGCAGGGTTCCAAGACTTTGGGCCATCCTCCGCTGCCTTCTTAGGCCTTAAGCAGGAGTGGATGGGAAGTGGAGCAGCTGGGACACAAACTAGTACCTATATGGGATACTGGCACCACAGGGTAGAAGTTCAGCCTGTTGAGCCATGGCACCGGCCCCAGCAAAACAAATTCTTAAGTAGCAGCATGATGATCCAGGGTAGAGGACATGTTTTTTGGGTTTGTTTGTTTTGTTTTTGCCTTTTGTATTGTGTTTTGTTTTTTAGAGGACATGTTTTTGTGGAACAAGTTTGTCCACCATACTCTTGCTTCTATTCAGAGTAATGCAGCCCTTCCTGTAAACACCCATGCTAACTCCACCAGGACAAATACGTCCGTCCCTGCAACTTTTGTAAGCCTTTCAGAAGGCAAACGGTATTTCTGAAATCCCAGGGGCAGGCAACCCACCTGTTTTCCCCGAGCCTGCGAGCCGCCACCCAGATGCCAAGGCCAACCCTAGGAACACAGTGCCCCACCAAATACGGTGGCCCCGCCCTGAGACTGAAACCACGGCAGATGGGGCAACACGCTGAGCTGCCCAGGGGAATGGGGCAGGAGTCGCTGAACAGCCTGGAAAAAGCGTCTCTGAAAAGCCAGGTAAGATTCTCACGCTCCCAGGTGTCTGTCGGTTGCCCAAGAGTCCCAGGCAGAGAGGAGTCATCAAAAAAAAAAAAAAAAAAAACAGCATTGGAGGACGGCCTGTGTGACAGGGATGCAAACCGTGGCTGAATCAGACCTGTGTCGGCTCCTGGGCCAAGCACTGTTTGCCATCTGTCTGAGGCCTTATCTGCCAGGGAGATGGGCAAGCAGCCAGGGCCCTCTGAGGCTGCACAGCCCGGCTGTGGCATGCTGCCATGCCAGATGTTGCATTCAGTGGCAGCGCTGGGCTAGGAGTGAGGGGGAAAGTGTCCTGGGGGAGTCCCTGCTGGGCACAGAGGCTGAACAGCTCAAGCCATGGTCCTGGGTCTCCCTGCTCCTCAGTGGGTAAGTGTGGCCCACATAAAGATTCAGCCTATGGCTGCAGGGTGTCCCTCAGACCTTGGCTGAGCTGCCTTTGTATGTGTGCATGTGTCTAACCTCCCCTTTTTTTAAGTTTTATTTTTTTATTGCAAAGTCAGACATATATATAGAGAGGAGGAGGGGACACAGAGGAAGATCTTCCGTTCACTGGTTCATCCCCCAAGTGGCCACAACAGCCGGAGCTGAGCTGATCTGAAGCCAGGAGCCAGGAGCTATTCTGGGTCTCCCATGCGGGTGCAGGGTCCCAAGGCTTTGGGCCGTCCTCGACTGCTTTCCCAGGCCACAAGCAGGGAGCTGGATGGGAAGCAGGGCTGCCGGGACTAGAACCGGCGCCCATATGGGATCCCAGTGTGCTCAAGGTGAGGGCTTCAGCCGCTAGGCCACAGCACCGGGCCCCAATCTCCCTTGTTAACGTTGTTCTTTACATGAAATCTATCCAGTCACACGCATAGGGACGTGCTGAAGTGAACGTGTGCTTCTAGACTCGTTTCATCATTTCTGGGATTGTGAAATCAGGTGTTTAAAAATGGTAGGTACCCTTTGCACTCATTTCTCTGCAACCAAAAAGAAATGAATGTGATTCTACAGTTAATCTGAGACTGCACTCCTCCCAAGGTATACTGTCTGTAGAAGGCAACAGGATCTCCTAGAACTTTCACTTTAAAAAATAAAAATTAGGGCCCGGCACAGTGGCCTAGCGGCTAAAGTCCTCTCCTTGCATGCGCTGGGATCTCATATGGGCGCCGGTTCTAGTCCCGGCAGCTCCACTTCCCTTCCAGCTCCCTGCTTGTGGCCTGGGAAAGCAGTTGAGGACGGCCCAATGCTTTGGGACCCTGCACCCACGTGGGAGACCCAGAGGAGGTTTCAGGTTCCCAGCTTTGGATCGGTGCAGCACCGGCCGTTGTGGTCACTTGGGGAGTGAATCATCGGGCGGAAGATCTTCCCCTCTCTTCCTCTCTGTATATCCGACTTTGTAATAAAAATAAATAAATCTTTAAAAAAATTTATTTTTATCAGAAAGATTTTTTTCTCTGCTGGTATACTCTCCAAATGCCTCAATGGCCACAGCTGAGCTGATCCAAAGCCAGGAGTTTCTCCCAGGTCTCCCACATGGGTGCAGGGTCCCAATGCGTTTGGCTAGCCTCAGTTGATTTCCCATAAGCAGGGAAATGGATAGAAACCATTATGCTCAGTGAAATGAGTCAATCACAAGTACCATATATTCTCTCTCATATAAGGAAGCCAACATGGAAAGTGTAACTCCAACAGTCCATTCTGTACTGTTTTTCTGATTGTCTGTTTGCTTTT
Source organism: Ochotona princeps (assembly GCF_030435755.1). NCBI lineage: Eukaryota > Metazoa > Chordata > Mammalia > Lagomorpha > Ochotonidae > Ochotona > Ochotona princeps. The sequence continues at coordinate 110,963,189 of NC_080832.1, forward strand.
TTGGCTGTATCTCATGTGTTTTGATGTTTTTATCTCAGTTTGGTTGCTTCCAAATAACCTCTTTTCTCTAGTGGAATTCATCATGTGCTCATGAAGTATACGATGGCATCATTTTTCCCAAGAAACTTCTGTGTTTCCTTTTTGTCACGCATGTGTTGGTTACTCAGTGGCACGTTATTTTTTCAGGGTGCTATAATTTGTTGTTGATGTTGTTGTTGTTATTGATGTGGCTGTTATGAAATTATGTCAATCCGAAAAACAGTAATATTATTACAACCCCAAACAGCCTTATCTCATGCAATAAGATATTGTGATGTAACCAATGAACCAACTATTGATATGAGTCAGATTGCTTATGATCTACATCAAAGCACTGTAAAACCTAATATACTTGTAAGGCCCTATGCTACTTGGAAATGGGGAGGGAGAGCAGAGAAATCTTACTTCACCCTAGAAGGTGTGAGGAAGACGGGAAGTATAACCTATCAGGATCATAACTGGTAACTCATAGACAGCAGACTCGAATCAGCATTAGACAATAGCAAAACTACAAAGGCATATGGGGGGAATCAGGAGCAATCTTAACAGAAGATCATATGCATAGAGCAGGGGGAAACCCCAGAGTGGAATAGGCAGGGAGGAGGCGGCTTGTATCCCAACCCTGAAGACTCCCAGTTCCTCACCAAGGACTTTTAGTATGAGCACCAAGGACTACATCCCAACTGCCAAGGAGATCACGGGGAAATGGAGTCCCTTCGGAGGCCAAGAACTCTGAGGTCACCCACCCCCATTTGGATCTACCACATGGGATGGAAGAAGCCCAAATCCTGCCTTGCAAGATCCAAGGTCATCGGAACGACAACCAGGAGCACTGAGCAGTCCGCAGAAACAGAACAGTAAACTTCCTTCGGGACTAGGGAGAAGAGCTTTCTCTGGTCCTTGCCTGATTCCGACTTTGGGTCCCCACTCTCTCTTGTAATGACCATCAGGATCGCTCCAGAAACCCCTCAAAACAAACAAGCAAGCAAACAAACAAACAAACTAGAATAGATAGAGAACAACAAGGAAAGCTTAGAAACAGACAGGAAACGGTCAGCGGGGATGCACTTATAACTCACTGAGTGGGACACAAAGACTAGTTACTCCTCACTGGGGTATTGAAGATTTCTCTGCACACCCCTTCCAAAACTGTTCACCTAAACTGTTGACATATGTCTTGTTAGAGTTATAGAGTTAGACTACACAAAACACAACCAAGTTCAGCAAAATCATGCTTCAACGCTATTTATTGCTAAATACTAAAATTAAAATAGACATGAGACAGCTTAACAGTAATCTAGAGCCACTTTAAGGTATATAGAACCCGGTTGTATATAAACTAATCGTTGAAATGTCAATGTAGAAGTCACAGGATGTGGTTCAGAACTTGCATTCTTTTTTCTTTTAATATATTGGTCAATACCATGTCAACTAATTCCATAACGTTATAAATGGTTACTGATGTAATGTCGGGGCTTTTAATTGATCGGAATGACACTCTGCTGGCTCTACCTTCAGACCAGAGATGGTCTCCCAAGAAACCGTTGAACTTATCTGGACAATAAGATGCTGGGTTTATGCTTGGTGGATGCTTGCAATGAAAGAATCTCAACTGAATTTGAACTGTGGTAATGCAACAAGGTGGAGGAATCCACCATGGGGGAGGGATCCCAGTGCCTATAAAACTGTGTCACATAATGCAATATAATCAATAATAATAACAATAAAAAGGAGTGGAGCAGCCGGGACACAAACAAACCAGCACACACATGGGGTCCTGGCATTTGCAGGGTGAGGATTAGCCAATTGAGCCATCATGCCAGGCCCTAGACCTTGCAGTTTTTCTGTGGTTTTTTGTTTGTTTGTTTGTTTTTAGGATTTTTATTTATTTATTTTATTGGAAAAGCAGATTTTACAGAGAAAGATCTTCCATCTGCTGGTTCACTCCCCAAGTGACTGCAACGGCTGGAGCCGAGCCCATCCAAAGCCAGGAGCCAAGAGCTTCTTCTGGGTCTCCCACGTTGAGTGCATGGTCCCAAACATTTGACACCGTCCTCTACTGTTTTCTCAGGCCATAGGCAGGGAGCTGGATGGGAAGTGGAACAGCCGGGATCAGAACTGCTGCCCAAATGAGATCCCAGCCTGTGCAAGGTCACAAGGCTATCGCGCTGGGCCAGAGCTTGCATTTTTGATAGCTATATCAGATAGCAGTTTCATGTACTCAAAACACAAGGTTTTCATTACATAAAGTTTAGCTACTTTTTAAGTTGTGAAAACCACCATCGCATCAGCAGGGCTATCCTTCTGATCTACCCATTCCACACTTTGTACAAATCTCTACGATTGTAAACTAATCAGGTCACACGAAGCCATTGTGCTTTTCTTCCACACATGTGGCTCTTGGTTGCTTGCAGCCAACTTTGCCCAAACCATTTTCTTCAGTATTTAGGAGCTAAAATCCCTCCCACAGGTCTCAGACCTCAGCTTCAACGGCATAATGCAACTTCTCTCAAGTGGTAGGACATGTGGGAGGTGGCTGCACAAAGCTGAGAAAGGAGATGGCATTGTGGCATAGCAGCACGTGAAAGCTCCACCTGACACCAGCATCCCATATGGGCACTGGTTCGAGCCCCATCTGCTCTACTTCTGTCCAGCTCTCTAAGGCACCTGGGAAAGTAGCGAAAGATGTTCCACGTGTTTGGGCCCCTGTCACCCGCATGTGAGACATAAAGGAAGCTTCAGGTTCCAAAGCTGGGATTGGCCTGGCCCTGGCTATTGTGGCCATTTGGGGAGTGAGTCAGCAGATGGAAGATTCCATCTTTTCTCTAGGACACTACCTTTCGAGTAAGAAAAAAAATATATACATAATCTTAAAATGGAATTAAAGGTAAGTTAATCTTGAAGCAAAATTTGAAGGCAGCACTGAGGCTCAGAGGGTTAGGACCCCACTTGGGATGTCTGAATCCCGTATTGGAACACTAGTCAAGTCCCAGCTGCTCCAACTGACTCAGCTCCCTGCCAATGCAGCTAGGAAAGCAGGAGAGGCTGCTCCCCCCGCCCTCCCCACCCACGTGGGAGACGTGGATGGAATGCAGGTCTCTTGGCTTTGGCCTGGCCTAGTACTGAGCTTTTGTGGCTATTTGCGGAGTGAACCAGTAGATGGAAGACCCTCTTTTCTGACTCTCTGCCTTTCATATAAAGGAGGAAAAAAAAAAAAAAAAACCACAACCTTCTGAAATTCAGCTGTCAAGTCCAAGCTTCGCTTCCACTGAAAGTGTCCTCATGACTCGTAGATCATGCAGTGGCATCATTTTCTTCAAGAAGGTTCTTGATTTTCATTTCTTCAGCTACACGTTAGTCATTTAATAGCATGTTATTTAACTTCTTGTGGTTGTTAATTTCTTTTTTCTCCCTGATGTCGATTTTGTTTTGTGGCTTTTCATTTAAGGGGATGTACAGTAGCTGTGTAATGGAGACTGTCTCATCTAGGAACATGTCATTTAACTTCATGGCATTGTAAATTTCTATTTTTCTTTCTATTGTTGATTTTGTATTATGACTTTCATTTAAGGGGATGTATAGTAGCTGTGAAACAGGGACTAACATCCAGATGTGAGGATACAATGTAGTATGCATTTCTACTTCCAGACAAAGATGGACTTACAATGAAACTGTTCACTATATCTTGACAATAGACTCTCTGCCACTGCCCATGCCCGCAATGGTGGACATACGACTGTGTATGAAGAACTATTGTAATAATAGAGGAACTAGGTGGGGAGGGGATAAGGGAAATGCCAGGAGCCTATGGAACTGTATCATAAAAATAATAATAATAATAAAATGTTTTTTAAAGTGTCCTCAGCAAATTTCACCCAGAAAATTCTCAATGGTGTAGTACTGCCTCCTAGTGGGCAGTGGGAGCAATTGCTATACTGGAGTTTCTAAAGGAATGTCACACTGGGTCAGACAGCCTAACCGGCTTTAAGGGAAAACAAGAACTATCAGCAATGTCTGACACAAATGCCACAACATGCAAGTCTGGCATAATCCCAGGAACCGAGGATAAGGCCATCATGAAGTGTGCAAATGTGGAGTTTTGGCAATGTCTAGAAATCTAGGAACATGCTATTTCACTTTCACATCAAGTGCCAGGGAACTGTATAATTCTGTCAACATACTGTCATTAACTCCATGTCACAGCCAGGAACTGACACCAGCTTCTTCTTCCTCCTCATTGGGTTCCCGTTTTGGTCTATTTGTCTTGGCAGATCGCCTTTGTGTCACCCCGGGTCTTATCTCCACTTCAAATAACTCCAGCATTCCTGCCTGGTTCTGGAAGGGCTCCGTGGTGGTCGCCCTGCAGGTCAATCCAGATGGCTTCAGGGGGTTCAAGAACTGGACTCATCTTCCAGCAGGGGCTGATGTTCACAGAGAAGTTTCATAAACTCCTTTCATTTTTTTAATACTCTGCCGGAGGAGGAGTGACGCACTTGGGATTGGAAACACCCCCACTTGAGGCCCCTTGCTATGTGTTTATCTTATCTGCCTTTCCTCTCCAACACCTCATGGGGTGGGAAGGAAACCATCTGGTGACAGCACAGCAGGCGCCCGAGGGACGGTGAGAGTTCCCAGGCAAGGAAACGCAGCTTGTTCCATATGCAGGGGAAGTGTGGGGGAACCAGGGTACAGGAGAAAAATACAAGCAGACTTCAAAAAGTTAGAAAATACACTTTAAATGTGTTTGTACAAGTTTGAAATTCATGCATGCAAGGAGTCTTCAGTCTGTGGAAAATGAGTACTAAGAAAACCTATGCATGGATTTCCAATTCTTTCTACTAAAATAAATGTCTTCTTAAGATTTATTTGTAAGTCAGAAGGAGAGACACAACCTTCTGAAATCCAGCTGTTCCCCCAAGTGCTGGTTCACTAGCCATTGTCTGTACTGGCCAGGGCTGGGCCAGGCTGAAGCTAGGAGCAGAGAGACCCATCTGTGTCTCCCACCAGTGTCAGGGGGCTCAGGAAGCCGGGTCAGAAGTAGAAGACAGGAGTGCTCACATGGGATGCCAGCACTGCAGGTGACAGCTTTACCTACTACACCACAGCACCAGTCCTAAAATAAACATCTCTAAATTCCCTTTGTTCCACAAACCACCTGAAACACACTCCGTCAAGCCCAAGCGTTCAACAGGAGCACTGCAGGATCAGCTTTTACCTAGATGGCTCATTAGAGTCAACTTTCAAAGCACAGATAACACACCTAAGACAAACTCAATCAGAATCCCTGAAGTTAAGACCCAGGACCTAGTTGTTTCAAATCTCCCTGCATAAGGAGTGTGTCAACAGGAGCTTGGTAAAGATGTCAGCACTCTCTGTCCCAATGGCCAAGTCCAAAAATTGCTGGCTCCCGACTCTTGTCGGCAGACCCTGAACCGCAGCAGTGATGGTGCAACTAACTGGATTCTCACCACACAGCTTGGGGGACATGTGTGTGAAGGGGGGACCTGACCTGAGTTCCTGCCTCCATCCCAGCCGTAGCTATTGTGGTCAACCAGCAGGTAGGAGCTCTAACAAAAGTGAGGGGAAGGGCCCAGCACAGTGGCCTAGCAGCTAAAGTCCTCACCTTGAAAGCCCCGGGATCCCATATGGGCGCTGGCTCTAATCCCAGCAGCTCCACTTCCCATCCAGCTCCCTGCTTGTGGCCTGGGAAAGCAGTCGAGGACGGCCCAAAGCTTTGGGACCCCGCACCCGCGTGGGAGACCCGGAAGAGGTTCCTGGTCCCGGCATCGGATCGGCGCGTACCGGCCCGTTGCGGCTCACTTGGGGAGTGAAACATCGGATGGAAGATCTTCCTCTCTGCCTCTCCTCCTATCTCTATATCTGGCTTTCCAATAACAATAAAATCTTTAAAAAAAAAATTATTTAAAAAAAAAAAAAAAAAAAAAAGAAGTGAGGGGAAAAGGAGCTGCCTGGGTGACTGATGTGAAGTGGGGCTAGAATTTCCACAGGGTGGCCCACACATCCCCCTTAGAATCTACCCCCGGATATGGTTCTCGAGTGCTTGTTAATGTTATGGCCCTGCCTAATGTGACCAGTCCCCTGATCCATCATCATGCCAGGTAATAGGATATCCTGCTGGACAAGCCCCAACCCTTAGCTTTTGCATGAACTGGTGTTGGGTGCTCAGCATTGTTTAGTGATTACAAGTTCTCCAAAGGAAGAGGTACAGTCATTGGGAATCTTTAGGATTGACTCCAATCCCAGAAGCGCAGTGGGATCAACCTGGAGCTACCTAAGCAGCGATTCAAAGAACCAAAATCCCAGAGCTCCCCGGCCAGGCGGCCAGCAGGCAGAGGTGCCAAATGGCACACTGGCCGCCAGGGACAGCTCACCACGTGCACATGGTGGCTGCAGTCAGGATCCGAGCAAGACGCCCCATCCTGAGGCCCACCAGCAGCTGGGAAGCTGCCGGAAATTTAAATCCCCAGGCCCCACATCCGGGACTTGGGGTGGATGAGAAACTGGGTGGGTCTTCTCCCTCAATAACCCCCTTTACCTCAGATACATGAAGGAAGCAATATGTAAATAACAGTCTTACCCACTTCCCTATAGCCCTTGAACCTTTTTACCGTAATTAACTATGTAAAGATTGTCAAAAATATAATAATTAAAAGAAATTAAAATTTGAATAGGATGGCCTAATTTCAAAGCGCCTCTTAAAGAAAAAATTTTTTGAAGCAGAGCAAGTTCCTCTCACTCCCTGTGAACAGATCCTGTCAAAGCTGCGTCACAACTACTGCCTCCCAGGGTCTGTGACAGCAGAAGGCCATGGGCTCGAGCAGGAGCTGGAGCTGACCACCAGGTCCAGGTGTGGCACTCTTAGCCAAAGACCCAGTCCCTGAAAGCTCATTTTTAAAGAATCACTGAGGAGCTGGCATCAACAACCCACAGGGGTGCTAGTTCATGCCCCAGCTGCTCCACTTCCTATCCAGCTCTCTGCTTACGACACGGGAAGGGAGCAGGGGATGGCCAAGTCCTTGGGCCCCTGCATCCCTGTGGGAGACCCAGAAGAGGCTCCTGATGGGACCAGCTCCACCGCTGCAGCCATTTGGGTGGTGAACTAGCAGATAGAAGATCTCCAACTGCCTTTCAAATAAAAACAATAAATCCTCAAAAAAAAACAAACAAAAAAAAAAAAAAAAAAACCCAGCCATTTAAGCAGTCTTAATTTTCAAGCTATCTTTCCCACTTGTCTATGTCTGGCACTTCAGAAACCCCTTTCTTAAACTCTTCAGTAGCAACACTGCTCTTGACCTTTAGCCACGCAAATGCATTTCCCTCCCCCAAAAGAGAAGTCTAAGCCATTCTTGCCTGTCCAAACAGAGGCAGCTGTAACATGAGCACTTGCTGTCAGGGTGGTCCTGTCAGAAGGGACTTTCCCAGCAGTGTGCAGTGCTACCACACGCATCTCACTTCATTCTCCAGAGATTAATGGAAGGTAGGGAGCTGCTTTTATTATCACCATTTACAGATGAAGTCTGTAAACAACACAGCTAGTTTAGTATACTCGGGTTTTTTTTCCAAAAGCTCATGGAAAATGAAACGGTGCAGAAAAATTCCCAAAATCCATGGACTCTTCTCCTAGTATTTGTCATTAAGCCTCCTCACGTGCTTGACTTTCAACCCACATGAGACAGGTAACAGTTGAGGGTCTTGGGATCTACCAATCCTGGCCACTGGGGTCATCTGGGGAGTGAACTAGCAGATGAAACCTCTGCCTTTTGCTTTAACTCACATAATCCCTCCCCACCCCCAGCATCCTTACCCAGATTCCAACACACACACACCCCCCTGGGAAAGGCACTGCCTCAAGTGCCTCCATTCCTGCCATTTACATTGGAGATCCAATTCCTGGATCCTGGCTTCAGCCTGGCCCAAATTGGCTCTTGTAGACACTGAATCAGCAGATGGAATAACTCCTTTCAAGGAGATCAAAGTATGTTTTAAAGACACTTCTTTGAAGCTAGAATTAAACACTCCACTGCTCCCTAACTGCTGGGGAACCCGAAACCTGTCTCCCCACGGCATCTTGGACGCGAACTTCAAGGTCCTTTCCAGTTCATCGATTTGATCACGATCTCAGTTCAATCAGCATGCTGACCTTCCCTTCAAGCTCTTCAATAAAGCAGGATCATCACATTGACCTTACTACTGATACCCTTTTCAATTATTTTCTTCCTGTAAATTACTGCCATATTCAAAAAGCACATGTGGCTGGCACTTTGGCAGTGGACCAAGACATCCATTGCAACGCTGGCATTCATCTAGAGTTTAATCTCTCCTTCCATTCTTCTCCATTTAGAACTGAGTGGGGTAGTTACTGCAGCTCAGGGGGTCAAGCCGTCACTTTAAATGACAGCGTCCAAATTCAAGTCCCTGCTACTGCAACCTAGGATGGCTGAGGTAGTTAGGGCCTTGTCACACATGTGGGAGACCTACATCGAATTACTGGTTCCCAGACCTGGTCAGCCCAAGCACTTGACCCAGGGTTTTGCCTCCCAGCCTTGTAACTGTTTAACTGTTCACCAATGCTACCGTTGTATTTCTAAACTCTTTCTTTTTTAGATTTATTTTTACTGGAAAGGCAGACTTACAGAAAGGACATGTGGAGAGATCTTCCACTGCTGGTTCTCTCTCCAAGTTAACTGCAACGGCCAGATGAGCCAATTTGAAGCCAGAAACTGGGAGTTTCCTCTGGTCTCCCATGTAGGTGGGCATGGAGCCGCAGACCTTGGGCCATCCCCTCCCACTTTCCCAGGCCACAATCAGGGAACTGGAGCAGCCAGGACATGAACCGGCACCCACACGAGATTGTGGTGTGTGCAAGAGTAAGGATTTAGCCAATGAGTCAACACGCCGAGCCCTTCTAAGCGTGTTTAAAACCAGTAAGACAAGACTATGGTAGCCTTAAGAACTAATCAGTTTCAAATCAGGCCTATGGAGTAACATTAGTAGTTAACATAGGGACAATGCCAACTCAACCTTAGCACAGCTTATCCTCCCTGATAACATGAATGTTCTACCTCCAAACTGCCCTTTTTTCGGTATTAAGACGGTACCTGCCTACATAACAGCATATACTGATGTTTCCAATGTACACTTTTTATACTTACAAAACATCATGTTGGGCCTAGCACTGTAGCATAGTGATTAAAGTCCTCACCTTTCGTGTGCCAGGCAGGATCCCATATTGGCACTGGTTCGTGTCCCAGCTGCTCCACTTCCCGTCACTTCCCTGCTTATGGCCTGGGAAAGCAACAGAGGACGGCCCAAAGCCTTGGGACCCTGCACCCGCATGGGTGACCCCGAAGAGCTCCTGGCTCCTGATTGGCTCAGCTCCAGCCATTGCGCTCACTTGGGGAGTGAACCATCAGACGGAAGATCTTCCTCTGTCTCTCCTCCTCTCTGTATATACGCCTTTCCGATAAAAATAAATCTTAAATAAATATTACTTGCCATCCTACTCTAGTTTTAAGTCTTCTGTATAACATGCAAACCTTTACAACCAATGTCTCAGAATTATAAACTGTTGAGGTCACCAATGTGGTCCCAATTGTAACACCAGCAACCCATGCAGGTGCTGGTCCATATCCTGGCCGTTCCACTTCAACCCAGCTCCTAGCTACAGGACTACAGAAAGCAATGTAAGATGTCCCATATGCTTGAGACACAGATGAAGCTCCTGGCTTTGATCTGGCTCAACCCTGACCACGCGGGGACAGATTAGGATCTCTCAGTGTGAACTCTCCAAATAAATCTTAAACACCCTCCAATGCTCCTTTCTCTAGCTCCCCACAGATGGTGCCTCAAGGACATGAGCTCCTGCGGGAGACCACCATCGAGTTTGTCTCGCACCGCAGCCATTTGAGGAATGAACCTGCAAACAGAAGGTCACTGTCCAATTTGTACAATACTCATAGAAAACTTCCCAGGGAGTTTCACCCAAACTAATTTCTTTTTAATGAAATTACCAGTTGGTATAGGTTTAAAGGGTCAACAAATCTAGAAATTGATTCCTGAGGCAGTTTTCAAAAAAGAAAACCATTTCCCTTTCCCTAGGAACCTCCTCCATCACAAAATCTCACCCCCTACAAATGTTTGACACTTTGGTACCCAGTACAGGAAATCGACTGCTTAGGATGCTCACATGCCCCACAAGCACTTCATGCCAGGAAGTGAGATGACATCCAAGTGCTTGGGCCCTGCACCATTTGGGAGACAGACAGAGCTCCCACCTTTGATCTGGCCCAGCCTCAGCACTTTACAAGATGAGAAAAACCCATCTATGTATTGTCTCTGTAACTGCTCTCTCAAAACAAATTTTTGAGGTTAACAAAAAAGCCTCATTAGATGGCCCGGCATGATGGCCTAGTGGCCTTGAACGTGTTGGGATCTCCGCTTCCCTTCCTGCTTGTGGCCTGGGAAAGCAGTTGAGGACGGCCCAGGGCTTTGGGACCCTGCACCTGTGTGGGAGACCTGGAAGAGGTTCCTGGTTCCTGGCTTCGGATTGGCGCAGCATCAGCCGTTGCTGTCACTTGGGGAGTGAATCATCGGATGATCTTCCTCTCTGTATATCTGACTTTGTAATGAAAAATAAATAAACCTTTAAAAAAAAAGCCTCATTAGAAGGGAAGAGGGGGCCCCCCGCGGCGTGGCCCGGTGGCTAAGGTCCTCACCTTGAACGCGCTGGGATCCCATATGGGCGCCGGTTCTAATCCCGGCAGCTCCACTTCCCAACCAGCTCCCTGCCTCCGGATCGACACAGCACCGGCCGCTGCGCTCACTTGGGGAGTGAATCATCGAACGGAAGATCTTTCTATCTCTCCTCTCTGTATATCTGACTTTGTAATAAAAATATATCTTTAAAAAAAAAAGGGAACAGGGCTTTCAAGTTTTTTTCTTATAATCTTCCAATCTAAGCCTACTAAGGGAGGCATCATCCTATTCTAGAAGTAAAAAAAAACCACCTCTCCATCTGAGGATTTGTTTCTCCAAATTACTGAGGCAGGTATCAGTGTCAAAATTTTTCCAGACACAGGCACTAATGTTAAAGATTGATAGCAAGCAATCCTGCAGTGTATGCCTGAACTGAGGCAAAACTAAGTGTGAGAAAAGTTCTACATCGTGTATTTTCCATGTTTGTGAGTAGTTTCGTTTTAGTCTTGTGTCCTGGATAACTAAAGCCTGAGGTTATTAGGTGACAGACCTAGAAGGTATATGGAATGTCTGTGAGCCAAAGGAATCGTTGCATGGCCAAGACTGAGCATTATCAAAACTGATTTCAATGAATCCTTTCAATGTATCCAATGAACCTTAACAGGATGCAAATAATTACAAATGTATAAAACCAAATTAAACACTACCAGATTTAGGTAAAAATATACTCCAATCCACTTTTTCTTCAGCAACTTTTAATTATAAAAACCTTAAAAAATGAAAAATCAGAAGGCAACAGTCTGGCAGTACAAAAATATACAACTGGAAGAGATTACTACCAACTACATCTGACAACTTATTCCAAGTCCACATCCTAAAAATAAAAGTATATTTAGAATAGTAAGCCAGTATGGCCAGAACTAGAACTCTTCCAAAATCAGAGCTGAACATTCTGGAAAGCTGACCCAAGGATCCCAAAACCTAGCTGTTTCAAACATCTTGATGGTCAATGTCAACTTATTCAGCACTGTACTAAAACGCACCACAACAAAAGCTACCAGGATCTCTCATCCAGATTATGGGCTGAGTGCAAACCACAACTGATTGCAATCTAACAGGTGGTGGTGCCATCCACAGATCCCACATCTTACCACAATTGGCAAGACCCTCAGGTCAGGTGTATAAATGGTAGGCAAAGGGCCAGCTCCAGGTCTTCACTACTTTATCTAATTGCTTTCAACACTTTAAGATGCTTTCAACTTCGTAAGAAGCAACTACAATGAAACTGAGAACCATGACAAATATTCTCAAAAAGCTCCTTTACTTATCACTAAGTGATCTCCAATGGACACCTGTAATCATTACATACAAGTGATTCTTCTTTTAGTATTATCCTCATCTCAGAAGTTTGTTAGCCTGACCTGGGATTTCTACAATTTATAGGAGCTTTAAAACTTCAGCCAATGTAAATGTGCAATATTCATGGTCCACATTTACCTTGTTTAAGCCATAAAACTGTTAGGGCTTCTGTGATTATACCTTAATGACCAAATTCAGGGTTAACTCCCTAATGAGGCCAACTTTACTTCAAGTTACTTAGTACTTATCAGCCACCTTCTACCCATGATCACTGCCCTTTATACCTTCCAATTTGAGAGTCTCAAGCCCATTTATTAAGTGTGCATACTTCCATTACTTCTTAACTAGCTTGGCTTGTTACCAATATAGGCCAACTGGATATAGCCAGACAAGGTTCAGAGCAAGCACCCAGTCAACCAAATCCCAAGTCTAATTTCTTCCTTCAAGATGCAGAAATGCTTACGCTCTCCCCATCAACCTTTCTGACATCAATTCTCTTCTCCCTTGCTCTTTGGAAGGTTAACAAGACCAACTTGGAAAGTGTGTATTTAGGATCTCTACCTTATAACATCCTAGAAATTGAGCTCTCAATATAGTGAGACTCATCCCGTATACTGAAGACAAGTCAGTACGGCATCATCCAAAACTATCTTAAAGGAGCACATTTAAGGAAACTAAGCCACATGACTTTGCATTATGATTTAATCTAATTGCACAGAAATCTTGAAATTACAGCGCATCCCAATTTCTAAGAGGAAAGTGATGCATGCCTCCATATTCATGTCTGCACTTACATTTGAATCATATTGTGAATGTTACAATGTGATGAATCAGTCTAAAATTATCATGCAATACCTCAAAGTATAAAATGGAAGCAATCTTTTTTAATAGCTTGTGTTAAGATTTCATGCTATCAATAAAGCCATTTTATAAAGATTTTTTTGGGTGGGGTTAGTGGGTGTTTTACAATGTACCAGGTTGCTGCTATAAAATGTTGGTCACTAATTTATCACACAAACTGTACTTACTTCAACTCCTAAAAAAAAAAAAGGAAAATTCAGTAAAATCTCCTTTGCCTCCAGACTATTCTATAATGCCTCATTTGTGTTTCTTGCAAGAATTTCATAACCAACTGCCTTCCATGGGATAATAATGGTTAACAGTGGGTTTAACTATTACACAATTACACTAATATTTTATTAATTCAAAAGCACTTTACAAGAAAATATAAGTATGGCTTCCAATAGGAATGTTATACCTGGACTTTGTACCAGCTCATAGATTTGAGTTTGCAAGGAAAAAGGCTTTCAAGTTAAACAACAATTTGTAACCAAAACTTTAATCCCAAGGATTCTCACAAAAACATATTACAAATGACAGCATGAAAAAATAATCTTGCACAGTAACTCAAAGTTCAGCTCTACAATGTACCCTTAAACTGGCAGGACACTGGTTATTTTTTGAAATCTCAATTTTTCCAATAAAGACTGTTATACAACAGCTATGTACACAAGATCGCAATTACAGAAGAGATTTATGACCTAAATGAAGGTAAACGTTCTTGAAACTTACCAGATTCTAAACCAATTAGACAGCCTCTGCCCAGGATAAGACTAGCTGGGTTTTTCAAAACCTCTAATCTATTTTAACATACAGCTTTTATCTTTACCTGCTGGCTTGCATCACAGCAGCTTTTACAAACTGCCTGTTAATCTAAAGCTGCAAACTAATATACCAGCTATCAGAAAGTACATCTTAGTTCAATTTTTGACAGTGTTGTTTAGCTGGCCAAGATTTAGGTCTATGTAAGACTAAAGTTCAAAACCAAATTCAATCTTGCTTAAGGGAACATTGTAAAGTAACAATTCTTGGTATCACATGCCTCGTACGATCCATTTCAAACCATAGAGAATTTTTGTGTGCCACTGTTCCAACAGACAAATTTGAACACCTAAAACATCTTTAAAAATGCACCAAGCTTATGAAGTCTCAAACAAAACTTGAATTTTCTGTACATACTCCTGGCAAATGGAAGTTATTTCCTGTACACTACTTCTCTTGCAAACTGGTCTTCTATTTTCTTTCATTTGACCTAGAACGGCTGGGGGGAGGAAAAAAAAAAAAAGAACAAAATTCACAATGTTTTATTTACAGCCTACTGACAATGACATAGCATCAAAGTTTTTAAGAGCACAAGCATATGACTCAGAAGCCAGACTTTACTATGAATGCCAACTAATTACAAGTCATCAAGCAGCAGCTCTTACCTCCGAGACCTAGAGAAAGAGCGGGACGGCTTGTGATTTCTCTCCCGAGACAGTGATCTTTCTCTTCTCCTGTCTCTAGAAAGGGACCTAAATGGAAGAACAGTAACGTCTTTCAGTTGGCATTACTACTTGACAAATATTTCCTAAGAAGTTTTTGAAAAACCTACACCTCAGCATTTACTCCTATAAACCTGAGTCACATTAGAAGCATCAGAAGCTCTCCTGAGAACATGGCCAAAATGGCTATTTACCTGCTGCGGCTGCGAGAGAAGCTTCTCCTTCTTGGAGATCTAAAAGCAGAAATAGGAAAATTAGGCTAATCATCAACTAGTACAGATGGCGTGAGGCATTTCCCAACTTCTCAATCTCACTGTTGGGCCCAGTGAATGTGCCGAAGAACTGGCACCCATCGTCAAAAAAAAAAAAAAAAAAAAAAAAAAAATTAGAAAAGAAAAAAAGGGGGGCACAGAAGGATTAAGGAACAAAAAGCTCAAGTGAGAAGCAGGTATTCCAACCAGGGATTCAGTTTAACAAAGAATGCTTCACAGCAGATCTGTCCAATGCAAAACTTCATGTCAAACTACCTTCACTACCCAAACACCACACCAAAATGTAGTCCCACAAGTAGTTCCAAAAACAGTACCATAAACCAGTATTTGGAACCCATGCAAACCTGTAAGTCCATGACAAGACTTAGGTACCAGGTGGATAGTGTAATCTTGTGAAAACGCGCTAGGTGTAAATAATGATGCCATTAAAGTGCTACATTAGAACTGCATTTGTGATTTTAACATTAAGAGTGTGTTTAAGCTTACCAAAATTACCTTAGCTTGGCCCACACTTCACCCCCAATATTGTAAAATTTTGAAAACTGTTAGTAAAACCATTTAAAGGTGATAGGATTCTTTTTTTTTTCTCTGCTAGAAAGAAAAGCTAAAATCTGTTAGAGCTATTAAAATTTTTAGTTTGGCATCTCACACATGCAAATAAGTTTCACTTGAGGGTCTGGTTACATTATGAGTTCCCTATCACCCTTAAAAGTTTTTTTCAAGCAATATATATGTACGTTACCATTCAATTATGCACAGCCAGCCTTTGATCCAGAAAAAAGAATTACTTTAAGCCGCTTACTCCTTATTTTAACCAGCAGTAAACTGTATAAGCAGGAAAAACTTACTAGTTTTGGGTTTCAACAAGCTAGAAATGGTGAGGTGAGGCTGCCGGACTGACGGCCAGGAAGAATTTGCTGAAAAGGTTTTGCCAGATGTTGCGTTGGATTTAGTTGGTTGGCGAAGGGGGTGTTGTGGATTTTTCCTGCTTTTTTGTTAGCCGAAGGCTGCTGCTGTAGTTGTTGTGAAGACATTTGGTAAATAAACAGCTGAGCTGATTGGCCAGGAATGTGTGGGCGGTCGAGGTGGCTGCTGCCGATTTGGTTAAGGTTGGAGAGAAGGCTGAGAGAATACAGCATGCTCGGGAACCAAAGGGCGGTGCAACCTGACGACTGGCCAGCCTGGGTCATGTGAAACGACACCAGCCAAGCTGAATGGGGCGCGCTGGTCACATGACGCTGAAAGGGCTAGTTGACTGGCTAATGCAGATTCAGAGGGTGGTGAGAAGAGACATGATGGTGACTCTGTAACGGGGTTCATTTTTATTAATAGATGGACCAAAAAGCACAAAAAAATGAAAAAAAAAAAAAAACAAGCCATCAGTACAACCATCTATTAGCTAACAAATACTCTTTATTAAGATGGGCAACAATGTGTTGTTTTTCAAAATAGCAAAAGGGGCAAGATTTTGAACTCCTATCTCCTAGGACTTCACTCACCTGTAAGAGGCAAATTGAGTCCTACAGAAACTACTTGGGAAGTTGGAGGAGATGTGGAGTTAACATCCAGACAATACTGTCTGGGTCCAAGAATGATGCAATTTTTCAATTATAAAAAAGCTGAATTCTTTCCTATTTGGGATTGAAGAACAGATGACTGGGATCACTGCCTCAGCCCCCTTTATTTGTCAGTGATTTAAGTCAGTTTCAGAATGATTTCTACTTTACCAGTTGTCACATTAAACAGCTGCCTTTTTGATAAATATTATTACAATTGTGCTAGTAGCAGAAAACAAATTTGTGAAGAGCTAAGGTTGAATGTAATGTTTGTCATCATGGAGTCAAGAAATGGAAAAAGGCCTAAGCTGAAGTATAAGGGAAGACTTGGAAAGATGCAACTAGAAGATGAACTAGAAGATAGATCCAAGATAGAAGTTACTACCAACATGAACAGTAACCTAAAGACAAAAGCCAACACTCGGCACAACTCTCATAGCCCAAATGCACCCAGCCAATGAACGTTCATAGAAACCTCCAATTCTTCACAGTTTAAAACCCAACAAACTTTAGGAGAAATACCTGCTCCTACTAGCTACTCCATTATGCCAATACCTCTAAACACACGCTCTCAAGTACCTGCGTCGAGGTGGAGGACTTCTCCTACGATAATCATCTCGAGGGCGACGACCCCAAGAGGGAGGCGGACCACGATTTCGACTTCTTTTTTCGCCATTCGACAGCTCCACTCTCACACGACAGCCACATAGCGTTCTAGTAAGGGGAAGATAAATGTAAAACTCCTTGAGTTGTATTTTGAAGTGGTTATTTTCCCAGTTCCATACTTAGGCAAATAGCACGTTTGAATGTCTATAGGAACCCTTCTACCATCAAAAAGCTTCAGTTCCTGTTCTTTTTTCCCAACACATAAAATGGCTGTACAAAGTGTTCCCACCTTAATTTCACACTAAATATACCACTAATTAGAACTTTCTTAGAGTTACAACTCACAAGGAAACCATCTCCTTTCAGGTCACTGGGCTCAACGCTGATTTATGAGTTGTGATTTCAGCGGGAAGATTCCTGACCTTTCCTTGTGCTCCACCAAGATTTCATCTTCCCCTGAGATCCCTGCGTTTACACTGCAATCGCTGTGCAAGCACCAAACAGTTTCTGTTTATTGGTCTCCTTTTTCCCTCCCTAATAAAAGGGCTCCAAGGCGAGACAGCCATTTTACATCACCCTCCTTCCTCCATGACCACAGCAATTGACACATAAACAATTATAGCTGAGAAAAGTTATTCTCTCTCCCTTACTTGCCCACAATCTCTAAGTTTAGCCACTTGCTCCACAACAGGAATTCTCACGCAGATTGTGAAGCCAAAGGTTTAACATTTTTGTCTCATGAATTCCAATGATTTTCCAATGTCAACAAGAGGAAGAGGGTTACTGTATTACTTAGCAGCCAGTTAATAAGATACTATAAATAAACACAGAGAAAAATAACCACTAATCCACAATTCCTGGGTGGAATACTACACATAGAAAGCATACAAAATCCTGGGTAACTACAATTTCATAAACATCTTAGACACAATTACCAATTCATGCGGACTCCTAGAAGTAAAATGATATTTGATCCCACAATTATTTCCAGACTCCAGGAAGCGACATATCAGAGATGCTAAATATCAAAAACTGGCAATCCATTACGACAAGGCTACATTAACCAAATTACCTTCCATCTAGCTCGCGGACAGCATCAGCTGCATCCCGGGGGTCTTCAAATTCAACAAAAGCAAAGCCAGGAGGGTTTCTTGCAACCCACACACTTCGGAGTGGTCCATAGTAGCCAAAGGCCCGTTCCAATTCAGTCTTGTTGCCATTGTTTCCAAGATTACCTACGTAAACCTTACAGTCCAATGGACAGGAATCACGATGCATTTCTGCAACACATGAGAGAATAAAAATATTAATTTATATCAAACCATTCGGAGTTGAAAAGAATTCCAACACAAGCAGAGCAGTACTCTTTCACAATCAGTCCTTATGTTCACTCACAAAACCCCAAGAAACTAGAGATTTAAAGCAGCAGGTGAAATACCTCTTACCAGCAGAGGAGAGCAAAGTACCTGGCCATGCATTATGAACCTTTTCAATTACTTACTTAAGTACACCAACCCAAAAATACTTAGAATACCTATCCAGGTTGCAAAAAAACAAATTAAGCTGACAATTAAGAAAGCCAGTAGGTAAGATTAAACCACCAGATGGGGGTAAAAAAAAGTGACTCTGTCAACCAAACCCAGATTTCAGAACCAAGGTACTACTCTGCACGGGCCTGTACTAGATCCAAGTCTCACACAGTGAGAAACTCCTCACGCAGCACCACCGAGTCTAAACGGAAATTTCTCCATTAACAGCCCAAAGATGTTACATCTAAAGTCCATCCACAGAAAACCAAATGAATAAGATGTAAGTACTCGGGAACAAAGCTCTAACAAACGCTCCAACATGTGGCAACTTGAGTTTCACACCAAGATCAGACACCCAAAAGCACAGGTTATCGGATTCCAAGCGCGATTCCGAGAAAGCAGCAAATCCAGAAGCGCCAGGCTTACCGAGAAGAAAAGGGAATGGCAATGCAAATCAACCCGAGTCCCCTTACGATGGGAAGAAAACGGTGTGGGATAAACCAACGCTGCAAGCCCTGGAGGAACTAAGAGCTTAAATGTCTCATGGCGTAGTAGGTCACAAGAAAAACTGCACTGAGTACGTATATCAACTTCACACTTTGCCATAAACGCCATCAACTTGTAGCCCAGGCTCAATCACACAAAAGCCAACCATTAGGCAATTCAGCGGGAAACGCTTTGCACACGCCACCTTCTCCTCACTCTGGGATTACCTCATTAAAAAAAAAAAAAATCCAGTCCAGACACATTCTACCTGCCCTGACCCCACCCTGTGTGCCCACGAGTTCGTTTGGAGAACAACCTGAATGGGTAAAAATGGCCTTAGAAAAAAAAAAAAAAGAAAAAACCAGCCGTGCCCTGGGCCCTAAATGCCTAAATGTTAATGGGGAAGCAGCACCAGCAGAAACGGAGTCCAACTTCGTTCATAAAGATTTTGTTTAAAGACGCTTAAATTCTGGCCGTGAAATATTGAATTAAAACCATAGATTCATCTAAGTGAAGACGGAAGCCCTTCCAGACTTGAACAGCGACAGCAGGAGGGGGAAAAAAAAAATCTCAAGAATGTTTGCAAGAAAATGAAGGACTAAGGGGAGGGGGTAAAAAAGGCGCCATAAAAATTCAAAGACCGCGGCCAGAACGACAGTTCCTTTAGCGACTCCCCGTTCCCGTCCCACCTCCCGGGTCACCCCCACACGCACACACCCCACACTCTCACCCTCGGACGTGCGCCACCACCACGACTCCGAGCCCAGGAAACACCCCCAGAAGCGCAGAGAGCCCCCCGCCACCGCCCCGTGCCGAACGTCACAAAATGGCGGCGGCGTCTTTTGTCTCGATCGGACTCCGCCACCACGGGGCCTGCATCCCTCTGTCCACCACCAGACGCCACGTCCGACTGCTCCCTGGCCGCCTCTCGTCGCTTACCGAAATCTTAGAAAGACGGAGGTCCAACTCCACACGTTCCGACAGAGCTGCTCCCTCCGCGGCGGCTCCGGCTCCGACACAAACCCACTCCACCCGGTGCCCACGAAATGGCGGCTCACCGCCGTCTCCTCGCCCACATTTATACGCCATTCTCGAGTCACATGATTGGACGGGCTCGCCCAATGAAAGGCGGCGGACGCCGTGACGTAGCACGCGCCCGGGCGTTCCGTCGGGTGGGTGGAGCCGCGGCCGGCGCGCGCGCCCGCGCCGCTACCTGTCCCGCCCACGCGTGTTTTTCCGTTGGAGATGAACGTCTTCGCTAGACCCCGCGCTCCCGTGGGGCGGGCTTTATCAGAGAACGCCGTCCGTCCCCATGACCTGGCTGGAACCGTTGGTTCCTAACGACACGAAGGGCTTGATGGGTTTATGAATGACTTGTCACCCTGGTCAGCGGTGAGGCTGGACCGTTTGCGGCTGGCCGGTGTTTCCAAGGTGACCTCGGCTGCCACCGGCCTTCAGGGCCGTCCAGGTCCCCACACTGAGGGAAGCAGCTGGGCGGTTTGCCCAACCCCAGCAGGTTTCCCGCCTCACACCCACGCTGGGGAGGCTGGGCACAGCCTGCAAATGAATGAAAACGATTACCTTGAGCAAATCACGGGAAAAGGGGATGTCGGAAGAAGAAGGTGGCGTTTGCCTGTGGGGTCCCCGAAGCAGAAGCCAGGTAGGGCGGCTCAGGCCTTGCTCCGCCCGACGCAGGCTGTGTAGACTTGGTAGGAAGACGTAGCCACAGACGCCATAGCTAACTAACTGTTGGAGGAGAAATAATGCGATTGCGTCGGGAAAAATCCACCAAGATCTCCCTTTCCTGAACAATTCGACTGGGGAGTGTGTTCTCGCCCCCAAACTTAACCACCTGCCCCCTTCCAGTCTTATTGCTTAGATTATGTGGTCGGTTCGTACAACGAAAAAGAATAACTTTCAGTTTTCTTAATTCCTCTCTAAGCTCAAATACAAGCCAATTATTTACCTATTTTTTTCTCTCTGTGTTAACTGTGCTTAAAAGTGGTTTTAATTAGGGCGAAGCAGTGCACAGATTGAATGCCCGTGAACCTTAATTTCCTCACCTGAGAAATGGAAACCATAGTTACTGAACCCTAGCCAGTGCTGACTTTCCTTGGCTTATTCCCCAGGTGAGCTCAAAAGGGACTTTTTTTTTTGTTTTAATCTCCTTTAGGTTGTTTTTCCTTTTGTAGCTCATTTATTCTTTTTTTTTTTAAAGATTTATTTTATTACAAAGTCAGATATACAGAGAGGAGAGACAGAGAGGAAGATCTTCCGTCCGATGATTCACTCCCCAAGTGAGCCGCAACGGTCGGTGCTGTGCCAATCCAAAGTCGGGAACCAGGAACCTCTTCCAGGTCTCCCACGCGGGTGCAGGATCCCAAAGCTTCGGGCCGTCCTCGTCTGCTTTCCCAGGCCACAAGCAGGGAGCTGGATGGCAAGTGGAGCTGCTGGGATTAGAACCGGCACCCATATGGGATCCCCGTGGCGCGTTCAAGGCGAGAACTTCAGCCGCTAGGCCACGCCGCCTGGCCCAGCTCATTTATTCTTTATGATTATTTTCATTTTTATTTGAAAGGCAGTTAGAATCTTAAGTGAGTTTACCGCTCCTTCCCCCTCCTCGCACCCCCCAAATGCTTACAACAGCCGGGGCTGGACCAGGGTGAAGCTGGGAGCCAGAAAGTACACAGGCCTCCCTTGCCAGGAGTCATTATTGCCTCTACAGTTTCTCTCTAAGCCACCACTCTTGTTCTGTAAAGTCACACCTTAGAGAGGCCCAGAGGAACCAAGACCAGAACTGGAGCCAGGCGCTCTGCTATGCCGAGGCAACCCCTCATTTATACTGTCTGTATGTTGATACCCTCCCCTCCCCCGAGTATGCTTTCCTGCTCTTTATAATTTTTTTTTTTTTTGCCTTCCTAGGAAACAAAGGCTCTTGAGGCAATGAACTTCATCATAAAGAGAGTTGGCATTGCAGCTTCACAGGCCAAGCTGCTGCCGCTGCCTGTGATGCTGTTTTGAGTCCTGGTTCAAATTCTGTCTGCTCTACTTTTGATCCAACTGCCTGCTAAGCTCTTAAGAAAGCAACAGAAAGATGGCTCAAGTCTTTCAGCTGCTGCCACTCATGTAGGAGACCCAGATTTTGGCCTGTCCAAGCCCCTGGCACTGAGCATTTTGGGGAGTGAACCAAGAAATGGAAGATCCCTTTCTCTACTTTGCTGTGTAACTCAGCCTTTCAAATACATAAACAATTCTTTAAAAATAAATCAGGGACCAGTGCGGTAGCCTGGTGGCTAAAGTCCTCATCTTGCATGTACCATGATTCTAAATGGGCGCCAGTTCTAATCCCAGCAGCCCCGCTTCCCATTCAGCTCCCTACTTGCAGCCTGGAAGCAGTCAAGGATGGCCCAAAGAATTGGGAACCTACACTCCCTTGTGGGAGACCTGGAAGAAGCTCCTGGCGGCTGGCTTCGGATTGGCGCAGCTCCAGCCTTTGTGGCCGCTTGGAGAGTTAACCATTGGATGGAAGATCTTCCTCTTTGTCTCTCCTTCTCTTTGTATATCTGCCTTCCCAATAGAAATAAATAAATTAAAAAAAAAATTACAGAGCAAAAGAAGGAGAGAACAAGAAAGAGCTTCCATTTGCTGGTTTAGTTCCCAAATAGTCGCAACAACAGACTGTGCCAGGCAAAAGCCAAGGAACCTGGAGATCATTCTAACACTCCAAGATGAATATAGGAACCCAAATACTTGGGCCATCTTTCTCTGCTCTTCCAGGTGCGTTAGGGGCACTGGATCAAAAGTGGGGCAGCAAGGACGTAATTGCTACCCATATGGTCTGCTGGGGTTGCAGGCAGTAGCTTAACCCTGTATAAGCCACACCACCACTGACATCAACATTTAGTTCTTGTGGTTTTTTTTTTTTAAGATTTATTTATTTTTATCACAAAGTCAGATATACAGAGAGGAAGAGAGAGGAAGAGCTTCCGTCTGATGTTTCACTCCCCAAATGACCTCAACGGCTGGTACTGCGCCAATCTGAAACCAGGAGCCCAGATCCTCTTCCAGGTCTCCCATGCGGGTGCAGGGTCCCAAGGCTTTGGGCCCTCCTCAACTGCTTTCCCAGGCCACAAGCAGGGAGCTGGATGGGAAGCAGGGCTTCCAGGATTAGAACCAGCGTCCACATGGGATCCCGGTGTGTTCAAGGTGAGGACTTTAGCCACTAGGCCACTGGCGCCAAGCCCTTGTTTCTTTTTTTAATAAGAATATTTTGAGCCCGGCGATGTAGCTTAGATTATGTGGCCTGGGAAAGCAGTAGAGGACGGCCCAAAGCTTTGGGACCCTGCACCCGCGTGGGAGACCTGGAAGAGGTTCTAGGTTCCTGGCTTCGAATTGGCACAGCACTTGCCGCTGCGCTCACTTGGGGAGTGAATCATCGGACAGAAAATCTTCCTCTCTGTCTCTCCTCCTCTCTGTATATCTGACTTTGTAATAAAAATAAATCTTAAAAAAATATTTTTTTAAATTTGGGCCCGGTGGCGTGGCCTAGTGGCTGAAGTCCTCACCTTGAATGCACCGGGATCCCATATGGACACCGGTTCTAATCCTGACAGCTCCATGTCCCATCCAGTTCCCTGCTTGTGGCCTGGCAAAGCAATAGAGGTCGGCCCAGAGCCTTGGGTTCCTGCACCCACTTGGGAGACCCAGAAGAGGTTCCTGGATCCTGGTTTCAGATTGGCATAGCACGGGCTGTTGGGGTCACTTGGGGAGTGAATCATCGGACGGAGGGTCTTCCTCTCTGTCTCTTCTCCTCTCTGTATATCTTACTTTCCAATAAAAATAAAATAAATCTTTAAAAAATTTTTTTTTATTTTCTTTTTGATATTATTTACATAATTGAAAGGGATACACGCCCAAGTGGGCCTCTGATTGGAGTAAGGAGGATCAAATATGGAGGAAGGTGGGTGGGACAAGATTATCAGTGTTTTTTTTGTCTACTGTGTTTGCAGGGAGGGAGGGGATTCCTCCTTGCTGTCAAATTACATCATCGTCTAGGGATGGGTAACAGTCATTTGAAGACACTTTGAGACCCTGATGTGGGAAAGAATGTTCCCAGAGTGTTATCTGAATGTTTTATAAAAAGATTTTTATTTATTTATTTTTATTGGAAAATCAGATATACAGAGAGTAAGAGAGACAGGAAAATCTTGCATCCGCTGATTCACTCCCCAAGTGGCCTCAACAGCCGTAGCTGAGCCTATCTGAAGCCAGGAGCTTCTTCCAGGTCTCCCACATGGGTGCAGGGTTCCAAGGCCTTAGTTAGTCCTCTACTGCTTTCCCAGGGAGCTGGATGTGATTTATATATTTTTATTGGAAAGGCAGATATACAGAGAGGAGGAGAGACAGAGAGGAAGATCTTTCATCCATTGATTCACTCCCCAAATGGCCACAATGGCCGGGGCTGAGTTGATCCAAAGCTAGGAGCCAGCATCTTCCTCCGGGTCTCCCAAGCGGGTGCAGAGTCTAATAAAAGTTTTGTTTCATCTTTGACTGATTTCCCAGGCCACAAGCAGGGGGCTGGATGGGAAGTGGGGCTGCCAGGATTGGGATTAGAACCAGCACCCATATTGGATCCCAGCACATGCAAGGCAAGGACTTTTAAGCACTAGGCTATAGGGCCAGGCCCTGAAAATTACTTTTTTTTAAAGATTTTATTCATTTTATTACAGCCAGATATACACAGAGGAGGAGAGACAGAGAGGAAGATCTTCCGTCTGATGATTCACTCCCCAAGTGAGCCGCAACGGGCCGGTGCACGCCAATCCGATGCCAGGAACCAGGAACCTCTTCCAGGTCTCCCACATGGGTGCAGGGTCCCAATGCATTGGGCCGTCCTCAACTGCTTTCCCAGGCCACAAGCAGGGAGCTGGATGGGAAATGGAGCAGCCGGGATTAGAACCAGAGCCCATATGGGATCCTGGGGCATTCGAGGCGAGGACTTTAGCCGCTAGGCCATGCCACCGGGCCCTGAAAATTATTTTTAATAAAGTTTTTTTTTTTTTTTAAAGATTTTATTCATTTTATTACAGCCAGATATACACAGAGGAGGAGAGACAGAGAGGAAGATCTTCCGTCCGATGATTCACTCCCCAAGTGAGCCGCAACGGGCCGACGCGCGCCGATCCGATGCCGGGAACCTGGAACCTCTTCCGGGTCTCCCACGCGGGTGCAGTGTCCCAACGCATTGGGCCGTCCTCGACTGCTTTCCCAGGCCACAAGCAGGGAGCTGGATGGGAAGTGGAGCTGCCGGGATTAGAACCGGCGCCCATATGGGATCCCGGGGCTTTCAAGGCGAGGACTTTAGCCGCTAGGCCATGGTGCCGGGCCCAAGTTTTTTTTTTTTTTAAGGCTGATTTACAGAGGAGAGAACTTCCATCTACTTATTCACTACCCAACTGGCCAAAATAGCCAAAGCTTAGCTGAAGTGAAGCCAGGTGCCAGGAACTTCTGGCTCTTCCACAATCAGTGCAGGGACCCAAGGACTTAGGCCATTCCCTACCGCTTTCCCAGGCGGTTACCCACTTCCCAAGCCTCCGCTGCTTTTCTGGGCTAGTTCGGAAATGAAGCAATAGGGACTAGAATTGATGCTCATATGGGATGTTGGTGCTGCAAGGTGAAGGATCATTGAGCCACTGTACCAGTTGTAATTGAAGATTTTTATTTATTTTTATGTTTGAGTCGTAAAATGCCATTGCAGCACTTGAAACAACTGGGAACTAGGCTTTAGGAAATTTAAGTGACTTGTCCAGAGTCATAGATTATAAGGAATAAGGACTGGATTTAAATCTCAGGTGGCATGGTACTTAGGTGTGGAGGGAGGCCTCAGGGTATTTGTCGAAATCCTTTCCTTTAAAGGGGGGCGTTTCCCAGAGATGCAAATCACCTACCTAGGAAATTCCTTTGGACCATAGGAAGCTCGACGCAGCAGAGGAAATACTGCACTGACAAGTATGCTTTTTGGATTAGAGGCCATACTGTAATGGGCAGCTGCTTGCTGTCCTGCCCATTGCCTAAGCATTACTGTAAGGAGACTGCCTCTGCAGCTGTACCTCTCAGGCAGCAGCCCTGACCTGGCTTCCTTGCCCTCTGTTTATTATGGTATGTCCAGTGCATCAAAGCTTTGCTCACTCCATCTGTTCTGATAAACATTTTCACCATCTGCCACCCCAAGTTCAGTTGGAAATATGGACACGCTGCTGGGTTTGCACCTCTGACCCAGCTTCCGGCTATCCTGCACCGCAGGGGAGATAGTGTTAATTGCTCAAGTGCTTGGGTCTTTGGGTCCCTGCCTCTGAATTAGGCCTGGTGCAAGACTGGGACTCCGTTTGAAGAATGAAACCCCCAGATGAAAATTCTCTTTCCAGTTAATCTGTTAGTCTCTTTTCATTTCAAATAAAGTAAAAATAAATAATGCTTTAAAAAACACACACACAAAAGAAAAAACCCAAGTGTACCCCTGGAGTCTCGTGACGCCTCAGGGAGCAGCCTCTGGGAGTGTGCTGCTTTTCTTATTTACTGTCCCCTCCCTCTTCTCGGGAGCGTGAGGGAACCGCGAGTCGCGGGAACGCAGGGCGTTGCCGGCTCGGTTCTGCCCCCAGAGGCCGCTCAGTTCCGGACTCTTTTCCCTTCTGGGATGGTTTGGGCTCCACTCTCTTTCCTCTCGGCGGCGCCGGAGCTTCCAGGCTGGCCTGTCGCATTACCTTATTTGGTGCTCGGCCCCACAGAGGAAGTAAGGAACTGGGCTTTGAGCGGCCCTGCCTCTGCCCCGAACCACTTTTACAGGGAAGTCTGGCCTGAGGAGCGACAGCGTGAAAGCCGCTGAAGAGGGCGGAGTAGGGGAGCCTGGTAAAGCCGTCCGAAAGGCAACTTTTTTTTTTTTTTTTTTAAATCTATGTAGAAGGCAGACTGTGAGAGACAAGCTCCACCTGCTGGTTCACTTCCCCAAATGGCCAAAATGGCAGGAGCTGGGGCTGGTGCGTTCTGAAACTAGAAGCCTGGAATTCCATTTTGATCTTCCATGGGGGTGGCAGGGACCCAAGCACTTGGAACATTTTCTGCTTCTCTTCTAGGTACATTAATTAATAGGGAGCTGCTTGGGGAGTGAACCAGCAGAGGGGAGATCTTCCTCTCTGTCTCTCCTCTCTCTGTATATCTGCCTTTCCAATAAAAATGAGTAAGTCTTTAAAAAAAATTATTAGGGGGCTGGATTGGAAGAGGAGCAGCTGGGACTCAAACTGGCACTTTTATAGGATGCCCGCTTGCAGTTGGCAGCTTAACTTGTTGTGCCACAGTACTGGCCACAGCATTTGTAAGTTTTCAAAGCTCTTTTTTTTAAAAATTATTTATTATTTAACTTCAGTAATTACATTGTATTATGTGACACAGTTACATAGATACTTGGGTTCTCCCCACCCCTCCCCAAACCCTCCCACCATGGTGGATTCCTCCACCTTGTTGCATAACCACAGCTCAAGTTCAGTTGAGATTTCCCCATTGCAAGCGTATACCAAACATAGAGTCCAGCATCTTATTGTCCCGTCAAGTTCAACGGCTTCCTAGGTATACCCTCTCTGGTCTGATGACAGAGCCAGCAGAGTATCATCCCAGTCAATTGAAAGCTCCAACATACCATCAGCAAAAATTTACATCATTATGGAATTAATTGACATAGTAATGAGTAACCAATATGTTAAAAGTAAATGCGGGTTCCCAGCCACCTTCTGTGACCACCTCACCTATACTTCAATTTTAGTTTATACACAACATATAACATTCAAAACATAACATGTTATACATAAGATCATATCATCTTAAATTAAGGCAAACATGTGGTATTTAACCTTTTGGGATTGGCTCATTTCCCTTAGCATTATGGTTTCCAGTTTGGCCCATTTGGCCACAAAGAACTGCATTTTGTTTTTTTTAATAGCTGAGTAGTATTCCATGGAGTAGATGAACCATAGCTTTCTTATCCAATCCTCTGTTGATGGGCATTTTGGTTGTTTCCATGTTTTTGCAATTACTGATTGTGCTGCTATGAACATAGGAGTGCATGTTGGTTTCTCATAGAACAAGTGTTCTGGATATATTCCTAGGAGTGCTATTGCTGGATCATACGGTATGTTGAATTTGAGTTGTTTGAATATTCTCCATACTGATTTCCATAGAGGCTGTACCAGCCTGCAGCCCCACCAGCAGTGGAGTAGGGTTCCCTTTTCCCCGCAACCTCGCCAACAAGTGTCGTTGGTGCTTTTATTCATGTGGGCCAGTCTTACTGGCGTTAGGTGGTACCTCATTGATGTTTTAATTTGGATTTCCCTTATTGCCAGGGAACTTGAGCATTTTTTCATATGTTTATTTGCCATTTGGGTTTGTTCCTTTGTGAAGTGTCTGCCCATTTCCCGTGCCCATTTCTTGAGTGGGTTGCTTGTTTTGACATTTTGGTTGTTTTGTAGCTCTTTGTATATTCTGGATATTAGCCCTCTATCACCTATGTCGTGTGCGAAGATCTTCTCCCATTCTGTGGGTTGCCTTTTTACTTTGTTGATTGTTTCTCTAGCTGTACAGAAGCTTCTTAGTTTGATGAGGTCCCAATTGTTTATTTTGGTCTTGATTTCTACTGCATCTGGAGTCTTTTTTAGGAAGTGAGGGCCTACCCCTAAGTGTTCCAGTGTGTTTCCAACATTTTCTTCCAAAAGTTTGAAGGTTTCTGGATGTAGGTTTAGATCTGTTATCCATTTAGGTCTGATCTTAGTGTATGGTGAGAGATGTGGATCTATTTTTTTGTTTCTGCAGGCTATCAACCAGTTGTCCCAACAGCATTTATTGAACAGACCTTCCCATTTGCCTGGGTTGTCGTTTGTCTTTTTGTCAAAGATTATTTGGCTGTATCTGTGTGGGTTTCCTTCTGGCGTTTCTATTCTGCTCCATTGATCTTCCTCTCTATCTTTGTGCCAGTACCACGCTGTTTTGATAACCACTGCCCTATAGTATGTCCAGAGGTCCGGAACTGTGATTCCCCCTGCTAACTTCCTGTTCTTCAGGATAGTTCTAGCTATCCGTGGTTTTTTGTGCTTCCAGATGAACCTTTGGATCATTGTTTCCAGTTCCATGAAGAATGTTTTGGGCAATTTGATTGGGATTGCGTTGAATGTATATATTGCTTTTGGCAGTATAGACATTTTAATGATATTGATTTTACCTATCCAGGAGCATGGGATGTTACTCCATCTTTTGAGGTCTTGTTCAATTTCTTTTTTAAGCAGTTTGTAGTTTTCTTCAAATAAGTCTTCTACATTTTTGGTTAGATTTATTCCCAGATATTTCATACTTTTCTCTGTTATTTTGAATGGTATCTTGCTGGTTAAGTCTTTTTCCATCTTGGGGCTGTTCGCATACACTATGGCTGTTGATTTTTGTTCATTAATTTTGTACCCTGCCACTCTACCAAACTCCCGTACAAGTTCTAGCAGTCTCTGTATTGAGTCTCTTGGCTCTTCTACATAAAGAATCATATCATCTGCGTATAGTGAGAGCTTGACTTCTTCGTTTCCCATTTTTTTTTTTTTTAAGATTTATCAGCTATACAGAGAGGAGGAGAGACAAAGATCTTCTGTCTGTTGATTTGTTATGGGGTGCAGCCTGTGATAGCCAGCACCCATTGACAAGTGGACAAATGAAATTTGGCTGTGTCCCCCAACCTCTGTCCTGAAGGTGGGTCCTACAGCAATGGAATAGTAACTGCATCCTCAACCACTTCCCCCACGTCCTAAATGAGCCAGGATATTGGAAGTCCAATTAGTCTAGGTATTTTTAGCTACCAGCCCTGTTCCTGTTCCTGTCCTTCCTAACGAGCACTAATCAACTCCTTAGCCCACAACACTTAAGTATTCGCTGCTGCCCACCTGTGACTCACCTATCACCTGAGAGGGGACGGTATTGTGTTGTGTGTAACCACTCCCCTCACAAGCCCCTTTAAAAGGCCTGTGAAGCAGGGGCTCTTTTCTTTCTGGCCAGGTGCTTCCATTACACTAGCACCTCGACTCTTGGCTGACCCAGGACAGGTAATCCCCTGAGCTTGGTCCCTGTGTGCTGCTTAGAAGAGGCAATGGTTATAGTGATGTTGTTTCTGGTTTGTGTACTATCTGGAGTTCCAGGAAGAGTGAAGCCAAGCAGTAGTAGAATGTGGGCAGAGAAGCCAGGGAAAGGTGAATGTCTGCAGCGTTGTAAGTGTGTCCAGGTTATTTGTTGCATGTCTCTTAGGATAACTTATATTGTTGGGGAAGCTGGGACATAGGTTTTCAGCTTAATGGATGGACTTAAGGATAATGACCATTATAATTGGGTGGATTGCTGTATGGACTTGTAAGTTGCTATGGTGCTCTGTTGACTTCAAGCTTGATTAATAAAGACTCCTTTATAAACCTTAGACATGTCTGGTGTGATCTCGCTCGCACCCTGCAACAGATTCACTATCCAAGCAACCGCAATGGCCGGATCTGCACCAATCTGAAGCCAGGAGCCTGGAACCTCCTTTGGATCTCCCATGCAGGGGCAGTATCCCAAGGCTTTGGGCCATCCTCATCTGCTTTCCCAGGCCACAGGCAGGGAGCTGGACGGGAAGCAGGGCTTCTGGGATTAGAACCAACGCCCATATGGGATCATGGTACGTGCAAGGTGAGGACTTCAGTTCTTAGACCACCGTGCCAGGCCCCGTTTGTAAGTTTTGAAAGCTGTTGCAGAGTATCTCTCAACCTGTCTCTGTCTCTCTCTCTCTCACACACACATACACACACTTAATCATTGAAACTCTCTGATGTAGACTTTCTTATGATCTCAGTTTGGTGGCTGAAAAAGCTGAGACACAAAACATGAGATCACTTGTCCAATGTTAACATTCAAAATGACCAAGAAAGGCATGTGGTCAGGACACCCGGCACAGGCCTGTGCTGCCCTGAGGCCCAGCAGCTGTCCTGAGTTATCATGGCGTTTCAGCCTGTGGGTTCCTGGCCTCTGGCATCTCTGTCCCTCTTTCCCCCAGTTCACTGCATGTCCACCTCTGGCTCTTTCTCAACACCCTTCAGTTTTTTTCCTACACTGCCTGCCAATGCAGTGGGGGGGTCTCCTCTCACCACCCTGGATGCCTCCCCTCACCTGCTTTCAATATCTCAGTGCTTGGCTTTCTCTGTGGCTGAGAACTTGCCTCTGTGCCTGAGTTGTGCAGCCAACTGTCCTCAGACTGCTTCAGATGCCACCTGTACCATTGTTCCCCACTGTTCCCCTCATCTGGATCTCATTGCCTCCAGGCTACTCTGCATTTACCGGGAACTTGCTGGTAACTATACTTGAGCCTTATCGACGTCACAGTCATCGAATTTTCCTTCCTGTGAAACAAGCTGCATTCCTTTGGTATTCCGGCCCTCTGTCTATAATACCCAAGCCAGGATTTTTCAAAAATTTGTCTTCAGCAGGAAGCAATACCTGTGATGACATAGTACAGCGTCAAAGAGGGTGTGACCCAAAGGAAGGCAGAGGCTGGTTGTTAGCTTTTTTGTCACAAACCTGAGACACCAGACACAATAAGCAAGCCGCACAAGAGGTCTTAATTTCCACCAGGGAAGTAGCATGGAGCAGGGAGAAAGTGATGACAGAGAGAAGAGAGAAGAGAGAACAAAGAGGCATCTTTATAGCTTCGAGATGGGTATGCGGCGTGCAGGGGTCAGGGAATGCAGCTGTAGGTGGACAGCAGGGGATTGGTGGAGCACACGGTTTAAACCTGAAGATCACTAAGCTGACTTAGCCAAGAGGGTCTTAGGCGGGCTGAGATCTAGGAGGTTTACGGTATTGCTGCTTTAGCAGGCTGCCAAGGTGTCCCTGAGTTTCAGTTGGTGAGGTCAGTTTCAGGGTCACTGTTTACACATTTTAAAAAAGATTTATTTATTTATTTATTTATATTCATTTTTATTGCAAAGTCAGATATACAGAGAGGAGGAGAGACAGAGGAAGATCTTCCGTCTGATGATTCACTCCCCAAGTGACCCCAAAGACCGGTGCTGCGCCAATGCAAAGCCAGGAACCAAAAATTGTCTCCAGGTCTTCCACATGGGTGCAGGGTCCCAAGGCTTTGGGCTGTCCTCGACAGGCCACAAGCAGGGAGCTGGATGGGAAATGGGGCTGCTGGGATTAGTAACCGGCGCCTATATGGGATCCCGGCGGTGCATTCAAGGAGAGGACTTTAGCCACTAGGCCACCGTGCTGGGCCCAAGATTTATTTATTTTTTATTGCAAAGTCAGATATACAGAGAGGAGGAGAGACAGAGAGGAAGATCTTCCGTCCGATGATTCACTCCCCAAGTGACCACAACGGCCAGTGCTTCGCTGATCCAAATCCAGGAGCCAGGAGCCTCTTCCGGTCTCCCGCACAGGTGCAGGGTCCCTAGGTTTTGGCCTGTCCTCCACTGCTTTCCCAGGCCATAAGCAAGGAGGTGGTTGGGAAACAGGGTGGCTGGGATTAGAATGGGCATCCATACTGGATCCTGGTACATGCAAAATGAGGACTTTAGGCACTAGACCACTGCGCTGAGCCTGCTGCCTGCTCTTTACAGTCTTTTTATTTTTTTCTTAAGATTTTTTTATTTTATTGGAAAGGCAGATATACAGAGAGGAGAGACAGAGAGGAAGATCTTCTGTCTGATGGTTCACTCCCCAAGCGGGCGCAACAGCTGGAGCTGAGCTGATCCAAAGCCAGGAGCCAGGAGCTCTTCCGGGTCTCCCACATGGGTGCAGGGTCCCAAAGCTTTGGGCCGTCCTCGACTGCTTTCCCGGGCCACAAGCAGGGAGCTGGATGGGAAGTGGAGCTGCCGGGATTAGAACCGGCGCCCATATGGGATCCCAGCACATGCAAGGTAAGGACTTTAAGCACTACGCTATCTTGCAAGTCCCTGCTGTTTACACTCTTCACTAGTCTTACCCAATACACTTAGCAGCAGGTGACCTTGTCTAGTTGCAATATTGGTGACCAGGTCACATTAGTTAGACTTGCAATCCAATTTGTGCCACACCCTGGGAATTATTCAAAATATTTAGGCCAGGTTCAGGTTGATCCTTAACTCATTTCTTTTTCAAGATTATTCATTTTTATTTGAAAGTCAGATTTACATAGAGAAGAGGACAGAGTTTCTACCTGCTGGTTCGTTCCCAATGACTGCAATGGCTGGACCTGAACTGATCTGAAGCCAGGAGCCAGAAACTTCTTCTGGGTCTCCCATGCAGGTACAGGGTTCTAAGGCTTTGGGAAATCATCTGCTGCTTTCCCAGACCTTAATCAGGGAGCCAGATGGTAAATGGACCAGCTAGGACACAAACCGGCTCCCTTATGGAATGTCAGTGCTGCAGGCCATTGTGCGGGCCCCACTCTAATTCATTGAAACAGTCACAGGAAGATGGCCACAGATGTTAGGATCCACAGACTTATGGGCCTTAGATTGGCCTACCTGACAGCCTGTTGCACTGCAAAGCCTGCCTTGGGCAAGAAGGGCCACAGCAAGCAGGATATTAGTCCAGAGCATCCTGTGTAAAACAAGCAGAATAGAACCTCCACCCTTGTTCCTGTTCAAATAATTAGTTCATCCCCTGTTTCAATATAGATGATTAGTTCCTTCCCTGCTTAATTGAAGATAATTACTTCCAGGAACCCCCCCCCCCACTTCCCTTCCTCCCCTAGAGAAGAAGGTGTATATATGAGGAGTAAAATAAAGAGCAAGAGGCACTCTTTTCCACCAAGTGTGTCCCTGTGTTTCTTGGGCCAGCAGCCCTGTGGGGCTAGCAGCCCAGCATTCCCAGTCCACCCTCAGGGTTTGAACGTTGTGTCCTGCAGGTCGGAACACACGGAAAAGACTGGGTGGGGGGCCCGGCACAGTGGCCTAGCAGCTAAAGTCCTCACCTTGAATGCACCGGGATCCCATATGGGCGCCGGTTCTAATCCCGGCAGCTCTGCTTCCCATCCAGCTCCCTGCTTGTGGCCTGGGAAAGCAGTAGAGGACGGCCCAAAGCTTTGGGACCCTGCACCCGCGTGGGAGACCTGGAGGAGATTCCAGGTTCCCGGCTTCGGATTGGCACAGCACCGGCCGTTGTGCTCACTTGGGGAGTGAATCATCGGACGGAGGGTCTTCCTCTCTGTCTCTCCTCCTCTCTGTATATATCTGCCTTTCCAATAAAAAATAAAAAAATCTTAAGAAAAAAAAGACTGGGTGGGTGCTGGTGCTGGGTGGAAGTTAGGCCCAGGGGGTGGGGTCTCAGAACTGCAGCTGGCTGCCAGTAAACACGAAGGTATTGCAGTATTTCAACAACTGCTACCTGAGCACAGAGCCTTCCAGCAAAGCAGCAGCCTTTCTGCCCCTTTGCTCCCATGGAACCTCTCTGACTCCATCATCTAGTTCTCCCTTCAGATTACTGGGGTCTCTGTCACTTGCTACTTTCTACCCCTTATCCTTGCTTGGAAGAGACTTCAGGAGGCCACCCCTCAGTAATTCTGATTTCTCAAGGAAAAACTGTCGGAAGCCAATGAAGGCTTCATGGAAAGGGCCTGCTGGGCTGCAGCATTCAGCTTGCTCAGCTTCCACCTTCTACCAGCAAGTGCTGCGAAAGGGTAGCTCAGCTGCCCCATCAGACATAGGGCAGTTAGTGACCTTGTCAAGAATCAGGGAGTCCATGGCAGGGAGCTGAAATGTTTCTCACTAGACTCTTGCCATGTTACCAGGAAGCAGGTGCTTGTAAACCAGCAGACTGTGACAAATCTTCAAAGAGCCTTGGCAACAGAGGGCTTTTATTTTAGAAGCCAAGGCTTATCAAGATTCTTGGTGGTTGGCTGGGATTGAGGCCTGGAACAACTTCCTTAAACTCTACAGTCTCAGTGGCACTTTTCTCACTGCAAAATGGGACAGGAATGACCTACCTGAGTCAGAGCTCTGTGATGTTTAAAACAACTCTTTGTTTTGAAAATTTGCAATTAAAGGAAAAGCATTTTTTTTTAATTTGAAAGTCAGTTAACAGAGAGAGAGAGAGAGAAAAGAGAGAGAGAGAGAGAGAGAGAGAGAGAGAGAGAGAGAGAGAGAGAAATGGTTCACTCCTCTTAAGTGGCTGATATAGACAGGCCAAAACCAGGATACTGTACCTCTATCTGGGTCTTCCCTATAGGTGTAGGGACCCAAAGGACTTGGACCATCCTCTGCTGCTTCACCAGGTGCATTAGCAGGGAGCTGGCTCAGAAGTGGAACATGGGAACCTGAGCCAGCTCTCAGAGGGAATGCCAGCATCATGGGCAGTGGCTTAACTCACTGCTCTGCAACACTGGCCCCTAACTGGAAAGAATGAAATGTTTAGCCTTCCTTCCCAATGGGGAATGATAGACCGAGGGACATGGTGCCCGAAATAAGGCTGGAGCCAGAGGACTAGGTGGTCCCTAACCTGTTGCTGTGGAACAGGGCAAGGGAAGGTTCCCAAAGCAACCTGTCAGGTGATCACTAAATGCCTCAGCAGAGGTGGTGGGAGGCTGGGTTCTGCTAGTTTGAAGCCAAAGGGTTCGGTTAAGCTTTACACATACAAAAAAAGGAAGAAAATAGAGAAATACTGAAAATGTAGAATTGGCATTTTGCGAGTTCTAATGAAGCTGATTCCAGAAAGGATTATTGCAACCCGGCATGGTGACCTAGCGGCTGAAGTCCTCTCGTTGAACACACAGGAATCTCAAATAGGCACTGGTTCTAATCCCGGCAGCTCCACTTTCCATGCAGCTCCCTGCTTGTGGCCTGGGAAAGCAGTCGAGGACGGCCCAAAGCCTTGGGACCCTGCACCGGTGTGAGAGACCTGGAGGAAGTTCCTGGCTCCTGGCTTCGGATTGGTGCAGCGCCAGCAATTGCGGTCACTTGGGGAGTGAATCATCAGGTGGAAGGTCTTCCTCTCTGTCTCTCTTCCTCTCTGTATATCTGCCTTTCCAATAAAAATAAAGAAATCTTTTAAAAAATTATAAAATAAAGAAATAAGGAAAGCTTTGGACCATCTTGTACTGTTTTCCCAGGGTACAAGCAGGGGGCTGGATGGGAAGTGGTACAGCTGGGACAGGAAACAGTGTCCATATGGGATTCCAGTGGTTACAAATCAAGGATTTAGCCACTGAGCCATTGTGCCTGGCCTAATTTTTTTTTCCTTTTTCTTTTTTTCTTAAAGGTTTATTTATTTATATTGGAAAGGCAGATTTATAAAGAGAGGAGAGAAAAAGAGAAGGATCTTCCATTTGCTAGCTGGAAGAGCCACTTCATCTCCAAGTGGCCACAACTGCTGAAGCTGAGCCAATCTAAAGCCAGAAGCTAGGAGCTTCTTTGGGGCCTTCCACATGGGTGTAGTATCCCAAGGCCGTGGGCCATTGTCTGCTGCTTTCCCGGCCTCAAGCAGAAAGCTGAATGGGATGTAGAACAGCCAAGGACATGAAGCAGCACCCATATGAGATCCTTGCGCATGCAGGGTGAGGGTTTAGCCACTGAGCCATGACACCGTGTCCTGTAGTTTTTGTTTTTGTTTTTTTTTTAAAGATTTATTTTTATTACAAAGTCATATATACAGAGAGGAGGAGAGACAGAGAGGAAGATCTTCCGTCCAATGATTCACTCCCCAAGTGAGCACAACGGGCTGGTGCGCTCCGATCCAATGCCGGGAACCAGGAACCTCTTCCGGGTCTCCCATGCGGGTGCAGGGTCCCAATGCATTGGGCCATCCTCGACTGCTTTCCCAGGCCACAAGCAGGGAGCTGGATGGGAAGTGGAGCTGCCGGGATTAGAACCGGCACCCATATGGGATCCTGGCGCATTCAAGGTGAGGACTTCAGCCGCTAGGCCACGCTGCCGGGCCCCGTGTCCTGTAGTTTTATAATTTAACAATTTGGACAGCCTGCTCTTCAGTGTTTGCCCAAGAGAAATGAAAGCATACGTATACCCACACAAGGATTTGGATGTGCTCATCGCCAGTTTCTTTGTTATAGTCAAAAGCTGGAATCAGCTCAAATGTTGAGTGTGTAATGTGACATATTCACAAAAAAAAAATACTGCTTTCAATGAAAAAGAATTAACTACAAATATATTCCGGATCTGGGCTGCTCCTAGTCTAGATTTTCATGTTCACCTACAGGGACTGCGTCCTGACAGGAGTTCCCCAAGCTCCTGTATCAGGTCACCTCCCAGTGGCAGGTCTTGCGCACACTGGTAGGTTCTTGGACCAGCCTGACTTGGCCTACATCCTGTCCTGGTAAGAAAAGCAGCCTTGCCTGACCAGTCCACATGCATTCTGACTCTTACTGTTGAGTGCTACAGTCCAGTTCTGCCTGGTCCACCCTCAGACCTAGCTCTTGTGTGATTCAGTGGGTGCTGAGACCTAGCCCAGCCTTACCTATACCCATACTTGCTTTTGTGATCATCAGCAGGTGCTGGAGCCCAGCTCAGTCTGGCACACCCCAGACCCAGTCCACACCATGCCAAGTATGCTGCAACTGTTTCTAACCCAATTCAATGCCTCATTTCCGGGTCTCGTGCTCGCCAGTAGGAACCAAAACCTAGCTGCGCTGTCCTCTTAGCTCCCTGACCAGGCCTGTTCCTAGCCACAGATTTTGCACTTGCTGACTGCTGCTCTGACCTAGCCTAGCATAGCCCATCTCACATCTTAGCCTTTACCATCAGATGTGCAGCCCAGCTTGGCCTGGCCAGCCCCCAGTCTCAACTCTTGCTGGTGGATGCTGCAACCTAGCCCTGCCTGGTATTCCCCTGACTTTCATGCAAACCAGTAGTTGCGATAGCCTAACCCAGCATGGCTCACACTCCAACCTGGCTTCTGCACATGCCGGGGTGCTACAGTTTGACCCAGCCTTGCTCACCATCCTCACCCCCATCCTCACCCCCACCCCCACCAAACCAGCCCACACACTTGCTGACAAGTGAAGCAGCCCTGCCTGGCCTGACCAACACCTAGGCCTGAATCATGTGTTCACCAGTGGGAGCTACACCCAACCATGGGAGTTCCCCAAGTTCCCCCACCCAGGCCCATTTCCAGATTCAGATCTCACATGTACCAGTGGTTGCTAGGCCCTTACCCGGCATAGTCTGCCCCCTCTGTCTTGGCCTTTGTGTGCGCTGGTGGATGTTGCAGCTTGGCTGCCCGACACCCAGTTCTTGAGTGTTTCTATGGGTGCTGCAGCCTTGACCAGACCAGCCTTTCCCCAACCCCAGTACTCATGAATGTTGGTGAGGATGGGGGAGCAGGGTTCCATGGTTATGCTTAGCTCAACCTGTCACCCACCCCAGCTCTTGAGCAAACCAGTGGATAATGCAGTTCTATAGGGGTGAGCCCATATATCCTCCATAGAATCTGCCCACAGACCTGGTTCTCTCATATGCTATTAGTGTTATGGCCCAGCCTAATCTTACCCATCACCTATTCTGACACTCACTGGCAGATACTGTGATCTAGCTCTGCCGGGTAGGCCCCAGCCTTAACTGTAGTGTACACTGGCGATTGATCCTAACTAGCTCAGCTCAGATCTCCCACGTGGGCTGATGCATCGGTCTGACTCAGAAAGATACTCTAACTTCCCTCTTCCAAACTACTCAGCATCGGCCCCCTCGCTTACCTGCAAGTACAGTGGTCTTGTCAGAAGTCCCCCAGAATTCATTCCTCACCTGTGATATACTCCCTCAGCAGTTCCCCCTCCTGCACATCCTATACCCCCTTCCCTGGTCAATCCACAGCCCCTCTACTGGTGCGCACATAGGTTCCCCAGCCTGGTCTTCTGGTGTGCTGGCTTGGGGCCCTGCCTGCCCACCCAGGATCACAAAGCCAGTCTTCCGCCATATGTGCTGGCTTGGGACCCCACCGCTCCACCCAGCCAGGACTCAAGCATGTTAATGAGTCCTCAAACCCAGTCCATCAGTGCAGCATACCAGCATGCTAGCTCAGACCCTAATAACCCCCACCTTCACCCACCTGGCACCCAAACATGTAGGGGAGTTCCCAGGCCCGTTTCACCGTGCTGGTCCTCAGCACAAGTATTCTGAGGCCACCTAGGCACTGCCTTGGCAGAAGGATGGTGCCTAAGCTTGGATGCTCCATTTTCAATCTAGCTCCCTGCTAATAACCTGGGAAAGTAGGGGTGATAGCTTGAGCCCACATGGGAGACCCAGAATAAACTATTGGTTCCTGGCTTCCGATTGACCTAGATCTGGACATTGTAGCCGTTTCAGGAGTGAACAAGTATATGATTCACTCTGTCTCTGCTTTCCCTGTTGTAATGTGGCTTTTCAAATAAAAATAAACAAATCTTTCAAGAAAAATATCAAATGATGTCTGGGAGAGTCTGATGGGTCAATGTTAGTAGGCTCAGACCCCAGTTTTGGAACCAAACACATGCAAAGGTCTCTTGTACGTGTAAGGGTCATCATCAGTGGATATGAGGTAAGATTCTCCAATCATAAGGAGCCTATTTTAATCAGTGGAATTCTGTTAAAAGCAGAACTGGGCTTTCCAGAGAAGAAATTCTGCCTATAGATAGCAGCAGAGAGTTCCAGGCTGTTCTTCTGAATGGCTTGCCTCTTGGATTTCGGGGTTGCCCCATCAGTCCCAGAAGCACAAAAGCCAACTCCTTCCTGTAAGTCTCTTAAGCACATATCCCTTGATATCCCTTGCTTGTTGTGTTTCTCTGGGTGGACCCTGATGCTGATTGGATACCTGGAAGTGGGGTGTTGCTATAATCCCGTGAAAGTGACTTTAGAATTGGGCAATGAAGAGAGGTTGGAAGAATTTGGGGGAGCATGATAGGAAAAGCCTAGTTTATATTAAGCAGACTGTTGTATGAAATATGGACATTAGAAATCACAGGAGGGGCTGGCATTAATGCTCCTGGGAAAGTAGTACACTTAAATTCCTACAACCATGTGGGAGACCTGGAAGAAGCTCCTGGCTCTTGGTTTCAGCCTAGCCTGGCTCCAACCGTGGCGGCCATTTAGGGAGAGAACCAGTGGATGGAAGATCTCTGTCTCTCCCTCTGTCTCTATGTAACTCTGCCTTTCAAATAAACAAGCCTTATAAAAACAAAACAAAAGAAAAGAAAAACCTTAGACTCAAAGTCACTTTTAAAGCAAGGTTTCAAAAGAAGATGATACAGAGGAAGATTATTTTGTCAGTTCATTTAAGCGCAGCTCTGTTGCTCTGCTCTCCCTGGGGTCCAATTATTTTTCTTTCTTCAAGCCTTTTCCCTAGAGAGAAGTCCAACTGTGAATGAGAAAGCAGAATATTCAAAAACAAAGGCAGATGGAAAGAGCATTATGGGAGGGAGTGGTAGAGAGGGATTCCACCATGTGAACATCAATAAGAAAAAAAAATACGTATATATACACACTCACATGTATCTAACCGTGTGAGTCCTTTAAATTTCAAGCCAAAAAAGGTGGATTTCCAGGTGATTTTAGCACTGAGAGAGAACAGCTAGACAGACTCCACCCTGGCCATGCCTAATTCTTTGTTGTTTGTTTGTTAAGATTTATTCATTTGTTTGAAAGGCAGAATTACACAGAGAGGTAGAGACAGACACACATACACACACAGAGAGATCTTCCATCTACTGGTTCACTGCTCAAATGACTGCAATAGTCCCACGCGGGTGCAGGTCCCAAGGCTTTGGGTGTCTTCTACTGCTTTCCCAGGCCGCAAGCAGGGAGCTGGATGGGAAGTGGAGCAACTGGGGTATGAACTGGCACCCATATGGGATGCCACACACTTGCAAGGTAAGGATTTAGCCATTGAGGGCCCAGCGGCATGGCCTAGCGGCTAAAGTCCTCACCTTGAACGCCCCAGGTTCCCATATGGGTGCCGGTTCTAATCCCGGCAGCTCCACTTCCCATCCAGCTCCCTGCTTGTGGCCTGGGAAAGCAGTCGAGGACGGCCCAATGCATTGGGACCCTGCACCCGCGTGGGAGACCTGGAAGAGGTTCCTGGTTCCTGGCTTCGGATTGTCGCTCACTGGCCCGTTGCGGCTCACTTGGGGAGTGAATCATTGGACGGAAGACCTTCCTCTCTGTCTCTGCTCCTCTGTGTATATCTGACTTTGTAATAAAATTAAAAAAAAAAAAAAAGGAGTTAGCCATTGAGCCAGTGCACTGGGCCCAAAAACAATTTTCTTTCCCTCCAAGAATAGCAGACACTTTTCGATTCACCCACTCTCTGCAAACTGTGACTCCCTGTGTTGGCAGTGTCCCCAGCACAGTGCCAGGAGATATTTTGCAACAGTAACTGATGGTTCTCATTCCCAGGGCTTTCTTTACTCCTTAACCTTTTCTCCCAGTCCAGGAAATAGATCATCGGACTCCCGACTTAAGAAAAGGGGGACCCAACTGCCAAGGAGACCACGGGGAAATGGAGTGCCTTCGGAGGCCAAGAACTCTAAGGTCACCCACCCCCATTTGGATCTACCACATGGGATGGAAGAAGCCCAAATCCTGCCTTGCAAGATCCAAGGTCATTGGAACGACAACCAGGAGCACTGAGCAGTCCGCAGAAACAGAACAGTAAACTTCCTTCGGGACTAGGGAGAAGAGCTTTCTCTGGTCCTTGCCTGATTCCGACTTTGGGTCCCCACTCTCTCTCGTGCACGCCGATCCGAAGCCGGGAGCCTGGAACCCCACTCTCTCGTAATGACCATCAGGATCGCTCCAGAAACCCCTCAAAACAAACAAACAAGCAAGCAAACAGACAAACAAAAAAGCTAGAATAGATAGAGAACAACAAGGAAAGCTTAGAAACAGGAAACGGTCAGCGGGGATGCACTTATAACTCACTGGGTGGGACACAAAGACTAGTTACTCCTCACTGGGGTATTGAAGATTTCTCTGCACACCCCTTCCAAAACTGTTCACCTAAACTGTTGACATATGTCTTGTTAGAGTTATAGAGTTAGACTACACAAAACACAACCAAGTTCAGCAAAATCATGCTTCAACGCTATAAACTGCTAAATACTAAAATTAAAATAGACATGAGACAGCTGAATAGTAATCTAGAGCCATTTTAAGGTGTATAGAACCCGGTTGTATATAAACTAATAATTGAAATGTCAATGTAGAAGTCACAGGATGTGGTTCAGAACTTGCATTCTTTTTTATCTTTTAACATATTGGTTACTTAATACCATGTCAACTAATTCCATAACGTTATAAATGGTTACTGATGTAATGTCGGGGCTTTTAATTGATCGGGATGATACTCTGCTGGCTCTACCTTCAGACCAGAGATGGTCTCCCCAAGAAACCATCGAACTTATCTGGATAATAAGATGCTGGGCTTTATGCTTGGTAGATGCTTGCAATGAAAGAATCTCAACTGAATTTGACCTATGGTAATGCAACAAGGTGGAGGAATCCACCATGGGGGAGATTTGGTGAGGGGTTGGGGGGGAATCCCCGTGCCTATAAAACTGTGTCACATAATGCAATGTAATCAATAAAAAAAGGCGGAGGGGAACCTAATTGGAATGGAGTCTTATTCTGACTTTAAAAAAGATATTTACGCCCTTCCGGGATGAACACCAGCCGTTCTCCACCCTCTGCGGGGCGTCCCTGCCTGGTCAGGCCACCCAGGTCCCTGCCTGCCCTCTCCGTT
Organism: Ochotona princeps; assembly: GCF_030435755.1. Lineage (NCBI taxonomy): Eukaryota > Metazoa > Chordata > Mammalia > Lagomorpha > Ochotonidae > Ochotona > Ochotona princeps. The sequence goes on from NC_080832.1 coordinate 111,005,824, forward strand.
TTGAGGCTCAGGGCTGGTTCTGGACAGATAGACAGATGGGACCAAGGCCCTGAGAGTGTGCAGTCCTGCTACCCGAGCTCTATGTCTGTCAGCTCTGGGCTCTCTGACCCTGACCTTCCAGCTCCTTCCCTTCATCTGCTGCTTTCGGAGGGCTCTGCCTTGATCACAGGTAGCCCACCATGAACTGGAAGGCTGTCGAACATGGGCCCATGCTGCTGTCTATCTTGGCAGCAAAAATGTTAATTCTCTACCTGGCATTTGCTGCTGTGAAAATCTACCAGAGAAATAGATTGGAAGCAAAGCAGCAAAAGCTGGAGGTTGAGAAGCAGCAGCAACCCAAGAGGGAAAACTAAAGTGAAGTCCCAGAGTTTGCTTATGTAAATGTCAGCCTGAGTGGACTGTGGCTGAGGACAAGAAAAGAAAGAGTACGGGTCAGGAAAGAAGCTCTCAACTTCATTTATTTATTTAAATATTTTATTCATTTGTATTGCATAGTCAGATATATATAGAGGGGAGAGACAGAGAAAAACATCCTCCATCTGATGATTCACTCCCCAAGTGACCCCAACAGAGTCGGTGCTGCGCCAATCCGAAGCCAGGAGCCAGAAACCTCCTCCAGGTCTCCCACATGGGTGCAGGATCCCAAAGCTTTGGGCTGTCCTCAACTGCTTTCCCAGGCCACAAGCAGGAAGCTGAATGAGAAGCGGGGCTGCTGGGACTACAACCTGCAACCATATGGGATCCCGGTGCATTCAAGGTGAGGACTTTAGCCGCTAGGCTACGGCGCCAGGCCCAGAAGCCCTCAACTTTAAAGAACTTAAAACAGTGTAACTTAAAACCATGTGAACTTTTATATGCTATTAAATGATGTAGTATTTTTGTTTGCTGAAATAAAGTACTTTCATAAAAAAAGATATTTACTTTATTTAGTATTAGAAGGCAGAAATACAGAGAGAGAATTTTCCATCCATTGGTTCAATTCTCAAATGACTGTAGCAGCCAGGGCTGGGCCAAGCTGAAGCTAGGAACCGGGAGCTTCATCCAGATTTCCCACATGGGTGCGGAGGCCCAAGCACTTGGACCATTCTCTGCTTCTTTCCCAAGCCATTAGTAGGTAACTGGATTGGAAGTGGAGCAGCTAGGACTCAAACCAGAGCCCATAGCAGATGCTGGAGTCCTAGGCACCAGCTTTAATATTGCTTCCAGAATCTTGTGTTTTCCATGTCCTGGGCCCTGTCCCCTGCACTGAACCAGACTTCATGGGCTGTGGGAATTAAGAACAGAGACCAGGAAGAGTCTCCTGATAACAGTTTTGGTGACTTCTGTGATTGTTCAGTGACATTTCCTACAAAGAAGCTGTAGGGCCACCGTCAGGCCACCCTTGGGGATTCCTGCCTTAATCATGTCCAGGGATTGCTTTTTCTGGCATTGTTGAGAAACACAGTGAGAACACTAGTTTGGGAGGAAAATGAAAGGGACTGTTCTGACTACTTTCCTACTCATCAGCGGGCAGAGGGAGTGTGAGCACCCTGCATGGTTCAGTAGTGCCAGTGTTGACAGAATATGTTTGAGAGCAGGAAGTCTGTCCTCTGTGGTCAGCTATCATAGGAGTCCCTGGAAATTAGAACCAGCCCTGGGGACGGGGATCTGGGGTATAGAATGACTCTAGCACATCTAATTGTACTCCATAATCGTTGCAACTCCGACAAAGCAGGACAAGGCTTGTAGCCAGGTCTGCAGGGACAGAGCCCTGATGAGGGAGATAGTGATAACAAGGTGTTTGGGGAGGTGGAAAGAAAATCCAGTCCTTGTGCTGGCGATTTCCCAGCAAGAAAGCCAGCCAGAACCGTGTACAAAGTGTCATTGGGAGGGAGACAGCAAGGAGATGTAGTTCTTCAAGGAGGATGAACTGGTCAGGGCAGTAAACACTCCAGAGATGTCACAGACTCTTGTTCCCATACTATGAAGAGCATGTTACATTACATAATGTTTTTACAATGATTTATTTATTTATATTGGAAAGGCAGATTTACAGAGAGGAGAGACAGAAGGATCTTCCATCTGCTGGTTCACTCCGCTAGTGGCCTAAGCTGAGCTGATCCAAAGCCAGAAGCTTCTTCCAGGTCTCCCACGTGGGTGCAGGGACCTAAGGCTCTGGGCCGTCCTTGATTACTTTCCCAGGACACAAGCAGGGAGCTGGATGGGAAGTGGAGCTGCCGGGATTAGAACCGGCACACATATGGGATCCTGGTGTGTACAAGCTGAGGACTTTAGCTGCTAGGTTACCATGCCAGGCCCATTAAATAATATTTCAAAGACATTTTATTTGAAAGGAACAAGTACAGAGAGAAAGAGTGAGAATTATTTTCCATCTTCTGCTGACTTCCCAAATGGCCACAACAGCCAGGGCTGGGCCAAACTGAAGCCAAGCGCCTAGAAATCTTCCATATGTGGGTCATCCTCCACTGCTTTTCCAGGGACTTTAACAGAGAGCTATATTGGAAGTAGAGCAGCTAGGACAAAAATTGCTGTCTATATGGGATCCCACCAACACAGGCAGTGGTTTATCTGGCTACGCTACAACACCACCCCTGAAATAAATAATATTAAATAATTAAAGTCCATTGAAATGGAGGACATTGTTGCTAACTTAAAAAAAAAAAAACCAATTTGAGCAGTTGTGGGAAGAAAGCAAAACTGCAAGAGATTGAGCAGCACGAAAAACAGACAAAAGATGGAAAATGGAGATGACTCAAGAAATTTGATTGTGAAGGGAATGGGAAATGGCAGTTGTGTGATTGTGAGGGTCAGATCAACAGACCTGAGAGATGGAGAGGGTGAATGCAGGGGCCCAAGGACTTGAGCGACTCTCAGCTGCTTTGTCAGGCCATAAATAGGGAGCTGGATTGGAAGAGGAGTATCTGAGAGATGAATCAGCGCAAATGTGGGATGACTGCACGGCAGGCAGAGGCTTAGCCTACCAAACTATGGCACTAGCCCTTATTTAGTTATTTATTTATTTAAATATTTAATTCTTTTTAAAAATTATTTAAAAGGCAGCATCACGGGGGCGGGGGGGAAGAGCGAGAAATCGAGAGACAGAAAGATTTGCCATTCATTTGTTTCCTCCACCACTGGCCTCAATGGCTGGAGCTAGGCAACACCAGGAGCCAGGAACTTCTTCTGGATCTCCCATGTGGGTGCTGGAACATCAGTATTCGGAACATTTCGTATTGCTTCCCCAGGTGCATTCACAGGGAGCTGGGTTGGAAACAGAGCAGCTGGAATATGAACTAGCACCCGTGTAGGATGCTGCTTTGCAAGTAGTGACTAAAGTTGCTCGGCCACAGTGTCAGCCCTAGTACTTCTGTTTCTATTCCAAGCTCTCCTCCCCCCAGGTGGCTGATGTTGCATCCCAGGCAATTCATGAAGACATGACAGCGAGGCAGGTGGATACCTGGGTCTGGAGCTCAGAGAGAGGGAATAGGCTGAAAGCATCAATTTGCCATTTGTCAGAAAACAGTTTGTCCCACAAAGTATTTTTCCTTGGCTCAAAGAGACGAAAGAGGCTAGAGAGCTATATGGAAAAACTGCACAGTGAAAGGCCCAGTGGATGAAGAAGAACCAGTGAAGAAGAAATAGGGAAAAAAAGCAGGATAGTACCTTATCTCAGAACTGTGGGAAATGAACATTTTACAGTAAGTGGAAATGAGTCAGTAGCAAGAAGATTATCTGTATCCACAGGTGGCACATACTCTCTCGTTGGGTTGAAGCACAAGAATGTGAAGATGCAGTCCCGATGCTAATCCTACCGACTCTTGACCACTTGTTTGTGCCACTAACCCTTCCAGCTAATTGTGCATCCACTGAGGAATGGCCGCACCTTACATCTCACGGCTGCTTCTCATGGGGCTCAATGAGGCTTCTAAACTTCTTTCACTGTTGTACACTAAAGATAAATGATAAAGTGTGTCCATCTATCGGGGTGATTGGTGATGGGACTACTCAAGGTTGTCTCAGCCTTTCTTGGCAGCTCTGAGGGCTGAAAGATCAATAGTTTGTCATCTGCTGCCTCAAGGATCAAAAACTTTTTGATTCCTGTGTTGACCAGGACTGGGGGAGATTTTTCTTGCTATGGGGAACCACGACAGGGTGAGAACAGCTGCTGGGCCTCAGGGAGACTAGTAAGAACCTCTAAGAACAAGGCAATTTTCAAACTCTCGCTTCTTACAGAAGACACAGACAGGAAGAACAAAAGTCTAGGTTAGCTCATTCAGCTCTCAATAATGAGTGGAGAGAGACAGAAGGGGAGAGAAACACTTACTTTCCAAAGTAGGGAAAAGGAAGAAGCTCTTTTCAGTTTAAGGCCTGGCTTGATGGCTCAGTGGCTAAATCCTCACTTTGCACACACTGGGATCCTTTATGGGTGCCAGTTCATGTCCTGGCTTGGCCCCACTTCCCATTCAGCTCCCTGCTTGAGGCCTAGGAAAGCATCAGAAGACGGCCCAATGCTTTGGAATCCTGTGCCTGTGTGGGAGACGTGAAGGAAGCTCCTGGCTCCTGGCTTTGGATCACCTTAGCTCTAGATGTTGCAACTTCTTGGGGAGGAACCAGTGGATGTGAAGATCCTTCTCTCTGTCTCTCCTTCTCTCTGCACCTCTGCCTTTCCAAATAAATAAATAAATAAATAAATATATTTTAAGATTTTTTATTTTTATTGGAAAGGCAGAGGTACAGAGAGGAAGAGAGACAGAGAGGAAGATCTTGTGTCCGATGATTCACTTCCCAAGTGACTGCAACGGCTGGTGCTGTGCCAATCTGAAGCCAGGGGCCAGGAGCTTCTTTCTGGGTCTCCCATGCGGGTGCAGGGTCCCAAGGCTTTGGGCTGTCCTCGACTGCTTTCCCAGGCCACAAGCAGGGAGCTGGACGGGAAGTGGAGCTGCCTGGATTAGAACCAGTGCCCAAATGGGATCCCAGTGGTGCGTTCAAGGCGAGGACCTTAACCACTATGCTATCATGCCTGGCCCTAAAAATAAACCTTAAAAAAAAAAAAAAAAAAAAAAAAAAAAAACACCCAAAAACTAAGCAACCAACCAAACAAAAACTTCGTTGGTTTAAGCTGAGGATGTTGATGTTGTCTGAAGTTCAATGCTGAGATTCAGAAGCTTGAAACAGCTGCCTTTCTGATTTGTCCTTACTGACCTGTCAGCCTAGTGCCTGCTCGTCTGTATACCCTTGTCAAGAGTACCCTGTGTTCCACTTCTGTGTGCTTCTGAGGACAGCACTGTGGGGAACCAGCCGCAGCCACCATGCGCCATTGGAGTTCAACCTGACCAATGCCTCGTTTCAGGTGAGCTTAGTGTGCGTGTCTTCTTCAGTAAAGAATGACCCAGCCCTTTAAAAAATAGAATGAGGATATTTTGATATTCTTCAAGATATGTTATATATATGTATATATATATTTCTTTTTCTTAAAAAATATTTATTTATTTTAATTGGAAAGTCAGATTTACATAGAGAAGGAGAGACAAAAAGATCTTCCATCTGCTGGTTCATTCCTCAAGTCGCTGCAACAGCCAGAGCTGAGCTGATCTGAAGCTCGGATCCAGGAGCTTCTTCTTCTTCTTCTTCTTCTTTTTTTAAGATTTATTTATTTATTGGAAAGGCAGATATACAGAGAGAAGGAGATAAAGGGACAAAGATCTTTCCTCCATTGGTTCATTCCCCAAGTAGCTGCAATGTCCAGAGCTGAGCAGATCTGAAGCCAGGAGCTTCTTCCACGTCTCCCACATGAGTGCAGGGTCCCAAGCCTTTGGGCCATTTTGGACTGCTTTCCCAGGTCACAAGCAGAGAGCTGGAAGGTAAGATGAGCATTTTTTTTTCTTTATTCAGCATCCATTTTTATAAAACGGAATGCAGGTGTTTGCAAATTGAGGACTTTAGCCTCTAGGCTACTGCGCCAGGCTAAGACAAGACTTTGGATATTTTCAGGACAAGATTTTGGAGTGTGTTTTTATAAGAGAATATATGTGGTTCTGTTTGCCTGCACAAAGACTATGGATGGATTCACCAGAAACTGGTAACAGCCCTGCCTGTACTGAGGGGAGCCCTGCAGGGTTGGGGGACCAAGGTGGAGAGTTTGTATTATACACTCTTTTGAAATTTGTATCAAGCTTAAATATTATTTATCAAATAAATACACATAAAGACATAGGAAAGTCTTTGGTGAATCATTTTTTGCAAGGTTCATTTGTAATGCAAACAACCGCTCCCTAATTGGCTTTGGAAATGTTGACATGCATGTACTGGGTTTCTTAAGGCGTGAAATACCAGCGTCTGTAAACCACACCCTGAGTACTCAGCTTGGAGGTCATCAACAAAACCAGCCATGCAAGTGCAACTTTCCAAAAAAACCATGTGATCTAGAGAGACAGAGCAGGCAGCAGGGGGCCTGGACATAGTTCCAGCGTTTGAGAATATCGAGAAATGTCAGGGAGAAGAAATCTGGGAGACAGCTGTCTGGCTCCCTTTATTCACAAATCAGGAGCCAAGACCCAACAGGAGCCTACTAAAGAGATTCTGCTGTTTCGTGTAAAGCAAAGGGGAAGAGAAAGAAACCTCTTTATCTGTATCTGCTGATGAATGCAAGTAGCTTGAAGAGTGAAGCTGAAAAGTGAGACCATTGGGAGTCTATGGATCTGTGTCCCTTGTGGGTGCCAGTCTGAGTCCTGGCTGCTCCACCTCTGATCTCAGTCTCTGCTAACGGCCTGGGAGAGCAGAAGAGGATGGGCCAAACACTTGGGCTTCTGCATCTGCATGAGAGACCCAGATGAAGCTATGGCTCCTGGTTTCAGACAGGCCCAGTTCCAGATGCTGTGGCCATTTGGAGAGAATCCCAGTGTTTGTCTTTCCCTCTCTGTAATGCTAAATTACATAAAATAAGCAAATCTTTTTCTTTTTTTCCACAGGCTTTTTTTTTTCTTTATTTTTGCACACAATCTTTACATGGTTAATTAGGACACAAAGGTTCAAGGCTTACAGGAAAGTGGGTAAGACTATTATTATTATTATTTAAATATTTATTTATTTATTTATTAAAGATTATTTTTATTGCAAAGTCAGATATATTGAGAGAAGGAGAGACAGAAAGATCTTCCATCTGCTAGTTCACTCTCCAAGTCGCTGCAACAGCCAGAGCTGAGCTGATCTGAAGCCAGGAGCCAGGAGCTCTTCCGGGTCTCCCACACGGGTGCAGGGTCCCAAGGCTTTGGGGCCGTCCTCGACTGTTTTCCCAGGACACAAGCAGGGACCTGGATGGGAAGCAGAGCCACCAGATTTAGAAACAGCATCCATATGGGATCCTGGCTCATGCAACACAAGGACTTTAGCTGCTAGGCCAACGCGCTGGGCCCGATTTATTTATTTTTATTGCTAAGTCAGATCTACAGAGAGGAGGAGAGACAGAGGAAGATCTTCTGTCCGATATCCACTCCCTAAGTGACCGCAATGGCCAGTGCTGTGCCGATCCAAAGCCAGGAACCAGGAACCTCTTCCAGGTCTCCAACGTGGATGCAGGGCCCCAAGGTTTTGGGCTGTCCTCAACTGCTTTCTCAGGCCACAAGCAGGGAGGTGGATGGGAAGTGGAGCTGCCGGGATTAGAACTGGTGCCTACGTGGGATCCCGGTGTGTTTAAGGCGAGGACCTTAGCCACTAGGCCACCGCGCCAGGCCCTGGTAAGACTATTATTTCCACATTCTCTTTTTTGTCTATATATTGGGAAAATGGGGAGATAAAGGGAGAAGCCCCACCCAGCCTCCCACCCATCCCAGGTACCCAATGTGGGGCATGTCCGAGGGTCTTGCTCAAGTGGTTTTGAGAATTCAACAATTCTAAATTGCTGCCAATCTCACCATTCCAAGCATGATGAAGTCAGAATCCACTGATTGACATAGTCCATCTTTGAGTCTCCATTTACCCTGTTTTTCACTGCCAACAAATGGCCGGGGTAGCTGATTGATTAGTTCTGTCCTCTGTTGTGGTGTCAGGTATCCTCTGCAGGTTCCAACAGATTGCCATATCCTCCAGGCGCACCTGATTGTGCTGTCCACTGCTCCGTCTGAGCCTCTGAGGAGGCTCGGCTCTGGCATTTGCACTCCTTGGCAGACCATGGCACCTGCACTTCTGTTCATGGTTAGGGTTCTGAGTCCGGCAGTTCGAATGGGGAGATCCTCAAAGAAACTGTCTGAGGTGATTCCAGACCAAATTCTTTGAGTGTATTTTCAAGTACAGGGCCCAGCACAGTCCATCGCCCCAATCAGCTGATTGTTGCAATTGCTGGGTTGGTTCTGTTTCCATCCCTGCCTTCTACTGGAACCAATGGATGTTGCAGTCCAGCCTGATTCTGCCCAGCACACACTCGGCCCTCACATAAACCAGTGGGAACTGCAGCCTAGTCAGAGCGACCCACAATAACCCCCACCAAGCCCGCCCCCTACCCTAGTTCCTGTCTTGCCAGTATGTATAGCAGTAGTCCAGTCTGTCCCACATCCCATTCAGCTCTCATACATGTCAATGGGCATTGCAACCTAGTTCAACCCAATCAACTCCATTATTTAGCCCAGTAGATGCGATTCTGTCTAGCTAAAAAAGAAAAAGGAAAGAAGAAAAAAAGTGAGAGGATGAGAGTCACAATTAGGAAGGAGATTTTTGGTTTTTTTTCAAAAATTTATTTATTTTTATTGGAAAGGCAGATTTACAAAGAGGAAGGGAGACAGAGATGTTCTGTCTTCTGGTTCACTTTCCAGATGGCCACAATGGCCAGAATTGAGCTGATCCAGAGCCAGGAGCTTCTTCTGGGTCTCTCATGTGGGTGCAGGGTCCCAAGGGTTTTTTTTTTTTAATTAATTATTTATTTTTTAATTATTTATTATTTAACTTCATTAATTACATTGTATTATGTGACACAGTTACATAGATACTTGGGTTAGGGTCCCAAGGTTTTGAGCCATCCTCTACTGCTTTCCCAGACCTTAAGGAGTGAATTGGACTGGAAATGGAGCAGCCAGGACATGAACTGGTAGCCATACGGGATGCCAGCGCTTGCAGATAGAAGATTAGTCAATTGAGCCATCATGCCAGGCTTGGATTATTCTTTTAAAAGGACATAAACTCTAAGAAGAGCAATGGATTATGCCCTCTAAATGACCCACAATTCAGTTTCAAGGAGGACTCGGCTTCACAGAAGAATCAAGAATCCAGTGGTGGGTATTTTGCACATTGTTGAATGCCAGCTGGTATGCCAATATCAGAGTCTGGCTCTGCTTTCAATTTCAACTTCCCGATAATGTGTAGCTTGGGAGGCAGCAGATGAGGGCTCAAACACTTTGAGTTCCTGACACCTCTGTGGGAGACCCAGATGAAGTTCTTGGCTCATGACTTCAACCTGGTTGAGTCCTGGCTGTTGCGGCCATTTGGGGAGTGAACCAGAAGATGGAAGAACTCTGTCACTACGTTTTTCAAATAAGAAATCTTTGTTACAGATGTTCTTTGATGTCTCTACTTCTAGCACATTAAAAAAAAAGATTTATTTATTTTTATTGGGAAGTCAGATATACAGAGAGGAGAGACAGATCTTCTCTCTGTTGATTCACTCCACTGGCAGCTGCAACAGGTGGAACTGCACCGACCTGAAGCCAGGAGCCAGGAGCTTCTTCCGGGTTTCCCATGCAGGTGCAGGGTCCCAAGGCTTTGTGCCATCCTGTGCTGCTTTCCTAGGCCACAAGCAGGGAGCTGGATGGGAAGTGGAGCTGCAGGATTAGAACCAGTGCCCGTATGGGATCCTGGTGTGTGCAAGGTGAGGACTTTAGTTGCTAGGCTACCACTTCGGGCCCAGGGTGTTTCTGAGATGTGTCCTCCACTGCTAGTCAGGCAGTTCCAGACCTTTGCAAATAAGGCAGATCGAAGATAAAATTCAGCCGGAGGGGCCTGAGAGTCTGGGCAACTATTTAGTCCTGTGCCCACCAGTCTACAGAAAACTTTTCAACAGTGTGAACCTCGACAACTCTCTTGTCTTTTTTTCTGTTTTTGAAGGGAGAACTAGAGAGAGAAAAATATTTTCCATCTTCTTCCCATCTGCTTACTTCCCAAATGGCCACAATGGGCAGAACTCTCCAGTCCAAAGCCAGGAGCCAGGAGCTTCTTCCCAGTGGCTGGGGGGTTCAAGCACTTGGACCATCCTCCACTGCCTTCCTAGGTACACTAGCAGGGAGCTAGATGGGAGGTAGAGCAGCTGGGACTCAAACCAGCAACCCCTGTGAGATGTGGGCATCACGGAAAGCAGCTCAATTTGCTATGCCACGGTGTCGACCCTGACACGTTCCCTTGTTTTGCAGGGCAGTTCCCGTCTAAGCTGAGTGAGGTCAGGGGACGTCTTATCCCTTTCGCTTCCGGCTTTCAGATTTGTTTGCACTTGGGAACTTGTTTCCTTCATCCTTTTTGCTCACAAATCCTAATTCTCATTCTCTCTGTCCACCAGGAGACCTCAGGTTGTCTGGGCTTTTATGTTTCTCTCCACTCCCCAAGAGGTTGGTGGGAAAAGTTCACACACTGGATGTGGCAATGGACTTGTCACATGGCACATTCTTCACTAGTTTCTGAGCTTTTTCACCCTCATTTCCCAAAGAAACACTGAGTCATCATGACACACACCCAGAGTCATTTGGAAAAAGTTTAATTCAAAGTCTGTGTCTCTGAAGACTTCTCAATTATTTTTTGACAGTTTCATTAAGTACATACTTGAAATAAAACAAAATTGCATCTTGTGTGGGTATTGCTGTCAACCTGAGTTTCAGAAACCATATGAAGAGTTACTGTTACTTGGGAGCTTTCTTTACTTTGACATTTGCAGGGTTGTAGTTTAAACATCAGGATGAAGACCATCAGTCCAGCAGCTGTTGTAGGTTCAACTAATCCTACTAATGCTTCCCAGGAGGACTGGAGCTGTAAATGAATTCTCTTTCTCCATGCCTGGCTTGGTTAGTGGCAGTCTAAACTTAGCTCTTCCCCTCCTGCTCTCCTAGCAAAGAAGGGGAAAGGAATGGAGAATGGGGCAGCTGCGCAGGGGTGGAGGGGGTGTTCTTGATTCATCTCTCCACTGTGTGCGTGTGTGTGTGTGTGTGTGTGTGTGTGTGTGTGATACTTTACCTGCTTCAGTTCAGTTCTCTGATGGGGTGTCTTCCTGGAACTGTAAAATACTTGCTGTGAACTGTGGGTGATGTTTAAAAAGAAGGCCATGAAATGAAGTGGAGGGAGTATGTTAAAAAGAAAACAGGCATATGCTAGGGGAGGGATTCTTTGGAAAGTTAGAAGGTGTGAAGGTTAATTTTTTGGGTCAACTTGGCTAGACCATGGTGCGCAGGTGCCTGGGTTGCTGTAAAGGTCTGTTTTAGGTGTGATTAATGTTTGCAGTCTCTTGAGGTGGAGTCAGTGAGCCTTCACCATCTGGACTGGTCTTATCCGATTGAGTGGAGACCCTCAGAGCAAGGGGCTGAGATCTCTCGAGGAAGAGGGAATTGTATCTCACAATGGAGCAGCATAGAACTGTTTCCAGTCTGCAAGTTAGGATTACAAACTGTGGATTCCAGACTGAGTGTACAGCTGTCTTACTACCTCACATTTTCTAGCCCTCACAATCACATGAGCCAGTTCCTTAAAACACAACTCTACCTTTATAGATCCTCTAGATAGTCCTATGTAAAGGTATTCCTGTATCTGTGATTTTGCTTTCTGAAGTATTGGTTACCCAGGGTCAACCACAGTCTGGAAATATCACATCAGAAATTCCGTATTTTGGGAGATAGAGAAGCCAAACGCATATAACTTTTTATTTTTTTTTAATTTTTTTTTAAGATTTATTTATTTTTTATTACAAAGTCAGATATACAGAGAGGAGAGACAGAGAGGAAGATCTTCCGTCCGATGATTCACTCCCTAAGTGACCACCAGGGACGGCACTGCGCCAATCCGAAGCCGGGATCTGGAACCTCTTTCGGGTCTCCCACGCGGGTGCAGGGTCCCAAGGCTTTGGGCCGTCCTCGACTGCTTTCCCATCCCACAAGCAGGGAGCCGGATGGGAAGTGGAGCTGCTGGGATTAGAACCGGTGCCCATATGGGATCCCAGTGCATTCAGGGTGAGGACTTTAGCCGCTAGGCCACTGTGCTGGGCCCATATAACTTTTTATTACAACATATTGTTATTTTGTTGTCATTGCTAAACTCTTGCTGTGTCTAATTTACGTTAAACTGTATACATGTAAATGCATACAGGAAAAAGCATATAACACACAAGAGGACTTCAAAAAGTTCATGGAAAATGTGTGGTATGAAAAACTGTGCATGAGTTTCACATTTTTGTGCACCAAAATAAACATCTTTTAATTGTTTTTTTCCAGAAGCTTTTAAAAAATTATTTTATTATTTTATTTGAAAGGCAGAGTTTCAGAGAGAGAGACACAGAGAGATCTTCCATTTTCTGGTTCACTCTATTCCATCTGCTGGTTCACTCCTTAAATGGCCACAACAGCTGGAGCTGGGTCAATCCAAGTCAGGCGCCAGGAGTTTGTCCCCCGGGTCTCCCTTGTGTGTGCATGGCCCAAAGGATTTGGGCCATCTTCTGCTGCTTTACTATGGCCACAAGCAGGGAGCTGGATGGGAAGTGGAGCAATTGGTACTCAAACTGGTGCCCAAATGGGATACTGGCATAGGTAGTTAATCCTCACCCTGTGGCACCAGTTCTAGTCCTCGTGGCTCAATTTCTGATCCAGCTCCTTCTTATGATCTGGGAAAGCAGGTGCTTGAGCTTCTGCATGCATGTGGAAAACCCAGAAGAAGCTTCTAGCTCCCAGCTTGGGACTGGCTTAGCTCTGGCTGTTGCAGGCATTTGGAGGAATGAACCACAGGATGGAAGATCTCTCTCTGTGTGTCTCAGTCTCTCTCTCTCTCTCTCTCCCTCCCTTTCTCTCTCTCTCTCACACTGACTTTCAGCTAAGATATATTAAAAAATCTAAAAGAAAAAAAAACAGAGTAAATAAAAACTAAGCACTCAGGGTCAGATATGAAGGAACAAATAAGAATAGCACGACACATAAGTTTAATTTTGTAGGTACAATTATGTACAGTATAACCACATCAGTATGATTCCACGTGTGTTGGTAGATGCTATGAGAAGGTAGTGCGGAGGGATATCCACCAAATGCTACTTAGCAGATGTGTTGCCAGAGTTGGCAGGTGTGTTCTCCCTTTCAGGGGTGGAACAAGAGAGTGAGTGTTCCCTTCACCATGGCCTTGGGGCTTCACATGCCCCATTGCAGTCTTGGCCATAGCAGAGACGGATGGCTGCTGGACCATGGTGGTTGGGAGGAGGCACGTTCTTCCGGGATGCTTGGATGGCCAGAAAGAATAGGAAACATTCACTATGGTTGCTGAAGTCTTGGAAAAATGCTGACTTTTGGAATTGTACAGCAGAGCAGCATATTCTAGCTAGGCTATTTCGAATCAACTTGAAACGGGGTACCGCTAAGTTAATAGTGGAGCACAGGGGCCAACATGATGGCTTAAGTGGTTAATCTTCTGCCTAAAAGTGCTGGCATCCTATATGGGCACCAGTTTGTGTCCTGGCTGCTCCACTTCCCATCTAGCTCCCTGACTGTGGCCTGGGACAGTGGAGGATGGTCCAAGGGCCTGGGGGACCCCGTGTCACCTGTGTTAGAGGCCTGGATGAAACTCCAGGTTCCTGGCTTCTGCTGGGCTACTTGGGAAATGAATCAAAAGATGAAATCTCTCTCTCTCTCTTTTAAAAAAAGATTTATTTTATTTTCATTACAAAGTCAGATATACAAAGAGGAGAGACAGAGAGGAAGATCTTCCGTCTGTTGATTCACTCCCCAGGCAGCCGCAATGGCTGGTGCTATGCTGATCTGAAGTCAGGAGCCAGGAACTTCCTCTAGGTCTCCCACACGGGTGCAGGATCCCAAGGCTTTTGCTGTCCTCAACTGCTTTCCCAGGCCACAGGTAGGGAGTTGGGAAATCTTTCTCTTGCTCTGTCTCTCCCCCTGTCACTCTGCCTTTCAAATAAATACATAATCTTTTAAAACAAACAAGCAAGCAATGGATGGTAGGACCACGTGTCTTTTGCTTCCCATCAGCCCTTCGAAGAGGCAGAGACATCTGTTACACATCCTGCACATCTGTTCCCAGAGGCCCAACACTGGTTGAAGGAAGTCTGCTTCACTCTGAAGAGCCCAAGGGCCAGTACACTTGGGACCTCCTGACCCCTAAAGAAGGTTGGGTAGCCTTGAAAAGCAGGTTCTCTATGCACATTATGATGCCCTCCAGACAGCGAATGCCCAAACCTAGGAGCACGCACCTGGTCCCATATAATAAGTGTTAATATTTGAAGGAAGAGCAGCTGGGGCCTAGGGCACCGACAGACCTACAGCTACAACGATGGAAAATCAAGGAGGGTGGGGGAACTATACAAGTGATTCAATTCCGTAGTACACACACACCTGAAAACAGCGCATGCCAAACTGGCCAAGTGTATAATCTAATTAACTGAATTGCTTCACTTCACTGAATTGTGCCAATGTCAATTTCCTGGTTTTGATAACGCTGAACCTTATGTAACACATGGGGGAAGCTGAATGGGTACAGGTACACGGCACTTGTTTGTACTAAATTTGTTAACTACTTGTGAATCTATAATTCTTTCAAAATAAAAGGTAAAAGCTAAACAAGGGGCACTTCGCCCTAGGCAGGCGCAGCCCCAGCACTAGGCCCGACCCACCTGAAGACCCGCCCCACACTTGGGAGCCAGCCTGGCAAGTTCGTCCCGGGGCAGGAGGGAAGGGGCGTGGCGAGCGGGGCGGGGCCGCGCACGCGCACGTCTCCCTCCCAGGCGGTGGGGCCGGCGGGGGTGGGGGCCGCGCACGCGCAGTGCCGTTCTCGGACGGCCGCACCAGCCCCAGCCGGCCGTGAGGGGGACCTGGCTGCCTTGGCCCCTTCGCGCTGCCGTCTTTTCCGGCAGTTGGGGAGTTTCCTGTTGTCCTCGCCCGCAACCGCTGCTTGGGCCCCCTACCTGTGCGGTCCTCCTCTGGCAGCTGGCTGCTGCCACTTGGGCTTCGCCTGTCCGCAAGCCGAGACCGCTGGCCGGGCGGGCATCCTCGGCCGTCCGTGCCTGCCCCTGGGCTCCGGTGAGTGTCGCGCCGCCGCCGCCTTCCCTCGGCCCCCAGCTGTCTCCGGTTTCTCGGACTCCTTGTGGGGTAACCCGCCGGCACCCCGCGGCGAGCCTCTCTCCCCCAGCCTCCTGTCAGCCCCCCTGGGACCCCGACTCTCCGGGACTCCTTGTTGGTCCACGCCCACACTCCCCAGTGCCCGCCGCGTCCTCTCCGTCCCTCTCCCTCTTTCTTTTTCTCTCTCCCTCTTTCTCTCTCTCCCTCTTTCTCTTTCTCTCTCCCTCTCTCCCTCTTTCTCTCTCTCCCTCTTTCTCTTTCTCTTTCTCCCCCCACCCCTCCCTCACTCGCTCTCTGCAGTTGGGGCGGAGAGCCACACCGTCCTCTCCTTTCCACGTTGCCAGCTTTGTCTGCGCGCCCGCCACCAGGATCTTGGTCATCGGCAGTTTTCCATCTCCTTTTCCTCTCTCTGGGGCCCGAGACCCCGCCAGAGCTGTTGTCCAAGTGACGCGTACAGAGGTGCCGAGAGAGCCCAGCGTGGGGGTGGTTAACGTTCCAGGCGGCCACCTTCCCCCACCCCCTTGTTAGGGTCCCAGTCTTAAACTCACAGATATGTATTTAGGATTCTGCAAGAGAGCAGGAGGAAAGGAAGAAGTCGCTAGAGACTCGGAGGAAAGCCTGTGTCACTAAGCGGGCAAGACGTCTGGGGGCAACAGAAAGGCCCCAGTAGCATCCCCAAGAAGACGGGGGGGGGCGAGGGAGCCCCTGCTCTTCCTAGCATCCCACCTTGGCTTGGAATTAGCTTTCCCTAAAGAGAAGTTAACTGGCTTGCCCTTCCTCCCCACCCTAACTGTAGACAGCAGCTTCCTCCTGAGGGAGACCTGGTCCTACCCTCCAGCGCCCCATAGAAAGCCATGGATGGCATGGCTGGACGCTGGCTCCTGCATCACACGGACGTGCTGCCAGCTACCAGGAGCGGACGCCAGAAACGTGTGTTTTCAAAGGTGCTTCCTAAGTGTACAGCACTGTGGATGAACTGGAGGAAAAAGCGAGTTGTAAGATTGCTTGCTGCTTGCTGTCTTACAGAACAGCAGCAGATGTGGGTCCTGACATCTGGGATCTTGTTCTCCAGGTCACATTGGCCACATGAGAGACAAGTCAGTCACCAAGGTGTGAACTATCTGAGGACGCGTAACGCAAACAATCCCCGGGTGGAGTCAGTTAGCCGGGCCCACCCATCCAGATGGAATTAGAATCATGGTTTTTGTTTGACCTTCTTCTGAGTTAGCAGTCCTCATCCCTGGCTCTTAGGAACATCCCATCCTTTTGCTCATTTTTGAAGAACTTTGAAGAGTTTCTCACCTGCCTATACTTTTCCTAATTTTGCAGAATTGAAGGAGGGTGACACAGGACAGGGGCCTCCGGTGGCCCGCATGGGTCAGAACAGGAGAGCTTGTGTGATCAAGAGCGGGGGAGAAAGCCCTGCCTGATAGAAAGTACTTGCTTGGTTGACCCAGTATACCTATGAATTGCTGTAGGGCAATATTAATTGTGTCTTTTGATGAAAGGCTACTAGAATTAGGCTAACCCTGTTATGAGTGAAGGAGGAGGAGGGTTTGAAGACAGGCCACAGGGAAGCCTGGTGCACTCTTTGCCATCACGTTAGACTGCCTGTGGGAGCACCGAGCTGCTGTGGGAGAGGACCTGTGGGCCTGCAGGACGAACTTCTTGCGGTGCACTTACTCGCCTGTGAGAAGACACTGGTAGTGATTTACATCACTCTAAGCATTTTTTAAGCCCCCTGATTTTTGTACTTTATAATTTGCACTGAAGCCCATCAGTGTGAATGTGTTATGTTCTTCGGCTTTGTTGACAACTTAAAAAGAAAATCATTAACTTACTACCAGCTTACATTTATTTACTTAATTAAAAAGATTTCATTTTTATTGGAAAGGCAGACCCACAGAGAGAAGAATTCAGAGATCTTCCATCTGCTGGTTTATCCCGCCAATAGCCACAATGGCCAGAGCTGAGCTGATCCTAAAGCCAGGAGCTAGGAGCTTCCTCTGGGTCTCCCATGTGGGCGCAGGATCCCATTACTTGGGCTGTCTCTACTACTTCCCAGGCCACAAGCAGGGAGCTGGTTGGGACGTGAAGCAGTCCAGGCACAAACCAGTGCCCATATGGGATGTAGGTGCTTGCAAGGGAAGGCTTTAGCTGTTTGAGCCATTGCGCTGGGTCCCAGCTTAAATTTATTAATTGCCCATCATAAGGACAGCTTTGTCTGTTATAAGTCTAAATGCTGTCAGATTGCATGTTTATGTTGAAGTTGTTAAAATGTGACTTTATATGTGTGAATAGTTTCCAGAAATATTCGGACAAGGAAGGCATACAAATTTCTCACTGGCTTTTGACTTGTTTTTGGGTCTGGTTTTGCAATTTCGTCTCCAAACACTTAGAGTGCATGTGGTTTTCATTGTGGGTGGAGAGGGTACAGACTGACAAATAAGGAACCACACCCAAGCTTTGTAAGTGTAACAGAGGTTTTAGAAAAAATTGCTCTGCTGCTATCTTATGAACATTTGAGTTTGCTTTGGTAGTCCTAGAAATGTCACTGTAAAAAATTTTGTAGTAAGATGAGTCTGAGAGCAGTGTCTTGAATTTGTTAGCACTGATCATTGTGTGACATCGTGAATCGGAATATTTGATTCTGAAGTAGAGGCCCAATTTTTAAAAAATTTTTTGTTTTTTGGTTGTTGTTCTGTTTTTTGGAAAGCCACCGTTACAGAAGGAAGAGACACAGAGATCTTCCATCTATGGGTTTCTTCCCCAAGTGGCTGCAGAGGCCAGAGCTGGGTCAGGCCAAGGCCAGCAGCCTGGAACTCCATCTAGGTCTTCCTCATGTGGGTGGCAGGGGTCCAAGTACTTAGGCTGTCTTCTGCTATTTACCTAGGCACATTAGCAGGTGGCTGGATCGGGAGTAGAATAGCCCGGACTTGAACTTCCTGGTTTTGAATCTCTGCTCAGAAGGGATTTTCTTTATGTGATTATCATCTGGAGATTAATTTTTTTTTCCTTAATGTTGAACTTTTTAAAGATTTATTTATTTTTATTGGAATGTCAGACTTACAGAGAGAAGGAGAGACAGAGAGAAAGGTCTTCTGTCTGCTGGAGCACCTCCCAAGTTTCTGCAACAGTCAGAGCTGAGCTGATCCAAAGCCAGGAGCCAGGAGCTTCTTCCAGGTCTTCCACGCAGGTGCAGGGTCCCAAGGCTTTGGGCCTTTCTTCCTTTCTTTCTTTCTTTCTTTTTTTTTTTTTAAAAGATTTACTTATTTTATTAGAAAGTCAGATATACAGAGAGGAGGAGAGACAGAGAGGAAGATCTTCTGTCCGATGTTTCACTCCCCAAGTGAGCCCCAACAGCTGGTGCTGCACCGATCCGAAGCCGGGAACCAGGAACCTCTTCCGGGTCTCCCACGCGGGTGCAGGGTCCCAAATGCTTGGGCCGTCCTCGACTGCTTTCCCAGGCCACAAGCAGGGAGCTGGATGGGAAGTGGAGCTGCCAGGATTAGAACCGGCGCCCATATGGGATCCTGGGGCATCCAAGGCGAGGACTTTAGCCGCTAGGCCACTGTGCCGGGCCCTTTGGGCGTTTCTTGACTGCTTTCCCAGGACACAAGTAGGGAGCTGGATGGGAAGTGAAGCAGCTGGGACATGTACTAGCACTCCCATGGGACAATAAAACTTGAAGGTGGAGGATTAGCCAGTTGAGCCATCATGCTGATCTCAAAAATAAGTCTTTAAGTGTTTGTGTCTTTCCAAGAAATCTTTAAAAATACTTCAAAAATTATACTGTCTTTAAAAATTACCCTAACTGTTCCAGGTGCTTTTTCTCTTTATGTGCAGATAAAAAGTCAGAAGATAGAGAAAGAAAGTGGGAATCTAAAACATTGGACATTGTTGGACCCTGCACGATAGCGTAGTGGTTAAAGTCCTTGCCTTGCACACTCCGGGATCCCATATGGGCGCCGGTTCTAATCCTGGAAGCTCTGCTTCCCATCCAGCTCCCTGCTTGTGGCCTGGGAAAGCAATTGAGGACGGCCCAAAGCTTCGGGACTCTGAACCCGCTTGGGAGACCTGGAAGAGATTCCTGGTTCCCGGCTTCGGATTGGCGCAGCACTGGCCATTGTGGTCACTTGGGGAGTGAATCATCGGACAGAAGATCTTTCTCACTGTCTCTCCTACTCTCTGTATATCTGACTTTCCAGTAAAAAATGAAAAAATAAATCTTTAAAAAGAAAAGATTTGTTTATTTGTATTCGAAAGGCGGATATGCAGAGAGGAGGAGAGACAGAGAGGAAGATCTTCCGTCCAATGATTCACTCCCCAAGTGAGCAAAACGGCTGATGCTATGCCGATTTGAAGCCAGGGGGGTACAGGGTCAAGGTATTGGCCCATCCTCGACTGCTTTCCCAGGCCAGAAGCAGGGAGGTGGATGGGAAGTGGGGCTGCCGAGATTAGAACCAGCGCCCATATGGGATCCCGGGGCATTCAAGGTGAGGACTTTAGCCACTAGGCCACGCCGCCAGGCCCAAAAAAATAAATAAATCTTAAAAACAAAGCAAAACATTGAGCATTGTTGCAGATGCTAGGGCAAGTCAGTTTTAGTGAATAGTTTGGCCAAGTGTGATAAAATAGATTAATCAAAATATCTGGGGCAAAATGAGATCTTAATGTGTAATTTCTTGGCACTTTTTTCCCTTCTGTAAAATGAGAAAGTCAGGATCACTTGTTTTGAAGGTGTCTTTGATGACTAGAATTGGGATTCAGGTTTTCCTTTTTCTCTATTTCTTTTATAGGTCTTTATTATATGCTGTAAATTCAGTTAATCTGAAAACATTTAGTAAAACCTTGAGCTTGAGCTACTTAGAAACCAGTAGGATAACATTTTAGTCACATATTTTTAATATTTTAAAATTTATTTATGTGCTTATTTAAAGATTTGTTTATTCGAAAGGCAGACTTACAGAAAGAGGAGTGAAAGAAAGATCTTCCATCTGCTTGTTCACTCCCCTGATGACCACAGTCACTGGGGCCAGGAACCAGGCACTTTTTTCAAGTCTCCTATGTGGGTGCAGGGTCCCCAGGCCTTGGGCCGTCCTCTGTTGCTTTCCCAGGCTATTGGCAGGGAGCTGGATGGGAAGTGGGGCAGCCAGGATACGAAGCAGTGCTCACATGGGATGCTGGTGCCACAGGCAGAGGCTTAGCTTGCTGTACCATGGTGCTGGCCCCTGCTTATTTATTTGAAATAAAGTGTTAGAGATCATACATGTGCTGCTTCACTCTAAAATGACTGGGCCAGCTCAAAGTCACCAGCCAGGAGCTCCATTCAGGTTGCCCACATGGGTAGGAGGAGCCATCATCCTCTGGCTTCCCAGGAACTTAAGGAAGAAGCTGGGCTGGAAGTGGAGCATCCTAGCCTTAAGGTGACGCTAGATGGCATGTGTGTTTCACAGGGTGTGGCTAACCGTGCTGCACCACAACAGCAGTCCCTAGATTTTTAATTTTTAACCTGTGGAAATCTGAAGCCCAAAAGTTTCTGGGAGGCAAGTGTTTGGCATAGTGGTTCTGATGCCCGTGTCTGGCATTACGTACTGTGGTTAGGACTCCTGAGTCCTGATTCTAGGTTTCTACTAATGCAGACCCTGGAAGGCAGAGGTAATGGCTGGCTCAGGTTATTGAGTTTCTGCCCTTCGGGGGTGGGGGTGGGGGGAAAGACCTGGATTGAGTTCCTAGCCTCTAAGTTTTGCTTCTGCCTAGCCCTGGCTGTTGTGAGCACTGGAGGAATGAACCAGTGTGTGGGAGGTATCTTCTCTTTTCTGTTTCTCAAATCAATAAAAAACAAAACAAAACAAACGTAGCAGTATATGTGTATTGAAGAAAATATTGAAAAACATAGAAGAGCATTTTTACATTGCTCTTTTTCTTTTTTACATTTTTTTCAGTGTAGAGTTAAGCCAATAACAATTTTGATTGCACATTTCAAATTTCTCTGTGCATACATAAATATATAAGTAAAATTGAGATCATGATATTGTTTTATAATGTTTTCACTTGGATTGGAAACATTTTCCCGCAAATATGTGAGTGTATTTTCTTTTTTTAAAATTTATTTTATTTTATTGTATAGTTGTTGACAATCTTTACATAGTTAATTATGGTTAACAAAAAAAAAGTTCAGGGGGTATAGGGAAGTGGGTAATACTAGTATGTCCATATTGTTTCCATCGTGTATCTGAGGTAAAGGGGGATATTGAGGGAGAAGCCCCACCCGGTTTCCCGCCCACCCCAAGTCCCGGATGTGGGGCATGCTCTGAGATATTTGCTCAAGTGGTTTTAATAGTTCTCCAGTTATGAATCGCTGCCAGTTTCGCTCGATGAGGTCGTCCACTGATTGATATGGTCCATCATAAAGTCTCCGTTTGCTCCATATTTCGCTGCCAACATATAGCTGATATGAATGATTGACCTGTTCTGTCTTCTGTCTTTTCTTGGTTAGAGTTCTGAGTCCAGCAGTTCAATTGGGGAGATCTCCAAAGAAACTTTGAGGTATTCCCAGACTAGATTCTTGTATGTTCTAGCAAGCACAGGGCCCGGCACAGTCCATCACCCCAATCAGCTGGTGGTTTCAATTGCTGGGTTGTTTCTGTTTTCAATCCCGAGTTGCACTGGAACCAATGGGTGTTGCAGTCCAGTCTGGTTCTGCCCAGCACATACTCGGCCCTCACACTAACCAGTGGGAGCTGCAGCCTAGTCGGGGCGACCCACAATAACCCCCACCAGACCCGCCCCTACCCTGGTTTGCCAGTATGTGTAGCAGTAGACCAGTCTGTCCCACATCCCATTTGGCTCTTGTACTTGTCAATGGGTACTAAAGCTTAGTTCCATCTAACCAGCTCAACCATCCAGCCCTCATGGATGTTGTTGAGTGCCTCTTTGTCTAGCCATCTCAGCCCCCATCCTAGTTTTCATGCCCTCCCGTGGGAGTAGTAACCCAAGAGGGGGGAACCCACTATTTCCCTCCCGGATCTCTTTGAACGTATTTTCATTGCACGTTATTTCTTTATAAAAGTTTTTCATATGTAATTGAGTCTGTTGTATATTCAAGTTACCTCTAGTTTTCCTTTGTTGTTATAGTGCTACATTGAAATTCCTCGAGTTTTAGATTTCTTCATGGTTGATTTCTAGATGGCAAAGAACTGAACTGGGTATATACTGAGTATTAATTTATACGTATGTTGTTGTGATCTTGTTCTTTCATGAAAGCTCCAACTCTGAGTTTTAAGATGTATCCATGTGGGATTGTTTTTGACTATTGCATAGTTATATCCTACTTGCATTCAAAGCATCTTATTTATTTCTTATTGAATTGTTTCAACTTTACCTAATACAAATAATGGCAGAATGAACATCCTATATATATTGTACATGGTATCTGTGTCCCTAAGAGCCTGTGTGATACTTTGTCTGCCTTTATACTGGGGGATGGGATTTCCGGGTCAGAGGACATCAGCATCCTCAGACACTGTTTTCAGCAGCTGTTCTGTCTGGACTTTGTTGCATATAACCTGTCCTCCAGAAGTGTGGACTAGTGCACATTCTTACCTGAAGGGTGGGAGACAGCATGATTGGTGGATTCTAACTCCAAGACTGATAACTCCTCTTTTCTTTGTAGCAGCCATGGCAATGACAGGCTCAACACCCTGCTCATCCATGAGTAATCACACAAAGGAAAGGGTGACAATGACCAAAGTGACCCTGGAGAATTTTTACAGCAACCTTATCGCTCAGCATGAAGAACGAGAAATGAGGTAAATAATTTATTTGAAAAAAAAATGTGTCATGGTTATGACATTCATTTCTGGTGTCACAAAAACACATTTATAACGTTGAAAGGAGACAGGAATAGCAGCTACCGTGTAGGAGGCACCTGGGGAGTAAATCAGCTCCTACAATGGCTGGGACTGGGCTGGTGGAAGCCGGGAGATGGAACTCAAGCTGGGTCTCTCAGGTCGGTGGCAGGGACCCAGCTGCATGAACCGTCACTTGCTTTCTCCTTTCATTAGTAGGAACCAGAACTGGGACTCAAACACAGCACCCTGATGGCAGATGCAGGCAAAGTAACTGCTGGGCCAAACATTTGACGTTGAAGTTAATTTTTAAAGCTGTGTAACGGGCCCGGTGCGGTGGCCTAGCAGCTAAAGTCCTGGTCTTGAATGTGCCAGGATCCCACATGAGCGCCAGTTCTAATCCTGGCAGCTCGACTTCCTGTCCAGCTCCCTGCTTGTGGCCTGAGAAAGCAGTTGAGGATGACCCAAAGTCTTGGGACCCTGCACCCACGTGGGAGACCTGGAGGAGGTTCCTGGCTCCTGGCTTTGGATTTGGCACAGCTCCAGCTGTTGCAGTCACTTGGGGAGTGAATCATCGGACGGAAGATTTTCCTCTTTGCCTCTCCTTCTCTCTGTATATCTGCCTTGCCAATAAAAATAAATAAATCTTAAAAAAAAAAATAGCCGTGTAACAGCATGGAAAAAATAGCATCTTTGGAGTCAGGCCTGGATTTGGAATTCTGCTTGTATCAGTTAGTAGCTGTGTGAGTCTGGAACAAACTTCTTTTCTCAGTTTCTTTCCCGTCAAGAAAAATGGGTGTAATTCTCCTTGCCTTGCAGGATTACTGCAGTTATTAGATGTAATATAATGTGGGCACCCACCATAGTGCTTCACAGGTAGAGATCATTTAGTTAATGGTAATAGCAGCAGCTGTTGTTATTACTGTTCTTTTTTTTTTTAAAAAGATTTATTTATTTTCATTACAAAGTCAGATACACAGAGAGGAGGAGAGACAGAGAGGAAGATCTTCCGTCCGATGTTTCACTCCCCAAGTGAGCCGCAATGGCCGGTGCACGCCGATCTGAAGCCAGGAACCAGGAACCTCTTCCAGGTCCCCCACGCAGGTGCAGGAACCCAAAGACTGGGCCATCCTCGACTTTTTCCCAGGCCACAAGCAGGCAGCTGGATGGGAAGTGGAGCTGCCGGGATTAGAACCAGTGCCCATATGGGATCCCGGGGCATTCGAGGCGAGGACTTTAGCCACTAGGCCATGCTGCCGGGTCCACTACTGTTCTGGTACATGCTTTTTATGTCCTTACTTGTAATTAAAAATCTTTTCCTAACATTTTTTTGTGAATATATTTAGAAGTACAGAAAGGTTAAAAGAAAATACCTGTGTATAGGTAATCTAGAGTATAGTTATCATTTATTATGTTTGTTTTATCATATATTCAGCTATCCATCACTGCATTTGTTTGTTAATGTAAAATTTTAAAATATTTTAAAAATTTTATTTAAAAGGTAGAGAGGCAGTTATTTTCTGTCCACTGGTTCACTGCCCAAATACCTCCAACAGCCAGGGCAGCACAGGGTGAAGCCCAGAGCTTGAAACTCAGCCTGGATCTTTCATGTAGGTGGCAGGGACTCAGCTACTTGAGCTGTGACCAGCTGCCTCCCAGGCTGCATCAGCAGGAAGCTGGAATGGGAAGTGGAGCTGAGACTCAAACCCAGATTCCCTGATGGAATAGAGACATCCTTAGCAGTCTCTTGATCTCTCTGCCAGTTGCCTGCCTTGCCTGTCTTTCATATTTGCAGCACTTTCAGGTTTGCTACAGATGTCATGATATGTTTAAGTATTTCTATCTGTATGATATCAGCTAGTAGGGTGGTCTTTTGGAGCAGTGGGTTAATTACTGCTTAGGATGCTTGTGTCCTAAATCAGAGTACCTGCCTGCTCTGCATCCATCCAGCTCCCTGCTGCTGTGCAACCGAGTGGCAGCAGAGGGTGGCTCAGGTCATCGGGTCCCTGCCAGCCATGTGGAGACTGGGATAGAGCTCTCTGGGCTCCTGCTTTGCCCTGCTCCGGTCCTGGCTGTTCAATGCATGAGTGGACAGTGAATGCAAGATTATACTGTGTCTCTATTTGCTTTGCAAATAAAATGAAAGTAAGTTTTTAAAAAATTAGTGTTCAATATTTTTATTTTTAGCAGAGTGTAAAATTTGCATGAGTTTTAGCAAATGAATATGCTTATATGCATTAAACCCATTTGATGAGGTTTAACAAATGTGCATACCTGTATAAATTAAAACCTGTAGCAAAATGTAGAATATTAGCATCCTTCCAGGCAGTTGTTTTTTTTTTAAACTTGAGGAGACTTCTTTTTTTTTTTTAATATATAAGATTTATTTATTTTTTATTACAAAGTCAGATATACAGAGAGAAAGACAGAGGGGAAGATCTTCCATCCGATGAGTCACTCCCCAAGTGAGCTACAACGGCTAGTGCTATGCCGATCTGAAGCCGGGAACCAGGAACTTCTTCCAGGTCTCCCATGCAGGTGCAGGGCCCCAATGCATTGGGCTGTCCTCGACTGCTTTCCCAGGCCACAAGCAGGGAGCTGGATGGGAAGTGAAGCTTCCGGGATTAGAACCGGCACCCATATGGGATCCTGGTGCATTCAAGGCGAGGACTTTAGCCACTAGGCCACGCCGCTGGACCCCCAGGAAGTTGTTTCTTGCCTGTTATTCCTTCAACCTTGAGCATCCACTGTTGTGACTTTGTTTCTAGCATAGATTGGTCTTGCCTATTCCGTGGAAGTGGAACATGCAACTGGAATCACAGGGTGAATGACACATTTGAGGT
Source organism: Ochotona princeps (assembly GCF_030435755.1). Lineage (NCBI taxonomy): Eukaryota > Metazoa > Chordata > Mammalia > Lagomorpha > Ochotonidae > Ochotona > Ochotona princeps. The sequence goes on from NC_080832.1 coordinate 111,031,804, forward strand.
AGACATCTTTCATTCACCATAATATTTTTGAGATTGGTTATTATTGTTGTTATTATTAGAGTAAATGTATTTTTTGGAAAGACAAAATGACAGGGTGTGGGAGGAAAGACAAAGAGAGATCTTTTATCCACTGGTTCACTTGCCAAATGCTGGTAGGTGATGGTGCTGAGCCAGGCTAAACTGAGGAGTTGGGATCTCTATCTGGGTCTCTCACATGTTGGCTGGGCTCCAGGGCCTTGGGCCATCATGCCCTGCTTTCCCAGGCATGTTAGCAGGAGCTGGACTGAAGTTGAGCAGCCAGGACTTGAGCTGGTGCTGCAGTACGGAGGTCTGTGTCATGGGGGCAGCTTCACTTGTGCTCCACAGTGCTGGTTCCCCATGGAGACAATGGTGGAAGTCTAACATAAGAACTCAGACCTGGGGCCTGGTGCGGTAGCCTAGCAGCTGAAGTCCTTGTCTTGAACGTGCCAGGATCCCATATGGGCGCTGGTTGTAATCCTGGTGGCCCTGCTTCCCAGCCAGCTCGAATGCTCCCTGGGAATGCAGTCAAGTACGGCTGAAGACCTTGGGAACTTGCACCCGTGTGGGGGGCCTGGAGGAAATTCTTGACTCCTGGCTTCAAATCTGCACAGCACCAGCGTTTGTATCCACTCAAGGAGAGACTCACTGGATGGAAGATACTCCTCTCTGTCTCTCCTCTCTGTATATCTGACTTTCCAATAAAAATAAAAATGTATCTTAAAAAAAAAAAAGAACCCAGACCTGAAATTCGCTGGAGGGAGTGGCAGAAGTGACTGCAAACAAAGAGCCATGTCTCAACCACAGTAAGTAAAATTGAATTGTAGACTTGTGGGTGATAGTGTTTAGAAACCTGTCCCAAGGAGAAGAATCTGCTAACTAGAAGTACAATGACCAAGAGCAAAAGAGGAGACAAAGGCACAATGAATATTACTGAAGACTCCACTGCAAAGGAGTAAAACCCTTTGCCAACCTCAGAGTTATCTGAGGAAGACGTCGATAAAATGGGAGATACAGAATTCAAAACACTTGTTTAAAAGTTTCTTATCAACAACAAGAAGCACATGATGTAGGAGTTTAAGAGATTTAAGGATTATGTCACACAGGAAATGGAAAGCTGATACATTAGAAATGAAGACTGCAGTGGAGCAAATTAAAAAGTACAGTGGAAGTCTCCAAAATAGAATGAATGAAGAACAAAGAGTCTCAGAATTGGAAAATATTTCCTGTTACCAGGAGGAAACAAAAATCTGGAAGCAGAGCTGGGTCAAGCTAAAAAAAAAAGTATGCAAGAATTGAAAGACACTATTAAAAGGCCAAATATAAGAGTTATGGGACTCCCAGAATTGCAGAAAGAGAAGCTGGGATTAAATTCAATGAAATACAAGGGAAAATTTCCCTATTCTAGGGAAAGATTGGGAAACAACATCCAGGAGGGGCATAGAACTCCCAACGGGGGTTGACTAAAAGTGATCTTCACCACGACACATGATAATCAAACTCTCTTCAGTTGAACATAAGGAAAAAATCCTTAAATGTGCACATGAAAAAAATCAGTTTATATATAAAACAATGCCAGTTAAATTCACAGGGGAACTCTCACAGGAAATTCTACAGGCCAGAAGATAATGGAGCGAAATATTCCAGATTCTGAAAATCTCAGGGCCTATGCAAATGTATCGTAAAAGGATGATAATAAAGTAAAAAAATAAAAAATACAAGTTGTGTGGTGATTAGGAAATAAATGAGGGAGAAGAAACATTGCATTTCAAATCAAGATTCATTGTTGCATTAAAATCATTTATAAAATCTTTAAAAATGTAGACCTGAGACTAGAACATTCTTTCACTTGTCTTAACCATTGTAACTTATTTTTATAACGTATTTTAGATTTACTTTGTCATTTTTCAAAAACCAATTACTATATGCATGTAGAGTTTTCAGAAAGCTACTGTTCTTTCATATCTTTTTTTGGTTATTTGTTTTAGACAAAAGAAGCTAGAAAAAGTGATGGAAGAAGAGGGCCTGAAAGATGAAGAGGTAATTAATCCTGGGAAAATTTTCCTTGAAGTACAGCCTGGCACGTTGTATCTTGTCCGTCAAGTTAACCTGGGTGCATAGGGGAAGGGTTTTGGCATGGAAATAGAGGAATTTGAGATGTGGCATGTTTCTGCAGTTGGGTGTTCGTTTCGAGGTAGAAGTTAATTGTTAGATATCCAGCAGAAAAAAGGCCTTTTGGCACATTGCAATAATTGATTAGATTTAGAGTTGCCAGAAATAATGAGATCATTAATAAAATTTTAATGAAGAAAGGTATAGCATTTCTGCAGCATTCATGAAAAGACTCTGCAGAAGTGGGACAAATTTCTGAAATCGTTATCTAAGTGAAATTTTGTCTTTAAGTCAGCCCTTTGACCCAGTGCACACAGAAAAGGTGAGGGTAGAAATAACACTGCAGGGAACAGGAGACAGTGGGAATTCCTTGAAAAATAGAAAAAGTCAGAACAGTGTTAGAAAAGAGCAAGTGCTTCCTCGAATGGTAGTTCCTGGGATGCAGTGAGCTACACTGAGTAAAATACCTAGAGAGAAAGAATATTTCTGTTTTATGTAAAAAAGATTAAAGGGAAGTGTTAATCCCTCCTCCAAGAGAAGTGTTGCAATGGCAGGTTGCTGCGGTGGATGTGTCACCCACCTGTTGAGTACAACATGCTTGTTGCGTCTTAAGGAAGGGAGAGGTGACCCGCTGTGTCCTTCTGTTGTGCTTACATGTGTGAAATGATCATGCCTAGTTGAGTGTGCTCCTGTTTTCCAGCTCACTAAGTAAAAATGCGATCTGTTGCAGTTTGGACTTTCAGCCCCTGATCTTCTCCCCCTCTCTGTTGAATATTAGAAACGACTCAGGCGATCAGCACATGCTCGAAAGGAAACGGAATTTCTTCGTTTGAAGAGAACAAGGCTTGGATTGGAAGATTTTGAGTCCTTAAAAGTTATAGGCAGAGGAGCATTTGGTGAGGTAAAAACCACAGCTGTTTGTCAAGTACAAAAGTAATATAGAGCTTCGAAAATTGTAACATAAGCTGGTAATTGTGGATATAAGCCAAACGTATGGAGTTAGGTGCATCAGGATTGCCAGTCCCACATCCTAACCTCCTTGTCTGTCCTGTTTCTGTGTCTACCTTCCTCTCCTGTCTCAGTTATCAATTTTGAGAGAAATGATATTGGTATATTAAATATTGATCTAGAGGGAGATTTGAAAATTGAAAGGGAGTCCGTTTTTTTTTCCATTTTATTATTTTATGATATAGTTCCATAGGCAGAAATCTATTAATTTTTTAGTTAATATTTTCTGTGGTAAGCATGACAGTAGGCTTTTTTTTTTCCTTTTAGGATAAAATTTTGGGCTCAGAATAACGACTCAGTTGGCTAAATCCTCACCCTTGTAAGTGCTGAGATCCCATATGGGTGCTGGTTCCTGTCCTGGCTGCTCTCCTTTTCATCCAGCTCCCTGCTTGCAGCCTGGGAAAGCAGTGGAGGATGGCCCAAAGCCTTGGGACCCTGTACCCACATGGAGACCCAGGAGAAACTCCTGACTCCTGGCTTTGGATCAGCTCAGCTCTAGCCATTGAGGCCATTTGGGGAGTGAAGCAGTGGATGGAAGATCTTTCTGTTTCTCTTCTCTGTAAATATGATCTACCTTTTCAATAAAAGGTTTATTTTTATTGGAAAGACAGTTTACATAGGAGAGACAAAGAAAGTTTTTCCTTCCACTGATTCATTCCCCAAATGGCCTTAATGGCCAGAGCTGAGCCCATCTGAAGTTAGGAGCCAGCATTACAAAGGTATATAATGCCCCATTGTCACATGTTGAGCACTAGATCAGAAGTTAAACTCAAGCCTTTCTGACCCTCAAAGTCTTGCTTTTCCTACTACCTTTCTAGTAGTAAACCAACATTATGTCTACACCCTTATATTTCTTTCTGCCAGACTGATATTACTCTAAAACTATGGTCCTTGAAGACAGAATTTGTAGAAAGATGTTACAATATATATATAGTCATAGAGGACTGAAAGTGTTTGCAGCTTGGTCCCTTCTATTCTCACAAACGAACGATGTTTGGCCACAAGGGCAGTCTGCTGGAGAAAAGTTGGATGAGCCCTTGCGAGATGATTTCCATTACTGGAGAACACCCAAAGCGTGCAGCTTGCTGATGCAGTCATTGCATTGCATTTGCAGAAAAGCAGCGTAACATCAGACACCTAGGGAGTGTAATGCTCAGACGTACAGGTGAATGAAAAGCTTGAACTCTCAGTGCTCAGAATCGCCATTGGTCTGTTGAGGGAGGGAAAGATACATTACTATCTCTATAGGAATTGTCTGGGGACAAATTGCCGTGGGGCTCCATTAGGAAAGACATGAGGGAAAGTGCTGGGAGAAGAAAACACACTTAAGAGGAGATGTGCAGGACCCAGCACAGTGGCCTAGCGGCTAAAGTCCTTTCCTTAAACACACCGGGATCCCATATGGGCGCCGGTTCTAATCCCGGCAGCTCCACTTCCCATCCAGCTGCCTGCTTGTGGCCTGGGAAAGCAGTCGAGGACGGCCCAAAGCTTTGGGTTCCTGCACCCGCGTGGGAGACCTGGAAGAGGTTCCTGGTTCCTGGTTCCTGGCATCGGATCGGCGCGCACCTGCCCATTGCGGCTCACTTGGGGAGTGAAACATCGGATGGAAGATCTTCCTCTCTGTCTCTCCTGCTCTCTGTATATCCGGCTTTCCAATAATAATAATAAAATCTTAAAACAAATAAAATAAAATAAAATAAGATAAAATAAAAGTCTATGCATAAGAAGGAGCTCTGGAAGTCCAATATTTTTAAAGAGAACAGACAATTTTACTATGCAAAGCTGATGGCCTGTAAACCAAAAGCAAACCTTAGCAAGCCTTTGCACATCTCCTCCATTTTTTTTTTTTAAAGATTTATTTATTTTTACTGCAAAGTCAGATATACAGAGAGGAGGAGAGACAGAGAGGAAGATCTTCCATCCGATGTTTCACTCCCCAAGTGAGCTGCAATGGGCAGGTGCGCGCCGATCCGATGCCAGGAACCAGGAACCAGGAACCTCTTCCAGGTCTCCCACGCGGGTGCAGGAACCCAAAGCTTTGGGCCGTCCTCGACTGCTTTCCCAGGCCACAAGCAGGCAGCTGGATGGGAAGTGGAGCTGCCGGGATTAGAACCGGCGCCCATATGGGATCCCGGGGCTTTCAAGGCGAGGACTTTAGCCGCTAGGCCACGCCGCCGGGCCCATAGACTTTTATTTTAAATTTGGTGATCATTTGCTTAACTTTTCTGAACTGTCTAGATTAGAGATGTCAGTGGTTTAATGAGTCTTCATAGTGTTTCTCTTTTTTAGTTAGATTATGGGTCTGTTCATTTAGAGAGCAAAGTTTGCTCAGATGTAGAAATACCTGGAGATGTTTCCAGCATGAATTAGTTGTGTTAATATATTTATTTTTGAACATTTTTTTCTGCTTTGTCACTGCTATCTGATTACATTAAAATAAAGTTGTCTTTTTTGGTTTACACGTTCCTATACCACATGAAAGCATTACCTGACAGCGTTAATATTTGACTTGGCATTTCTTTGGTGACTTTTTAGGTGCGGCTTGTTCAGAAGAAAGATACGGGGCATGTGTATGCAATGAAAATACTCCGTAAAGCAGATATGCTTGAAAAAGAGCAGGTAATTCACAGTGGGGGTGGTGCTTTCAGTTAGCCTCTGAACTTTTGCCTCCTAAAGTCATTCTTTTTGTTTAGTTAAAAATATGCATTTTATTTATTTTCCTTAGCTTTTTTATGTTATATTATATTATATTATTGCCTTTTTTCTTATATAAAGAAGCAGTCATATACTTAAAAGCAGAAATAAAGCCTATAGGTTATATATTATATGGTAAAAGTTGAAAACCCATTAGAGAAACAACTGTTAGTAGCGTCTTCTGATTGTTTATGTCCTTGTCTTGAGAGCCTTTCTTTGAGGACATACGTGGTATGGCAACATGTTTTTCACCAAATGCTAAGAAAGGAATTGTATCAATACCCTGAAGCTTAAGTCTAAGAATTTAGTCTAGACAGTTTTTAATGTACTGTATACTGTACAATCACCTTGCAGTTGTGTCTTCTGAGGAACTCACCGTTATTTGAGACACCACCAGTCCTCCATTTCTAAATGGACTTGTTTAATATAATGCAAATGGCAAAGCAATGCACATTTCTTTAGTAATTAAGAATGCATTTTAATACCCAAACCAACTTTGCAAATAGAGCTGCAAAACGCATAAGTACTTAATGCAAAGTAAATAGACTTAAAATATGCAGGGTATTTTAAAAAAGGGAATGTGGACTTTGTGTAAATCTAAGCTAGTTGGCTATTTAAGAGCAGATGGCTGTGGGTGTGACTGCAAATACCCTGTGGTGGAGTGGATGTAATAGCTGTGCTCAGGAGTAACAGCCCCCAGCTTTCCTCACGCTTCTTGAGAGGGGATGTGGTCACTGCATCTTTGTGACACCTCAGGTTTTCAAGTTCACATGACCCAGAAGAGATAGACTCCAGAAATTTCAGCAGAGAATTTCAGATCCTGTTCTGTAAATCCTCAGGTGCTATTGGTTATGCTAACCCCAGCCTTAATTCACAGTACACAGTAGCTCTGTTTGTGTATGAATTTACAGACACTGATAGAATTTGAGTTAGTCTTGAGAAGGAAAATAAAAAGCTTCTGTATTGGTTGGTCAATATAGTTACTTCATGGTTTAATTTTATTCTTACAAGACACATTTTCTACAGTTTCAACCAAGGCTAAGAACCTGTCAAAGTAATTAGTAGTCAGAATAAAATTATACAAAGAAGTACATATTATGACTTTCAGGGTTATTCTATGTAGTCCATGCCAGCTACCCAGTGTGGTGACAGAGGTTGATCCAAACATGTTGTATGAAAACCTTTTCTTAGAACATGCCCTCTCCAAAATTAGTGTCTTAAATTTCCAATGGAAATGTCTATTTGTGTTTTAAATAATTTATGCACTAAACTGTGCACTAACTTAATTGCTTAGTACGTCTTAGGTAATAGGTTTAGTTTCCTAGGTTTGATCTCATAAGAGGCCTCTTAAGATCTCTGGTCACAGACTATCTTTAGTAGCCATCTTGAAGATACATGCAGCCAGTGTGTGTTAGGTGAAAACTAGAAGTAGACGATGCGAATGCACCATCATTTTTGGATATGACTAATGAGGTTTTTTTTTTTAAAGATTTATTTTTATTGCAAAGTCAGATATACAGAGAGGAGGAGAGACAGAGAGGAAGATCTTCCGTCCGATGTTTCACTCCCCAAGTGAGCCGCAACGGCCGGTGCTGCGCCGATTCGAAGCCGGGAACCAGGAACCTCTTCCGGGTCTCCCTCGCGGGTGCAGTGTCCCAAATCCTTGGGCCGTCCTCGACTGCTTTCCCAGGCCACAAGCAGGCAGCTGGATGGGAAGTGGAGCTGCCAGGATTAGAACAGGCGCCCATATGGGATCCTGAGGCTTTCAAGGCGAGGACTTTAGCCGCTAGGCCACTGTGCTGGGCCCATGACTAATGAGTTTTAGATTCAGTCCTCACTTTTTTTTGAAGATTATTCATTTTCATTTGGAAAGACAGATTTACAGAGAGAAGGAGATACAGAAAGTTCTCTCGCTGGTTCACTTTCTAAATGGCTGTGATGGCCAGAGCTGAGCCCATTTGAAGCCAGGAGCTTCTTCTGGGTCTCCCATGTTAGAACAAGGTCCCAAAGCTTTGGACCATCCTCTGCTGCTTTCCCAGGTCACAAGCAGGGAGCTGGAAGGGAATTGGAGCAGCTGGGACACAAGAACCAGTACCCATATGGGATGCCTGTACTTGCAAGGGGAAGATTAGCCAATTGAGCCATCATGCTGTTTCTGAGCTTAACTTTTTATAGTTATAGGTGCCTTATTCAGAAGAATAGTTGTGTTTTTTGCTTGATTCTCTTGAATTGATTAGAAATTACAGCTACTTCAGGATGATTAATATCCACACAGTAGAAATTTCTACTACCTGGAGATATTTAAAGGATAACATACCAGCATTTAGCTGGTTTCTGATGTGTATCTTCCAGTGCAAAAAAAAAACCACCTTGCATTGTGATGCCAGTGTACAGTTTTGATGGAACAAAAACTGGCTTTTGCTTTCTACATGCTTAGGTTGACAACTAGCACTCTCATCTCATTAAATATTTATGAAATGAGAATGAGACAGATGAGTTTCACCTCTGGATCTTGCTTTACCTTAAATTCAGCTGACTTCAGTTCTAGATCCTGAGGTTGTCCCTACTCGCTGCTTCAGTCTCAGGGGAAGGGTGAGATGTGCTGGTGTTGTTTGTGGCCTTCTCAAAAGGTGTTGTAGGCATTTTGTCCGCCGACGTGAGTTACAGGTGGTGGTGGTAGTGTTTTCCCTTTTCTGTGGCTCCCTGCCTTAACAGGAACCAGGGGAAACAGGCAGGTAAACCTCTGCCTGATAGTGATCGAGAGTTGGCCTGAACTAAAGAGAACCAAGCAGTGTGAGTTTTCTAAAAGCTATGCTTCTGTATTAAGATCAGGTAAAAACAAACGCCTCCCTTGGCTTTGTAGTTTCATAGCACTGTGCTTTACCACCCTGCGGTATTTTTTCCCCTCCTCCATACTATTAGTACTGGTAACAATGAAGCTATTAAAAAATTCCTCAAAGAACAATTTTAGTAGACTTAAAACTCATATCTAAACTGAAATGCCTCCTGACCCTGGAGTTAGCATGGAAGGATCTGGCTGGTCAGTTGAAAGACAGGAAAGAGGCTGGAGTGTGTGTCCACATGGGAGAACAGTAGAAGAGCCTGTGGTCTGGTAGAAGCGAGCATTCAGAACATTGTCTCAAACAAAACAACCCCAGACTCAGTTTGCTAGCGGGGTTGTTGTTTTCTCAACCTTGGTACACATTTTACTTTAGAGCATGCTGTAAAAACTCTAAGGCCATGGAATAATAACTCTGAGACCAGAACTTCTGTTCAAGGATTGGACTTGGTCTTACTGGAGTTAGATCTAATAGAACCCAACTTTGGTCTTGTGACACTTAATGAAAGTGGAGGGCTAGAAATTGGCAATATTGCAGTTATATTTACTATTGTATATTTAAAGCAAATAAGGTAAATTTGACAGTGACACTTTATTTTAACAAAGTACTTCTACCAGTTCTTCATGTAACTGGGTCTCCTTAGCTACATGTACTTTAGTAAAAGTAAAAATTGGAGGTGTCATTAATTGGAATCTGTCCACTTTCTTAAGTGTTCTTATGTTTCAATTTGGTAAGAACTCAGTGAGCACATACTGCGTTCATGATAGTGCTGTGACATCACAGTGTTCTGGAATTGTCCAGCAGAGATACATTGTCACTGCAGATCTAAGGGATGAACTTGTTTAGAAAGTCTTAGCTGGGTGGCTTATGCTCTTTTGTAAATTATTGTTAAAACAAAAATGTATACCAAAAAGTGATGGTTTCAGCTAATCAGAGGTTGAGCGAGAGCACTATTACAGTTGCTGTTTGCATTAAAGCCATTTATTTTGCCACTTTGGAAAGCCTTTCATCACTCAGGTTTGCATCACAGTACCTTAAAGTCATATGTCAGTTTTGAGCTAGTAGGTTTACCTAAGTATAAATTAGATCTTTTGCATCATCACAGTTAAATACTCAAAATGGTATTTAAGTTGTTTAAACAAGTATACAATCTACTAAAGCAGAGCAAGGCTTGTCATTAATCAAATGCATATACCTCCAGGTTGGCCACATTCGTGCGGAACGTGACATTCTAGTGGAGGCAGACAGTTTGTGGGTTGTGAAAATGTTCTATAGTTTTCAGGATAAGCTAAACCTCTACCTAATCATGGAGTTCCTGCCTGGAGGTAATTACATGACGATGAAAGGTCATTTTTTTCCTTTTTGTTCTGTGGCTTCTCTCTCTCTCTCTTGCCTCAACAATTAACCCTCCTTTCTACTTTTAATTGTGCTCACTAAGTTGCTTTCTATATCTTTTTTTAGGTCTGTAAAGGAGGTCAGTACTACCTGTCTTGCGTTGGGGTGCATTTCTGCAATCTTAGTGCCATGAAAGTAACTGTTTCATTCATTTTCATGATGGACATTTTTTCTGTTCATTTTCTTTTCTAAAAATATAAAAGAATATACTAGGTAGCTTTGCTTGCTATCCTGTCAGTGAAAATTATGTATAAAAAGTTATCCAAATGACAAAATTGAATGAGTAACATTGTTTGCTTCGATTTTTGATTTTCTTTTTCTATGACTTATATTCATAAGGAGTGACTTTCTCCTTACCTTTTGGTAAGGTTGGTAGCCAGTTTCAAGTTTCACTCCTGAGACTGCACATCTGTTCTAAGGAACTCTGTTTCCTAGTGAGCAGATGAACTGAAAACAGACTCTTAGGGAAAAAAAAAAAAATTTTATTTTCATGTTTGTTCTTAGCAAAGCAAAAATATTTATAGCAAAAATATTTATGGCATAATATTTTGGTCTTTGGCAACCCTTAGTTTAGATTTAGAGTCATCAGTAATTCACAAAGTTAGATAATAGTCTGGTTGAATGAGTTTTTCTTTTTTTTTTTTTTTTTTTTTAACTTGAGAGTCAGAGGAAGATGGAGAGAGGTAGCTCCCAATATGCTGGCTTGCTGCCTGAAGACCTACAGCAGTTGAAGCTGGCTGGACTGAGCAGAAACTCTGCACTTGGAACTTAATCCAGATCTCCCATGTGGTGGCCAGAACCCAGTGACTTGAGCTGTGGCCTCTGCCTCCCAGGGTCTGCATTAATACAAAGTTGAAGGCAGGAGGGAGACCTGGTGTTGAACCCAGGCACTCTGATGTGGGAGGTTGATGTCTTAAATGCTCTGCTGAACACCCACTCCTAGAGAGAACTTTTAAAGTAATTAGATGCCAGTTCTTGACTAGGAGTGAGAACCAGCGTGGGCACCAGCCCCTTGCCTTATGTCTCCTCATTGTTTCCCTGCATTGTCTTCCATTGCTTCCCATGGCTGCTGGATCCAGCCTTGTGTACTCAGTGGAGCTGGCCTGAGCTGGCTGATCTTTTGGGCAAACTTTCACAGATGAAACCGTTGACTATTCTCCTGAGCCACGGAGCGAAGGCCACACAGCTTAGAGTTGGCCTGAGTGCACCGGCTCCTGGTGTGCTTCCATACTCAGTAATGGCCAGGAGGGATTAGGGAATTAGGATTTTCAAGTCTTAGGTCAAAAAGAGCAGTTAATGAATGTTGCAATTTTTGCTTGAGGGAAAAAAATTCCCTTGTCTAAGAATAAAAAAGCAAATTTATAAATGAAATTTGAGAGGAAACATGATTACTAAAATCAGAGGTTACTTTGTCTTTACCCTGTTTTCTAACAAGTGGTTTTTATGTGGGTCTAAATGAATCTTTGCTATTTCACTTGGCTTTCTGAAATTACTTATAAATGTTTGCTTTTGTCTAACTGTTGAATTAGGATCTGAATTGTTTTCTGCCACTTTATGTTACGGTGTTAAGCAGAAATAACGTTTGACTTTGCTGAAAACTAAAGCAGTTACTGTTTAAATCTAAAATCCTGATAATTCTGTTTTGAAAGTTATATAATAGCTGTTGGCACATATTTTACTACTTGTAATAAACACTAGTGAGAAAAAAATCACTGATTTTGAGAGGTGTTCAATGTATACATTCTCTTTTAAGAAGATTTATTTTTATTTGAAAGATTTATAGAGTGAAGTAGAGACATAGAAAGATCTTCTATCCACTGATTCATTTCCTAAATAGCCTCAGTAGTAGGAGCTGATTTGGAGCTTCCTATGGATCTCCGACATGGGCTGCAGGGTCCCAAGGTTAGGGCCTTTGCTGCTTTCCCAGGCCACAAGCAGGGAGCTGGATGGGAAGTGGAGTAGCTGGGACACTAACTGGTGCCCTAATGGGCTGGCGCTTGTGGGTGGAGGATTAGCTATCTGATGATTGCGCTGGTTCCCCATGTATACTTTTTATCACATATTCCAAAAGAGCAACATTTTTAGTTCGTTTTTAGTTTTTTTAGGTTTTTTTTTTTTGTTAGCTATTGCTTTGCTACCTAAATCCCACTTTTTTGTATGTCTTATAGTGTTTTATGAATAGAAGTTGGGAAGTTTGTTTTCAACCTTCCTAAGTGTTTACATTATTATTTGCTGTTTCAGCCTCTATTAACCTTGGTAGTGTAACCAATGTGGAGGTGCCATTTGAATCTAGATGAAAAGTTTTCCAATATTTGTGCAAAGTGAAACAGTGCAGGTGTGTTTAGCTGCCATGTTGGCATGTAAGGTTGACATATCTGAAGACTAATGCTTAACTCCTGTGTTTGTGTGTATGTTTGCATGCGTGCGTGTTTGTGTGCGTGGTGGCTTTGTATCTTATTTCCAGGAGACATGATGACTTTGCTAATGAAAAAAGACACACTGACAGAAGAGGAGACGCAGTTTTATATAGCAGAAACAGTGCTGGCCATAGACTCCATTCACCAGCTGGGATTCATTCACAGAGACATCAAACCAGACAACCTTCTCCTGGACAGCAAGGTACCCACGGCTGCGGGCGGGCAGCCTGACCACATGTGCCACTGATCTGGCAGCTTTCGCTTTGGCAGACCTGCACCAGGTGTCGTTATGGGGCAGGCGCAGTGATTGTGATGTGCCTTCCCTTTGTCTGTGTTTTTTTTTGCCTATTCTATCATTTGATTGAACAGTTAAAAGTAAAGGATATTTTTGAAAACGAAAAACGAAGTTAGTCATTTTCTAATAAAACCAAAGATAGTCATCTTCTGGCGTAAAATTAACTAGAGTACTGATGCATTATGTACCCAGAACCCCTCTGTTGGGTAACCTCCTCAGTTAATGAAGAAACCAGCCAGAACCAGGAAGTAAGGCAGAGAGAATAGTGACAACAGAAACCTTTCACAAAGCTGAGGTCTCGAATCATAATATCCCGTGCTTGCTTGCTTGCTTGAAATGCATGCTGTTGTTTCAGGATACACACTTTTTTTCTTTTAAGATTTCTTTATTTATTAGAAAGGCAACATTATAGAGAGGGCCGAGGCAGATGATCGCCCATCTGCTATTTTGCTCCCTATATGACCACAAAAGCCAGGGCTGGGCTAAGCCAAAATCAGGAGGCAGAAGCTTCATATGGTCTTCCATGTGGGTGCTGGGACCCAAGTACTTGGGCCACTTCCATTGCTTTCCAGGGCACAGTAGCAGAGGATTGGATCATAAGTGGAGCAGCTGGGGATTGACCAGGTGCCCTTATGGGATGCCAGCACTGCAGGTAGCAGCTTAACTCACTGTGCCACCGTACCAGCCCCTACCATCTGCTTTTAAAGAAGAGTCCTGCTGAGATGTTTAGTGTCCTGTTTATATTTATCTTTAGATATGTAAGTAAGTTTAATTCCTAGACTCACATAGTAAATTGGGAAGGAATTCCTGAGCTGCTAACTAAATAGCTAGATTGCCCTTGGCAGATCTCGTTGCCTTTTGGACTCCATCGTTCTTACAGAGTTGACTTGGAAGAGCTCTAAATTTCTAGAATGTTATAGTCTGTTATGCAGAATTGTTGGCCAAATTTTCAAGTAGAAAAGTAAATCTAATTCTTAGATTGTTTTTCTTTTTTGCTGTCTTTTGAAGACTTCATTGCTGTGTTTGGAAAATCTGAAGTGTTTTGTTTTTTCTTGAAACCATTATATGTTTCAAGAGGGTTGATACAATTTATCAACACTGAAAGATTACTATTTTTTATAATAATTTTGATGCCTGTTTGTGTCAAAATTTTATATGAAGTTAGCATCGTGAAAGTAAATTCTACTTTTAAAATGTTAATGCTACTTTATTGTAGTGTGTGTCCCTTAGATAGTAATTCATTCTTCTTTACGATTTTAAGATCTTTGTCATGAATCTTACATTGTGTGATTTTTTTTTAAAGATTTATTTATTTTTATTACAAAGTCAGATATACAGAAAGGAGGAGAGACAGAGAAGAAGATCTTTCGTCCAGTGAGTCACTCCCCAAGTGAGCTGCGATGGCTGGTGCTGTGCCGATCCAAAGCCGGGAATCAGGAACCTCTTCCAGGTCTCCCACACGGGTGCAGGGTCCCAATGCTTTGGGTCATCCTTAACTGCTTTCCCAGGCCACAAGCAGGGAGCTGGATGGGAAGTGGAGCTGCCGGGATTAGAACCGGTGCCCATATGGGATCCCGGGGTGTTCAAGGCAAGGACTTTAGCCACTAGGCCACGCCGCCGGGCCCACATTGTGTGATGTTAATAGATCATCCCTACTTTAAAAAATATATTTTTGTGTACACACACACGGATAAACATATATATAATTTTCACATGAAGCAAGTATGGCATGATTAAAAATTGCTAGATCTATATGTACTTGCTGAACTTTATTTTCCTGTATTATTTGTAATACTCTAAAATAAAATAAAAATTAATGTTATAAAATATATTTCCCAAGACCATTAAGTTCATCTATAAAAGACTTACTTATTTGGATGAATTGCACAGAGAAAGACACAAAGATCTGCCATTCTCTCATTTTCTTCCCAGATATTTGCAACGACCATGACTAGGGTAGCTGAAGTCAGGAGCTCCGTCTAGGTTTCCTATGTGGCTGACGGGGCACAAATACTTGGCCTTTCTTCCACCGCCTTTCCCAGGCCAGGGAGCTGGATTGGAAGCAGAGCAGCACCTGTAAATACATATTTTATTTAGTTGGAAGACAGAGTTAGAGAGAAAGGCAGAGACAGAGAGAGAAGTCTTCCATCTAATGATTCACCCCCGAAATGGCCGCAGTGGCCTGGGACTGAGCCAGGCTGAAGCCAGGAGCTTTATCTGGGTCTCCCACGTCGGTACAAGGACCCAAGGATTTGGGCCATCTTCTGCTGCTTTCCCAGATACATAAATGAGGAGCTGGATAGGAAGTGGAGTGGAAAAACTGGGGCTTGAACTGGTGCCCGTATGGGATACTGGCACTGCAGGTGGTGACTTAAGCCACTATACCATAGCACTGGCTCCCCATATATTTTTTTTTTTCAAAGATTTATTTATTTTATTACAAAGTCAGATATACAGAGAGGAGGAGAGACAGAGAGGAAGATCTTCCGTCCGATGATTCACTCCCCAAGTGAGCCGCAACGGGGCCGGTGCTGCGCCGATCCGAAGCCGGGAACCAGGAACTTCTTCCGGGTCTCCCACGCGGGTGCAGGGTCCCAAGGCTTTGGGCCGTCCTCCACTGCTTTCCCAGGCCACAAGCAGGGAGCTGGATGGGAGTGGGGCTTCCGGGATTAGAACTGGCACCCATATGGGATCCCGGTGCATTCAAGGGAAGGACTTTAGCCACTAGGCCACTGTGCCGGGCCCAACTTCAGAATAGTTGAAGAAGTCCCTATAAGTCTAGACTGGATAGCATTTACTTCAGGTACTGCTTTTTAAGATACCTCTTTTCTTAGGGTGTTTAGGTAAAGCATATAATCTTGATAACTATAAATTAAACTGTTTAATTGGTGTTGTCTTGGTGTACCAAGACAGTTGACTGTGGTGGACATTAAAAATGATAATATGGAATTTTATTTGCTGTGACATTATATATGTGTGTGTGTGTTTTTTCTTTCTTTCTTTTTCTTGCTATGACATATTTTTACCTCTAATAAAATTTTTAAAAAGTAGCATGGCTATACATATTTGATGAATACTGACTGGAAGGTTTGGAAGATAATGTTCTGTTCCATATCCAGGAATGTTCCACATCCACTCACCTTGCCGCTTTTTCCCCACAGGGCCATGTGAAACTCTCTGACTTTGGCCTTTGCACAGGACTGAAAAAAGCACACAGGACAGAATTTTATAGGAATCTGAACCACAGCCTCCCCAGTGATTTCAGTAAGTGTGAACAGTAATATTGGCTTGTTCCCCTTTAAGTGAGCCTAAAAGAGCTGTTTCGCTGATGACTGTGTCACGTGGGACAGCTAGGGAAGTCTCACAGCAGGAGTCCTTTGGGGAGTAAAAATCCCTCCCAAGGTGTGCTTGTGAGTTGTATTGTCTGGTGAGGCAGGGTAAGTGCCACCAGATGTGTTACGGCAGATGTTGAAAAGAGCCTTTTTCACAGCACTCCTGGGATAATTTACTAGATGTGAATGTAGGGGAAGCAAGCAGAAGCAGTGAAGGAAAAAGGGAAAGGGCTACGACTGTCTCCGGCCCAGTGTATCCTCAGAGCTCCTCCTGGTCTCATTACCATCTTCCTTCCTTTACAGAGACAGAGAGATCTCTTAACTGCTGGTTCCCTCCCCAGATGCCCGCTACAGCTGAGCTGGGCCAGGCTGAAGCAGTGAGCTGGGAACTCAGTCCACAAGGCCTTGGGCCTTCCTCGACTGCTTTCCCAGGCCACAAGCAGGGAGCTGGATGGGACGCAGGGCTGTCGGGATTAGGACTGGTGCCCATACAGGATCCCAGGTGTGTGCAAGGAGAGGACTTTAGCTGCTAGGCTACCACACCAGACCTTGGAGTTTTATTTTTAAAATAGCTCCTTCCACTCACCCACTATCGGATCATTGAAAATCATGTACTGAAGTTAGAGTTCATCCCAGGAAAGTTAACAGCAAGGAGCTGTTCGTAGAAATTTGGTGATGCTTTTGAGAAATTGTGAATGCTTTGGGTTCACTACAGGGTCTTTGCTTCCAGTTGAGATGTAATTGCAAGTAAGGCTTGTGTTCTCTTAGGCCATTTGGCCCACGTGGAGGTGGCGTATGCAGCTGTCACTGTGGATTCTTGTAGTTAATGCTTTAGAATCTCAGATTGGTCTTGGCACTAGGAAATGTGTCATCTAGAGTTTTTGAAGCATGGATAAAAAAGCGAGGCTTGAGACTTTCAGTATGACTTAAACCAGAGCCTGGAAGAGCAGTAAACATTCCTGTCTGCACTTTGGTTAGCGCTTGTTTTCTGTACTTGCAGCATTCCAGAATATGAATTCCAAGAGGAAAGCAGAAACCTGGAAAAGAAACAGACGTCAGCTAGTAAGTAGAATCTGTAGAGTTTGAAATGCCACAAACCAAGGGTGAATATGTTTTATTTAAAAACACTGAAGTTTACATTTGATAAATACTTGCTTATAGCCATTGCTTTTTAGATTAAATAGAATATCGTGTTTATGTTGGAAACACCAAATCCATCACCTTAGGTTGTTTTGGTTATGATGTTTTCAAAGTGTGACAGGTCTGACCTTTCAGGTTTGTAATAGTGCCTGCTTTTCCCTGTTTCACGTATATTCCCAGTGTTTGGTGGTGGTAAATGGGTGGTATGGGTAGTATTTAAGCTGGAGGGCTCACAGAGAAACTGTATCCAAGTATCTACCTGTAACTTTCAGGCAATACTTCTCAAATTCTAAGAAATGTGATTCACATCAAGAAGTCTAGATTTTGCATTTCCTCTGCCCCACTCTTTCTTTATGATGGAAAAGAGTATTTGCTAATACAAACTGGAGAAAAATATAAAGAAAGTATTTATTACTTATTTATAAAATAAGTAAACCTTATAAAAATTTGGATGGATATATACCGAATTATGTCCCACAAATTAAAAAATAAGTAAGCTTATGTATTTAAAATTATTGTGTTAGTGTGTTGGAAGTTACTTAAAAGGTACAGATTCACCAGTAAGCTATTACTGTCTAGGTAAAAACTTATCCATAACAATAGTTACTGACTTTCTACAGACCTGAGGTATAATGTACATGTTTTAAGTCAGAAGATGTATTGTCTAGAAATGTCATTTCTGCTTATCTGCATGTGCAGATAATTTGACAGGTTTGCCAAATGTTGTATTTTAGCCAGGCCTCTTAATAAAACACTGATTTATAATTCTCTATCAGTATCTTTAATAACATACTTCATAGGTCACTAGTAAGTCTGTGTTAGTCATTTATGAATATGGAGGCCTGTGGAATTACTTAAGTAAGAGTTTTTTTTTTTTTGTAGTAGATTTTTTTTTTATTGGAAAGGCAGATTTTACAGAGAAGGAGAGACAGAGAGAATGATCTTCCATCCACTGGTTCACTCCCCAAATGCCAACAACGGTCAGAGCTGAGCTGAAGCCAGGAGCCAGAAGTTTCTTCTGGGTCTCCCGCATGGGTGCAGGGTCCCAAGGCTTTGGGCTGTCCTCCACTACTTTCCCAGGCCACAAGCAAAGAGCTGGATGGGAAGCGTGGCTGCTGGGATTAGAACCAGCACCCATATGGGATCCTGGCGCGTTCAAGGTGAGGACATTAGCCACTAGGCCACAGCACCGGGCCCTGGATCAGTAGTTCTTAACTGAGGCTACACATCTGAGTCATGTGGGGAACAGAGATTCTTGTTCAGGTGGTCTGGGGTATGATATGAAGAGCTGAGTATTCAAAGACTTGGGGTGATTGCTCTGTGCAGTGGGTGTTGGGGTCCTCTGCTGAATAGACTGTCATGAGTGATAGCCCCTGCAATGTTGGGAAGCTGTTTTGGAAGCTAATGAAAGGTAAGACAGCTTCTGTGATACTTTTTTGTTTTTGAAAGCAATCCCGGGTTTAATCTGGGGTTGCTCTGTTGCCTCTGACTTCAGGAGTACCTCAGATTGTCTTCCTCCTTTGAGGCAAGCTTTGTGCTCTTTGTCATGCACCAGAGAGGCCAGACTTACTAGGAACCACTCTTGTGTCTTCATAATGAAGGAAATTTCACAATTTCCATGTTTGGAGTTAAGTAACATACTTTACAAAGTATTTGAGAATCTGAGTAAACTTGGAAATCCTGATGCTGTAACTAACTAAGGTTCTTGATTTTTTTGTCCTAGCCACAATAGAAATGGGGAAGTGTATATTATTTTCTTTTCATAACTTAAATAAAACCATTTTTAAGTCTTCAAAATGCAATTTCCATGTTACTTTTTTACTTTTATAAGTCATCACGTTTAGCAGGTACCCAGTAGAAGCATGGTGCTAGTTAACGTTTACCATAAACACTGTTCTTGGCTAAGCCTGGCATATTATTTTATTGTATTACAGGAAAAAAGTGGGGACTTCAGGTTTCACTCCTTGGCTATTTGTTGTAACGTTTTAACTTAAGAGGTTCCAGTAACCCTCAGCCTCAGTAACAGATTAGGTTATAAGTATACAACAACTTGAAATCATTAGACCACAAATAGGAAGAGATGGTGTACTTACAAGCATCTGTTCTTTATCTTTTTTTTCAAAGATATATTTGTTTCATTTTGGAAGGTAGAGTTACAGAGAAAGAGACAGAGATCTTTCATCAGCTGTTTCACTCTCAGATGGCTACAATGGCCAGAACTGGGCTGTCTGAAGCCAGGAACCAGGAGCTTCTTCCCAGTCTCCCGTGTGGGTGCAGGGAACCCAAGGATTTAGGCAAGGATTTGTTTTCCCAGACACATTAATTAGTAGGGAGCTGGATTGAAAGTGGAGCTGCTGGGACTCCAACTAGTGCCTAAATGAGAGGCTGGTGCAACAGGTGGAGGCTTAACTCACAATGCCATGGTGTAAGATCCTAGTTACTTTATCTTTGGGGTAGAGTTTATAGAAGAGTATAGGAAATTAAGTTGCTTTTTTGTCTGTAAAACATTTCAAATTAAACTGTAAGCTAGAACATCATGTAGTTGGAATGATGATTCACACCCGACAGAACTTGTCTAAATTGCAACTCTACGTGATGCTGTACGTACTCAGACCACAGAAGAAGGGTGCAGATTTATGAGTAGCAGTTGGAGGTGCTCCAGTAGGAAGAGGGCTGTCCTAGAGTGAAAGAGCCCCACTGCTCCCACACTGCAGTGAGGCGGTCAGCGGGGGGAACTCCTGCATCAGGACTCCAGTTGCCGAGGGATTGCATCATTCTGTGTGCAGATTTGAGCCTGATCTTGGCTGTGCTTTATAAATCCAAGAGGTTTTGTCTTAAACACTTAACTATCTTGAAGAAATTATTTTACTGCAACAATAGATTTCTGGTTTTGTAATAGAAATATTTGAACAAATGAGATTTACTTAATATTCTTTGCTGGAGTAAATCTAATCTCTACATTAAAGGATATCTGTAGCCTTTTGCCTGAATGATAATAATGAAACTAGCTGTGCCTTTTGAGAGGCCCAATCCATGTCAGACTTGAAAGTTAAAATACCCACTAGCATTTTTGTTATTAAATATTTGTATTTAAAAAGAAACAGCTATGATTATCTGTGTGGAAAAATTGGATCCCTACCCTACAGTATATAGAAAAAGCAATTCTGGGTGGAAGACAAAACTTTACAAATGTCAGAAGAAAAAAACAGGGTTATATTTTTATGATCTTTGAGTAAGGAAAGGATTTATTAAATAAGATACAAGTACAAATAATGAAACGAAAACCTGATTTGTCTTTACTTTAATGGAAAAATAGCCTTTTCTGTATCAAAGACATAAGGAAATAGACAATCCATATGGCCCAACTCCTGTGGGATTGCCTGTCAGAGCCCACATGAATACCCTTTGGTATGGCAGTTCCACCCTTCCCGATGTGCCCTGGAGACCTCCCTGCACATGTGTACCAGGAGACTCGCAGACAAATGCCAGTTGCCTCTCCATAACAGCACTGGAAAAGCCCAGTTTCCATGCACAGGAGATGGTTACATTCTGGCAGAGAATACATGTGACAACATGGATGAGTTCTAGAAACAATGTTGAGAGGAAACAGATGATGCATAGAATGATGGTGCTTTACCGAGCCCAAAAACAAAGCTGGTTAAGATTTCCTTTAAAGATCCTTGTGGCATATTTAAATCGACTTTTTAAAGGAGCAGAATGATGCCAATGAAAGCCTGCCTAGTCACAGGGAGAAGAGGTGGGGCCGCAGGGTGGCAGGTGCACGTGTGGCCTTCACTTGGGGCTTGGCTCTCCAATGAGTTTGTTGGCACTCCTTTGCACTGCTGTGTGTCATATTTGATAATTCAGCATGTATGTATGTGATAGATCTGTTTTGATAAGTGACAAATATTACTTCACTTAAAAAGCTGCAGTAAAAACAGTAAGCCTCAGACTGGGAGAAGGTATTTGTAACATGTAAAATTTCAAAGGATCAGTGTCTTGTATTCGCAAAAACTTCCTGTGAATCAGTCAGAAAAAAACACAACTGAAAAACTTAGGGGCAAAGGACCTGAAAAGGCCAAGATAGCTACCATGAGAACATGTGCATGGCCTTATTGGAAGTAAGGGAAGTACACGTTCAAGCAGTTGGATCCCTTTTCATGTTCATCACATTGGTGACGGCTTTAAAATTGGACAGATCTGAGTGTTGGTACAGTGTGGAGTACCACCAGGAGCACATCCCTGTCTGCCTGATCTGAGTGAGGACCCTCTGGAGCACAGCTGGAGAGATGCTTATGACCCAGGACACAGCGACGCTACTGCAGTGCAGGCTCCAGCACATCTCTGGCGTAGCGTCAAGGAGTTATTACAGGAATGCTGGCTCAGGAACCAAGATGCAGTGGTGGTGCTGCAGCACGTTCCCAGCACATCTCTGGCGTAGCGTCAAGGAGTTATTACGGGAATGCTGGCTCAGGAATCGTCAGTGATGTTGAAAACAACATCAGTAGATAAGAACAAATGTGATTTATGTAATGAAATAATGCGCAGCCAAAAAAATAAGTAAGTCTACATGAATAAATCTTAAAACTGTATTGATGAGTGTAAAAAGCCAGTAGCATTGAAGGATGCTGAGAGGAAGAAGCCCTCTGTTTACATTAATCTGTAAAATATACGATGTTATATGTGATTATATTTGTACAAGAACAATGTAGCAACTTTAGGGTAGTTATTTCAGTTGGAAGGGCTGAAGGAGTTAACGTGGGTCAGATTCTTCAGCATTTTGGTGGCTTTGCTTCTTTTTAAGGAATCAATGATCTGAAACAAGTATGAGAGATTATTAACCTCCTTACTACAAGTAATGGACATAAGGTGTGTTGTATCGTCTGTGGTTTTCTCTGTGTGCTTATACTAATTTTTAATAAATTTTTTATAAGATTACACAGCTGTAATGTTTATTTGTAAAGACAGATAATATTCAAAGCACCTAGATAGAATTTTTGTGTGATCAGTCCCCAGTTGTTGAGTGGATTGGAAGGCTTTGACTGAACTTCCTCATGGTATTTTGCAGTCCTGGTATATTCAAGAAAAAAAGAATTTAGAACGTGTTCTTCTAACAGTTGTTTGTAGGCATGACCAAGTTTGGTATATAAACCTTCGGCTTACAGAATATGGCTAGATTTTAAAATACAGATTCCCCTTATGATCGTCTTAAGCAACATATACATAGTAGAAAAAGGGATTATTTGCAGCAAGATCTGCCTCTTAACTGATTCTGAGCCCTTGAGCAAAAGCCTTTTTGGTTGTTGTATTCTTTTATCTGCAAGGTTGTGTTATAAGGTCCTCCTTGTAGAGGTGTAGAACCTGGTATTTACTGGATGTTCAGTGAATCATCGATATCGGTAACAGTGAATTATGAGCTGTAGATGTGTTTAGGACATGTCTCCCACCTCATAACAAAATTCTGTTGTTTATTTTGGAAAGTGATCTGACAAATGAAGCTTGCCATTAGGTTGCTGGGAAGTTCTGTGCATTTAGCTTGGGGCTTGCTGCAGACGGGTTTTGTAGCTTTCAGTCACAAGAACAGAACTCTGGGCACTTCCTGCCTGGCTCGGCCTCCCTGATGTATGGTACGTGTTTCAGGCCTTCTCCACAGTAGGCACTCCTGACTACATTGCTCCCGAGGTGTTCATGCAGACCGGGTACAACAAGCTCTGTGATTGGTGGTCGCTTGGGGTGATCATGTATGAGATGCTCATCGGTAAGTTGCATGCTCTCCGAGGACTTTTTCTGTGCTTCCGGAAAGGATTGCTACACTGACACTGGACTCTATGTCAGTCGGGGCTGATCTGCACACTCGTCCCGTCTTTCACAGTTGAGTTTCCTGGGGAGCCGGCTCTCCCAGTCACACATGGTTCCACACTGTCTTCAGGCTCACTGACATCCTGCTGATCATTTTACAATTTTCTTTCTTTTGTGTTTTCATCGTCTCCATGTGGCAGCTCTCTAGTCACCAGCCTGTAGTAACCAGCCATCCTGTACAGAGAGCTTTAACTGGGCACTGCCTCACTCTTCTAATTCACTTATCTCTGGCTCTCAAAGCCGTCATTGCATGGAACCCGGTGGCCTCTGTCTCTATTTGGATGGTATGTCTCTCATATTTGGGGGGCATATCTATGGAGGTAGCCATCTACTGTTGAGCACTGGAGCAGAGAGTGTATTCCGAGCCCCATGGATGCCTGGGTGTGAAGTCTGCCTGGCTGTGCCGTCTTTGACAGGTACTGGACTGATGGCTGTGTAGACACATCTGTGAGGAGGGCATTGGGATAATAGGGTACGTGTTTATCCTCTTCCCTGTGGTTTTCAAAAAGAGGCACAGTAGATGCTTTTAAAAGCTTACGCTTGTTTCTTCAGGTTGTTTGGTGCTTTACCCCTTTAAGGATATTCCTAGGATGGAGTCCTTTATTAGTGATGTTTTGGAGGGTGGGACATGGTGGTCACCACATCTGCAGTCGTGCTGAGGTCCTCCTTTCTTCCCCAGCTCCAGCTGTCAGCTGGCTTCCCAGTGCTGCCAAAGGCACCTAGGAACTTGGGGAAAATGGAAAATGGACTTAGATGGTTTCTGGGATGAGTGGAAATCCTGTCCATGGCATTGAAGAATGGACATAGAGAGGTATCCAGTATTCATTGAAGACCTAGAAATCATACTGGGAGTAATGTCACTCAAATGGAAAGTTCTGGGGCATAAGATCTCCGAGGTTCTTTTTTCATTACAGGCTACCCACCTTTCTGTTCTGAGACCCCTCAAGAGACATATAAGAAGGTGATGAACTGGAAAGAAACCCTAACTTTTCCTCCAGAAGTCCCCATCTCTGAGAAAGCCAAGGACCTAATTCTGAGGTACCCGAGAGCATCCTGTGATCACCCACCCAGGCATTTTTAGTGTTAAACTTTATCTCGCGGGTGTGGCCCTTACTTTCTCCTATTCCTCTTCTTAAAAAGAGAAAGAAAAAGGTGATTCCTTTTCACTTTCTGAAGAGAGTGCGTAAGGTTTGCTGAAAGGCCTCTGTCTCTTCCAGATTCTGCTGTGAATGGGAACATAGAATTGGAGCTCCAGGAGTTGAGGAAATCAAATGTAACTCTTTTTTTGAAGGCGTTGACTGGGAACATATCAGGTATACTCATGTAAAAACTGGGTTATTTCAGAAGCTCCGTAGTTTACTCCATAGCAATTTGGAAGGAGCATCATTGGCAACCCAAGTAGGGGAAGATTAGCTTCGTAGGAATGGCAGGTCTCTTCCTGACTCTCAGTAGTGGTGAAGATTTGGCGTCAAGCTCCCTGTTGCCATATCCTGTGAGATGGATTCAATTCAGTGGTTCTATACAAAGTGAGGTGACCTTTGGGTCCTGTGGTGAAGGGAGCCTCTCAGAAGCATGTTGCCCCTTCTTTTACTGAGAACTCAGCCAACTTGCCAGCACTGAGAACCAGCCCTGCCCACGGTGTAAAAGCTACCGCATGGAGACAAAGGGCAGTGGAGTGGGACGGGGCAGGAGCAGTTGTTACATGTTATTTAACATGGCTATTAGCCCCAGACCTTCGTCGCACTCACTGATTGCTAACCAGAAGGTGAAGAAGTTACTGATTTTACCACTGTGTTCTGACTTGTGATTTTTACTTGTCCCTCTCCTGGCCATCCCACCAAAGGCTAACTCCAGGAGGGGAAGAGCAGAACCTGACACTGGGGGCCACCAAGAGGTTCCGTGTCCCTTTTTTACACAGTTAGGGCAGGCCCTCTGTGGAGAGGGCATGTGTAACTGAGTTGTACTTTCCCATTATTGCCGTTTCTGTGTGGGAATGATTGACTGACATATACTGTTGTGATTTACTTGCTTGGAGACAGTCAGGTAACTTGATTGGTCCTTCAAGGCTTTTCAGAGAAAAGCGACCTTGCCTGCCAGTGAGTTGTCAGCCCCTGTCGGAGCTGGGATCTTTTTGGAGGAAAGGCTTGATTAGTATGACCAGTACGATACTAACCTTCGTAATCTTGGCGTCTGTTCTTGGCAGAGAGAGACCTGCTGCAATCTCTATTGAAATCAAAAGCATTGATGATACCTCAAATTTCGACGAGTTTCCAGAATCTGATATTCTTAAACCAACAGGTAATACCACCACTGCCTTATAAGCACACTAGTCGCCCCTCAGTTTGGGGGAGATGTTTACATATCAGGGCAGAGGATATGGAAAGGAAGTTCAGTTCTGCAGACTCTGTTATGTTTTTTCAGTGTTCATGCTGGCTTGCAGTGAGAGCTTGTTGAACTGAATATCAGCTCCATGTGTAGACTGCTCAGCTGAGCCTGGAAATCAGAGCTCCTTGTTTATTTAACTAAAGATTAGGTAGCACAAAGTGACAGGAATGAAAAGATAAAAACTTCAAAAATTTGTGAACAAGTTTGAGATTCAAAGGACATAGACAAGCAAATATGGACAAGTCACACAGAGAGGAAAATCACCTTTCCCAGTAGACCGTGGTGTGTCCTTCACTGTCCTGTCTTCGGTACTGAGTAGAATGTTGAATAAAGTGCTGAATCAACTCTCACATCTATTTCTTCCCCAGTGGCCACAAGTAATCACCCTGAGAGTGACTATAAGAACAAAGACTGGGTCTTTATCAATTATACCTACAAGCGCTTCGAGGGCCTCACCGCAAGGGGGGCAATCCCATCCTACATGAAAGCAGCGAAATAGTGCTGTGGTCACAGAGTTCTGCCTGGCCCAGAGCTCTGGGTACAGCGTCACGGTTTTCCTCTCCTGGTCTGGAAAAAGCTCCTGGGAAGTTTCTGAAATCCGTCAGTATATTGTAGTAAAGTCTCCTGAAATGTGATAGAAGTGGATCTTCTCCCGGATGCATCTGAAAACAAAGACAAAACATTTCTACGCCATCAGCCATAAGCAGCTGCTCTGCTTCACAGAAGCCTCATGAGCCAAGCTGTTCAGGTGTTTAGAAGAATATTCCTGAGTTTTCCTAAGTTCATCAGAATGAAGGGGAAACAGGCCATCATCCAGCATGATTGAGAGAATAACGTATTCTCACCAAATATCAGCCAATCCTGTGTCGTCGTAATGATGCCATTTGCCAAGCCCACCGAGTATTTCTTCTCTGTCTAGCTGAAAGTTTCACAGTCCTAAGGAAATACAGCAATAATGCACATCTCCGCAGCCAGCACTCTGGCTGAAGGTGATCCGCCGTCCTGAGGGCTAGCGTTGGTGGCTTCTCCCTGAACCTCGGCCTAGGGCCAGTGGCTTTTTCTGGCCTCCATTCATGGTGCACTTTATTCATGGTACTAGGATAAAGACCTTGAACCCAGTTGTAGCTCCCGTTCATCCAGAATACTCATGCTGCCTTTCTGGATGTCAGCAGGGATGCACAGCTTGAGCTGCTGTTGCTCTTACAAGGACCATCCAGCCATCAGGCATTGCCAAGGAGCCCGGATCATAGGGGAGCTCTCATTTTCTCTTTTCTCTTCATGATCCTGTTGGAAAATCCCTAAGACAGGTGTTGCCGTGGACCGGCTCTACGTGCACACGCTCCCCTCAGGAACCCAGGGGATTCCTGGGCACACAGTAGGGAGAGCCCAGGTGAAGCAGGTGCTGCTCCTGCTCCCATGACGTCTTCGGAACCTCTCTGGATGTGGCGAGGGAACAGCCCACGGTGGGTCCTAGAGTCCCTCCTACAGCCCAGGCAGCCCTCTGTCTTCCTGTTGGGTGTTTCTCTCCCAACAGGAATCAGCCATTTTGCCTTGGAATCATGATGACAAAGTTTTCCTTTGCAGATGCCTTCCTCGGGGTGGGGAGGTAGTCCTCCCCCTCCAGGGCTACCCGCAACCTGGGTCGAGCAGACTTCTCTGTTGTGCTGTGCTCTCAGGCGAGACCCTCTGACCTTCCTACCAAGTGCCTTCTCTTTTCACAGCTGCCACCACCTTTGGAGGACTCTTGCTGTGTCAGAAAAATGTGGAGGCTCCATGTTAATGCATTTTTACTTAAAAAGGTTGATAGTTTGTTGAAGCATCATTTGCACCTGTGTGGTAACTTTGCCTGTCACACAGCATCCTGGTCAAGTTACAACCGGACAACTGCTTTCTGCCCGTCTTGAGGTTGTGAAAAGTAGCTTTGAAAGGAAAGTGTGTCCTAGCTTAGCCACTCAGAAGAGAACAGTGTAGCCAGAGTCACAGTTGTAAGAGAAGTTGCTTTAGGTTTTAATGTCTTAGAGGAAAAGAAAAGAATGTTAGTGGAGTCAGCTCTGGATGAAGGTGTTTGCCCCTTAGTCTTTCATGCACAGTCTGTTGGCGAAAAGGAAGTAAGTGCGATTCCTCTGTCACTTCTTTATTACCAAGTATTTGGGTCTTGACCCCTGTGTGTTTTGCAACAGTGTGTGGTAAGCACGAAAAAGAGAAGTAGTGACAAGCGTGCAGTCGAGTCCGTGTGTGTGGAGTGGCAGAGGATGATTTGTTTTGGGAAATACCCACATTTCTAACTTTGAAACTTATGAATAAATGGTGTGAAAACACAAGTGGAGCTCTGTGATTATTTGCAGCAGATGTGGCTCAGAATCCAGAGGCGGCATGCTGGTGGCTTTTCTTCACCTCTTTGTCCCCAGGCCACTGTGCAAACTGCTTCTGGATCACAGAGGCTTTCCTCAGAGAAGGGGCTGAGAAGTGGAACAGTATGCTACATGTCTGAAATAACCCTGCTCTGGGGTACATGGAGGCCCGAGAATTGCACCCTGTAATCCTGTGAGCTCCCTGCTTAATTCCAGACCAAGGCAGGGGTTGGAGGAGGGAAAAAGGGACTAGGGTGCAGAAAGTGGAGCAGAGTTCCCCAGCTGGCAGCATTTTTTCAGCAGGTGAACTGGCCTTACCACAAGGCAGGTGCCCTTTGCTGGAACACTGAGCCTTGTGAGAGGTGCCTTTGTGGGGCCAACAGCAATTTCTTGGTTGCTTGCGATGGCAGCCCAGGAGAGAATAGCTCCGGATAACCAAACACCAGTGCCAGCCTCTCTGTTCACCTAGAGTAGAAGTTGCAGGCAGAGGGAAGCTCAGTGCAGCTAGAGTGGGTCCTGTCTTTCTAAGGTGTCATTGAGAAGTTAGAAAATAATAGAACTTAAAATTATTTTTTTAATTATTGATTTTGAAACTCAGAGAAAGAGATCTTCCATCTATTGGTTCACTCCCAAGATAGCCACATCAGCTAAGATCAGGCCAGGCCAGAGCCAGGAGCTCTGTTTGGGTTTCCCATGTGGGTAGCAAGGACCCAAGGGCTTGGGCCATCTTCCCAGGCCATCAACAGGGTGCTGGATTGGAAGTGGAGCAGTTATGTCATATGTCATATGGAATGCTGGTGTCACAGGTAATGGTATTACGTGATACACCACAGCACTGGCTCCAGAAAATAGCAGAACTTTGTTCTATTAATAGAGCTTCACTGCATTTGAAACAATATTGAGGACATGCAGTCCATTTTTTTTTTTTTTAAGATTTATTTATTTATTACAAAGTCAGATATACAGAGAGGAGAGACAGAGAGGAAGATCTTCCATCTGATCGATGTTTCACTCCCCAAGTGAGCCCCAACGGGCCGGTACGCGCCGATCCGATGCCGGGATCAGGAACCTCTTCCGGGTCTCCCACGCGGGTGCAGGGTCCCAAAGCTTTGGGCCGTCCTCGACTGCTTTCCCAGGCCACAAGCAGGGAGCTGGATGGGAAGTGGAGCTGCCGGGATTAGAACTGGCGCCCATATGGGATCCCAGGGTGTTCAAGGCGAGGACTTTAGCCGCTAGGCCATGCCGCCGTGCCCAGTCCATTCTTGATTGAGTGCATCAGGGTTTTCTTCAGTACCTGATTCTTGTTAGAATAGCTTTCAGAAGTTTTGCAAACATTCCTTTATGATTAATATCCATATTCTGAATGGCAGATTGCTAATGGAAAGACTTATGCAAACAGATTGCTAATGTTTTCTGTCAGAATCATTGCCTTGGAAAGCACAAGACCACCTTACACCCTTTGTCCCTCATGGGTCTCTGTGTAATCCAAATAATGTGCTAACCTGAACGAAACAGCCAGTGCAAGGGTGTAATAGGCTAAACCTAGACCTATGCTGGTATCCCATATAGGTGCAGGTTCATGTCCTGGCTGTTCCACTTCCAATTCAGCACCCAGCTTCCTTCTTGGCAGTTCCTCTGCCCATAACTTCAGTGTTGGTGCTTGCTTCTCACCCATCATCACTTCGTTATCTCCCCACATCGTGGCTTCAACTGTATTCCTGTAATAAAGTCTTCAGTGACCCTTTTAAAAGAATAATTATTTTCAAAGCATTAGATTTTATCTTTCATCTGCTGGTTCACTCCCTAAATGTCTGCAACCTTTGGGGCTGCGTCAGGCCAGTCAGGAGCTTGGGACTTTATCTGGGTCTCCCACATGTGGGATAGATGTCTAAGCACTTGGGCTCCCTAGATCAGAAGCAGAACAGCTGGGACTTGAACAGGTGGCCACTGTCAAAGGTAGCAGCTTACTTTGCTACACCGTCACCTGCCCCTCATCTGGTTCAGAACAAAATTAGACCGTGTTTAGATCCTCTTTCAGGTTTACATTTGGCTCTGTGGGGTCATGATTAACTGTTTAAAGTCTTGAATGATCACACAGGCCCACAGGGCAGCCAGCCCCTCTCCCCTCTGGGAAAGGAGGAGATGGTTGTGACAGGTGCTATTCTCCCAAGTCCCTTCTGACACCTGGCATCCCTCTCGTTTTCTGCTAAGAAGCAACATGGACACACAAATGATAGTATTTTATTATAGAAAAAAAATCTCCAATACAGGATTTCGTAAACACTGGTAGGTGAACAAGTGCAACTTCTGTAGTAAATACAAGTAAAGAGGCAAAACCTACACATTTGCCTTTAGAAGATGTGCTGTTCCTTCCCCGGCAGAGCTGACCCACACGGTGCTCTGCAGTGCTCCCACTCCATGAAGGCCTCTGGTTTGCTTCCTGAACTCCTGTGCCCATCTGAAGTTTCAAAACGATGGCAAGAAGTGGCATTTAACAAATTACTAAAGTCCCTTGATTTTTAACATTCTATTGACACTCAAAAAAGGCTTGATCACATTGTATACAGAGTGAGTTGAAGTCTTGCTCTGGAAATTTTACCTCAGGCCCCTGGAACACTATTTCCAAGTACATTTGTCCTGAGCAAGCTTCCTCTGCAGTGTTTTCATAGACCTGTATCCATCACACTATACTCTTGGAATTTAGCTTAAAAGAATGTTGCTATTGCATATTGTATCATAATCTAGCTCCTTTCTATCTTCCTGACACATTTTGCCATCCCTGTCTCCCTCCACTGTGGAGACATCAAGAAATACTCTAACCTGATACATCTAACACTGGGCTTTCTCTCCAGTTCCCAACAACATGATATGATGCAGACACAAACTCAAGATTCTAAATCTACAATTCAAGTTTCATTTTGGCCTGCTGAGCTGTTCTAAGCAAGACAGTCTGGGCAAAACCATTTTCTTATGAAAATGTTTTCTGTAGAAACAACCCAGTTTTCTTATTTAGGCACTTAGAAACACCAACCCAATCCCACCTCTTTTATTAGAAATGCCTCTTGCCCATAGTAATGGGCTCTTAATGGGATGACTGCAACCACCTCCCTTTGATCCTGTGAGGACCAGGAGGTCTTTCCCTCATGGAGTGCCCTGACCCTGGGGAACGAAGAAGGCAAGGCTGGGAAGCCATCCGGCAGCAGTGATGCTGGGCTGCAGGTGGGCACAGTAGAAAGGGGCCTGCGGTCCCAGCTGGTCCTGAGGTGCCACCACTGATGACACCGGTAGACTCATCTTCAGACTTCCACTTAATTAAACATCATGGGTTTGGACCAAAAGCCTTTTAACCCATTTTGGGAAGTCAGGTTGTTGAAAGCTTGAGGAAATTAATTGGTTACACAGAACAAAGGACCAAGTACATGCCATATTTTGATATCTAGCCTGTTTTTTTAAACCTACGTAAGCCCTAATCAAAGTGTGTGTTTACACTTAAATGCTTAACATAAACTAATAAGTTACACATATTGCAGACTACATAAACGTTAGATAATTCAACTTTCTTTGTAATGTCAATGAAAATCACTAACGCTTAAAGGAAGCACCATTGAACAATTACCTGGGCTGGTCAGACGCTCCTGAGGGTGAGTGTGGTGCTGGTAAGGGCAAAGCCCAATCTGACCTCCAACATGAACCAACTGGTTTCACAGAAAGAAAATGACCTTCTAGCTACAAACAACCCCAACCTAAGTGCCGGCCGCGGTACCCCGGCAGATGTAGGCCAGCGATCGTCAGAATGCTGTGGGGGGTGTGGAATCACAATACTGAGTTCCACGGACAAAGAGAACACTTCCCAGGCGCGCTCCTGGTCCAGCCCGGAAGCGGGAGCTTTCAGTAACTGCTTGTTTTTGAGGACTGGAACTACGACATTCGTAAACAAAATCAAATGGCTCATCCTATACGATGTCAGAATGAAATTTACAAAATCCAGCCATATTCTTTCTTAACGCAAGGTAACCAACTGTGCCTCTTCACAATCTGAGGGTAAATACTGAGGGTGGGCGACCGGAACGTCGACTTCTGTCACAAAGTGGGAAATCATCCCCCAAATCATCTCTCCAGCTCTGTACTGCAATTAAGCTCTGCTGTTAACCATGGAGACACCAAGGAGGGCTCTGCAGCCCCCACGGGCTGAAGAGAGTGATGTGGGGGGCAGCCACACGCGCTGTTAACAGAGCTGATTGATTTCCTCTCAATTCACCCTTCCTTAGGGAATGACATTAGTAATATTTTCTTACTGGGTGAGTAGCTAGTTGGCTATTTAAAGGACAAATATAATGGTACTAGAAAAAAATGCCATGGTATGAGAAAAATGTACACAATAAGTCCCATATACAACCCTATACAGATGGTTGTCCCTCCCTGGCATCATCC
Source organism: Ochotona princeps (assembly GCF_030435755.1). Lineage (NCBI taxonomy): Eukaryota > Metazoa > Chordata > Mammalia > Lagomorpha > Ochotonidae > Ochotona > Ochotona princeps. Next base: position 111,064,081 of record NC_080832.1, read on the forward strand.
AAATGTGAGAAGCTGAGCACTTGGGAATGGTGTTGGCCCTCATCTCGAAAACTCTGAGCTCCTGCCTGTCTCCCAGCCAAGCCCATGGCCATGTGCTGCCCTAGGGTGTCAAGATCTGTGGCTTCACACAAGCTTCCCAGCCAGGATAATCAACTGCCCTGCTATGGGAGGCTCTCTTACTACAGCTGAATTTCAGTCCAAAAACAAATCATCTATTTTCCTAGTCTCAAAGTCGTTGAGGCTAAAAAGGTTTTTTAAACATGTTTCCATCGCTATTCTTCCAGCCAAAGAACCCAGGTGGTTTGGGACTGTTTGTTGCATTATTGAGAATTACACTAAAGAATTTCCTTTTGGATGTTCTGAGTTAAGAGCCAAGTTCTCCCCAGAGGCAGCAGGGTGGAGAGGCCGTGGGGAATGGCATCTCTGAGAACCTCTGCCGAGCATCCCGTCAGCCTGCTTTTGGAAGAGAAGAGATTGTCTTCTGAGTTTGGTCCCTTTGCTACTACATAGTTTGCCTTGTATAAAAATTCAGGACAGTCTGAAGGACGAGGACTGCTGGAGGCTTTGCCTCCTTGTGGCTTCAGGGATTATGTGAAGATTCAGCAGCACCAGACCCCACTTCCGCTGCCAAGCCCATCTTCGTCTCCCGCCAGAGGCAGAGGTCACTGACAGGACGTTAGTCCTGGGAGAGGGGAAAGGACAGGATAAGCACGTCTCCTGCTCAGGGTGAGACAAACCACGGGGAGGACGTGGCGCCCTGGCCGTGGGCAGCCGTGACGAGGGGGGAGCCTGCCACAGGCCTCAGTCCTGAAACTCGTTAGGAGCCATCTGAGCGAGTGGGGCATTCAGCCGGTCCAGCTCGTCGACCTGCGGTGGGTGGTGCATGAGGGTCTCCTGGTCCTCCAGGACATCCTCCCCAGCAGCTACCAGATTCGTGAGGGATTTGCTTCGAACACACTGGAAATCCACGTGGCGACTCTTCCCTTCTTCTTTTTCCCACGACATCTGGATAAAGGGGCGCTGCACGTAGTTATAGATGACTTCAGATCTACCCCCAGGCCTCCTCTTAATTTTCTCTTTACAGGTAGGGTAGCCTGAAACCCAGAAAAAGGCTGCTGTCAGGATTCTGGCATTCATACTTCCTTTTACCTAAGACACGAATTTCCTCCCAAGCCCAAAGACAGCAAGAACACTACATGGGAAGTGCCTGTTGCATGCTCCCTGCCCAGCCACTTATATGCCCACTCCCCTCCTGCTCAGGTAAGCAGGGTTTGTCCCCAGAAGGACAAACACAAGCAAAGGAACAAGACTTCCAGCCCTTTTAATGAAAGAGGAGAGAAGCCTCTAGTATTTCAAGAGACTTCAGTTGCTGGTAAGAATACTACAGAAGAATCCTTCCATGGTATGGCTACTCCAGTCCCCTGGGATCTGTTGCTTAGAGGACATGCTTTATGAGAAAATTAAGAAAATGTGTGATTTTAGCCTAAAAAAGAAGTAAGATTACTGCCGAAAATACCTGGCAGGCTGTCACATGCAAATGTGAGACTCTCATTCTAAGTATCTTCAGAGAGTACACTTAGAAGGCAGGAGTACCCGATGAATGGGAACATTTCTGATCAACAGTTGGATGGGCTGCCCTGGGTTTGTGACCCTTCATTACCATGTCCCTGTGGTTTCCCACATAGGCACAGTCGAAGCATATTTAATGGACCATCTCAAAACTTTTTTCCACCTTCAAATTCTACAGTCAGATAGAATGGAGATCTAATGGGTTGAATGTGCAACAATGAGGCAGTTGTAGGGGCCAAGTGCTGTGGTGCAATGGTTTCCAACCACTGCTTAGAAAACTAGCATCTGATATTGGAGTACCAGTTCAAGTCCTAGCTACTCTGCTTCCAATCCAGCTCACTGTGTAATGGCCTGGGAAGATAGCAGATGACAGGCTAAGCATTTGGGTCCTGTTATCCAGGTGAGAGGTCTGAATGGAGTTCCTGGTTCCTAGCTGTAGTTTGGCTTAGTCCTGACTGTTGTAGTAATTAGGGGAATGAACAAGCAGATGGAACTCTCTTGACCTTTCAAATAACATTTTTTTAAGTGAAATGTTAAAAATAGCAAAGCACCAGAGGCAAAGATCCATGGGAGGCAGACCAGGATGGCTGCACCATCCTCCAAGAATGAAGCCCCTCCCCAGGGACCACAAGGTGGGAGTCACCATTCAAGACTGTTCAGAGTGGTTCTGTCTAATTTCTAAATTGCAACATGAGGTCAGAGCTATGCAATATGAGAACAGAAATGACAAGCAGGACTCCTGTATAACTGAGTGAGAACAGGGTTCTACTGCATGCCCATTCGCTGAATTTTGAGGACATAAGGTGTGGTTACAGATGGGCAACCTGTTCCCATGTGCAGTTCTGTCTACTGACCAGGATTTGTTCTTTACCTTCAATTCCAATGCGAATGTTTTTCAGGCCCCGTTCCTTTAATACTGTTTTTGCAACATCCCGATTTTCAATATATTTGAAGAATCTGTAGAGCTTAGAGCTATAAAGAACTGGAGGAAAAAAAGTGGTGGTTAAGGAGGGCACAGGTAGGAAGATTTTTTTAAAAATGTATATAATTTTCTATTTTTGAATTTTGAGTTACTACAATAGAAAAACAGTTTTTAAAGGAAAAAAAGGAAAATGATATAGACATTTAATCTCTGACCAGGACACACAGCAGGGGTGGCGTGCGAGGGGCAATTGCACTCCACTTCCCAGCATAAAGGCCGGGCTGGCACTGCTGGGTGCTCCTCACCACCACAGCAGTGAGCTGCACACGGCCACCAGGGGGAGCCGCTACTCTGGGTGGTGATTTCCTTGCCGAGGATTTCCACACCATGCAGGGGTCTCCTACTTTGGGAATATTCCTCCCCCATGGGTGGGGGGTGGTCTTCGTCCCAGTCCACAGAATCCTCATCCGTCAGCACAACGATGTGGCACTCCCGCTCCCCTTTCTTGGCACAACCGACCATGATGGGCAGGATGAGTTCTTCGAGGTAGTGATCAAACTGCTTGTGAGCCCCATCGTTGGACAGTTCGTGCAGCAGAGCACCTGGGGAGAGAGAATGAAGCTCAACAAGCTTTCTGGCTGATGGGACTGTGGACAGCCTGAGGTGACAGCTGCTAACAGGTCCAGAGGAGAGGCGTGTGTAAAGACTGACTCTACCATGCTTCCTTCAACTTTGTACTAACACTCCTGGAGTGTTGTGGCGGACAGCCAGTGCCACGTGGCAGACATGGATTCTGCCTGAGGCGGACCCACTGGCGATGACTGCAGCATCTTTCCTGCAGACGCCCCGGGGCCTGAGCCCGTCGAGTTAAAGGACCACAGTGGAGCACCAACCCAAGGGCGTTGATGCAACTTGCAGACAAATGCATTAGGAAAACTAAGGAACAATTCTGTAAAAATGTCAGCATGCTCAGAAATTTGTAACCAGGCAATCGGAATTTTAATCTTTGCTTTCATAAAGCTTAAAGCTCCAAACCAAGTTTTCAGGCTTTTCGTTGGCTAAATGAAGTTATCATCCATATTTCAGAGTTAATTTACTTTAGTCTTCAGTGGTGGGCCTGACATAGTAGCCTTGCGGTTAAAGTCCTTGTCTTGCATGCGCCAGGATCCCATAAGGGTGCTGTTTCTAATCCTGGTGGCCCTGCTTCCCATCTAACTCCCTGCTTGTGGCCTGGGAAAGCAGTCGAGGACGACCCAAAGCCTTGGGACCCTGCACCCATGTGGGAGACCCGGAGAGGCTCCTGGCTCCTGGCTTTGGATTGGCTCAGCTCTGGCCATTACATCCACTCAGGGAGTGAATCATCGGACGGAAGATCTTCCTCTCTGTCTCTCCTCCTCTCTGTATATCTGACTTCCAATAAAAATAAATAAATCTTAAAAACAAAACAAAACAAAACCTTCAGGGCCCGGAGGCATAGCCTAGTAGCCAAAGTCCTCATCTTGAACACACCGGGAACCCATATGGGCGCCGATTCTAATCACAGCAGCTCTACTTCCCATCCAGCTCCCTGCTTGTGGCCTGGGAAAGCAGTTGAGGACAGCCCAAAGCTTTGGGACTCTGCACCCGTGTGGGAGACCTGGAAGAGGTTCCTGGGTCCTAGCTTTGGATCGGCACAGCACCGGCCATTGGGGTCACTTGGGGAGTGAATCATTGAACAGAAAATCTTCTCTGTCTCTCCTCCTCTCTGTATATCTGACTTTGTAATGAAAAATAAATAAATCTTAAAAAAACTTCAGTGACTCCATAACTGTACAGCAGTTAATGAACATTACATTAAAACAGTGAGAAAAAGGCAGGCCTTAAAGCCAGTGGTTGAAGCTACTGCTAGGGACACCCATATCCCATGTCAGAGTGCCTGGTTCGAGTCCCAGCTACTCTGTCCTTTCAATCCAGCTTCCTATTAATGTACTGAGGACGCAGTGGCTACTGGCCCACCTGCCTGGATTCCTGCTACCCACATGGGGGACAAGGTTGGAGTTCCTGGCTCCTGGCTTCAGCCTGGCCCAGCCCTGACTGTGAGATGCATTTGGGGAGTGAACCAGCAGATGGAAGCTCTCTCTTTATCTCTCCCTCTATGTCACTATGCCTTTCAAATAAATAAAGGAAGCCCAATTTGGTGGATTTGTCAAATAAAATTAGTGACAAAATAGTAACACAGGGGCCTGGCGCCGTGGCCTAGTGGCTAAAGTCCTCGCCTTGAACGCCCTGGGATCCCATATGGGCGCCGGTTCTAATCCTGGTGGCCCATCCAGCTCCCTGCTTGTGGCCTGGGAAAGCAGTCGAGGATGACCCAAAACCTTGGGACTCTGCACCCGTGTGGGAGACCTGGAAGAGGTTCCTGGCTCCTGGCTTCGGATCGGCTCAGCACCGCTGTTGCGGTCACTTGGGGAGTGAATCATTGGACAAAAAGATCTTCCTCTCTGTCTCTCCTCCTCTTTGTATATCTGACTTTGTAATAAAAAAAAATAAATAGATCTTTTAAATAAAATAGCAATACAGAGCCCCGCCAGTCTCTGCCAGTTGCCTTTTGCAGTGAGCCTCTCTTCATGCTGGTCGGTGTCCTTGTTTGTCAGAGTTTGAGAAACCAGGGTCCCAAGAGGGAAGCAGTTAGCGTGGTGACTTGTACACCAGTCAAGCTAAATTTAGAACTTACTACCTGTTTTCCTTTGTTGCTCCACTTCCTCACAATGTTTTGAAGCAGTAGAGGAAATGGGTTATTTATTATCACATCCCTGCCTCAGCCAACAACTTTCAACCCACACTTGAAACGCCTTCTGTTTAGTTATAAAAATGTCAGTTTCAGAGCGCCAGCGCTGCCGGTGATGGCTCCTGTACTTACTCAGATCTTGGCATCGGATGGTGTTGAAGTCAAAGTTAATGCAGAGATAATCACATGTGTCTCTAAGGTCTGGGATAGAGATGCCATCGGGACAATTGATGATACCAGTTTTGTAATAATCCTGTAAGCAGATGAGGAAGACGAATTGGAGGCCAAGAGTATGATGAGGGATCATTTCTCCAACCCTCTTCCCTGACGGTTCTGTGAGACTAGGGAGTGACTGGGATGATCGCCAAGTCACCTGACTTGGCAGGTGGCAAGGTGGCTCCTGGCCATCCTGCTCACATTTAATCAGAACCTGGTAACAACCGTGCCCACACAAATGAGCAGGGCTCACAGTGCAGAACAGACGATAAAGAGGGACAGGCAGCACCTGGAAAGCAGAGACCCTAAAGTCAGGACACAGCTGCCAGGACTTCAAGGCTGCTGCCCAGGCACACCTCTGGGGAAGAGAGGGAACACAGGAGCAAAAAGTACACACCAGCACTGTGCGAAATACAGTGGCACTGATTCCTTCGGCAATCTCATACTCTCCCTTCTCGTTGGGCCGCGTGAAGTTGTACTCTCTTCCTGGTCCAAACATCCTGAAAGACACCCAGGCAACAACGTGACCTCCTCCAGATGAGACCTCTCCCTGCTCCACCTCATCATTCTCTCACTGTGCAGGGACAAGCAGCATTGGGATCCAACTCCTATATGATGTGCGAAAATCTTAGGAAGCTCCCTTCAGACAGGAAAAGCAGCAGTTGCTTTGAGCACTTGTGTGTAAGGAGGAGGAAGGAAACAGGAAGCCCTCAAGGCTTTCATGTGGAGAGTGAAGCAAGGAAACAGTGCCTGCAAGTCTGGCCCTCCCTGCTGCCCAAGATACACTGGCGAGTCAAAAAGGTGCACCTCGACTCCTCATCTTTCCTGCTTTCTCTCCTCAATATTTTGCTCCCCTCCAATATTTCTGAGTTTGGCTTTTAGCATCCAATCTGACAGACAAATCTGTAGTAGCAGGTGCAGCTAAATTCATGTATTGGACATATCTCAATGGTGGAACTCTGGGGACATGCTGTTATTCAAGCTTTATCAGCAGTCCCACGCTCTTCAGAGGGGCAGGCCTGCTCTGCTCACAAACTCGGACTCGGCTCGGGGCAATGGGGATGAGGTCCTGCTTTTCCTACTCCTCATCCTTCAGCTCTTCTCTCAGCTCTCCTCTGTCTCACTGAGCCCACGACTCCTACTCCTGCCATGCACGTGCAGAGGTGTGGGATGGGAAGACAGCACAAAGGCAGGGCAAGTCCTGGCTATGTTTGGTCAGCATTAGTTGATTTCCCAAACTCCTTCCTTAACATGCTGGGAAGTGCTGCTGTTGAACTTTCATAATCGTTCTCCACTCGGAATCAGCTGCTATTCAAAGGTCTGAAAACGACTGCCCATCTCGTTTTCCCAATCACTCTGTGTCATGCCCAAGTTCATCCTGATAAAGGCAGTCACCAAAGAATGGTGATGTTGTTCTAGAATGCTCTAGTTAAAGTCTAGCTAAGAGAGCTATGGATCAATACAGTGAACAAATGCTGTATTACCTGCCTCTCCCTTCATTAGTCGACTCAGTGTTCACCTAGCAGCAGCAGGCACCTGTATTAATCATTCTTATTCTCCGTTCATCCCTCTTTGTACTAGTGTCCCCATTTGGGTGCTCACTGGTTAGGCTTACAAATAATGTGTTGTAGCCATAGGCATAACAAACTTAAGTAACTTAGAGAATTTGTGAGTCTATGCAGCTGAATGAGCCACTTCAATTAAGAAGCAGACTTTCCTCTTCATGGAATAACCCTTTTTCTAGATTTAAAGAACCAAAATCCATTTTCAGAAAAGGCTTGCCTTTCTATTTTCAAAGATCTATTGTTCTTATTTGAAGGCAGAATTTCAGTGAGAAAGGGAGAAACACAAAGAGAGAGCAATTTTATCACTCCCCAAATATCTGCAACATTCATAGCTGAGCCAAATTGAAGCCAAGAGCCAGAAGCTTCATCCAAGTCTTCTACATGGGTGCAGGAGCCCAAGAACTTGAGTCATACTCTGCTGCTTTCCTGGGCGCATTAGCAGGGAACTGGATTGGAAGAGGAGGAGCTGAGACTTGAACCAGTGCCCATGTAGGATGCCAGTGCTGCAGGCAGTGGCTTTACCTGTTACACCACAGTGCTGGTCCCCTTTCTCTTTTAAAAATGCATTTGAAAGAGGTAGAGAATAAGCACTCATCCACTGATTCATTCTACAGATGCCTACAACAGTTAGGCACTGGAGCCAGGAACAGGGAATTCAGTCCAGGTCTCTCCCTTGTGAATGGCGGGAACCCACTTTTCTGAGTCATCACCACTGCCTCCCAGAGTTTACAATGATAAGGAGGAGTTGGAGCCCGGAGGTAAATCCCACATGCTTTAATGGATGCGGGGTCTACACTGCTAGGCTAAATACTGCTTGCCACCTTTCATGTGTTGATCACTATTTTCAGAGGTGACTTGTCTAAAACAGCCAGCCTGGGCTGAGGACTACTTTCTGGAGTGGAGTGAGCCTGGGTATGGTAGTAACACTAAGTTATGCCTGATAAAACATAGTGCTAATTTTTAAAAAAAAAAGTTTAACATCTTACTTTCATCTTGATGTAGATACTTGAGAATTATGTAGATATATCTGACTCTATAAAAATGGTTCATTGTGAAAATATTCGATAATATACATAAGTCAATAGCTGAATCCCATTTAGCTTGGAATTCAGCAATTCAGTGTGATTCATCCTGATTTCCAATTCAATTCAAATTAGTTTCAAGTAGTGGGTGAAGTTGTATCTTTAAACAAAATACTTCCTTTAAAAATTTTTTAAACCTATTTGGGGTAGGGGCTGTTCTCTCATCCACTGGTTGACTTCCCAAATGTCCTAAATATCAGGAGCTAGAAACTCATTCTGGTCTCTTCTGTAAGTGGCAGGAAACCAAGTCCTTTGATGCTTCGTGGAGTGCGGGCCTGGAGGAAGCCATCACAACTGATGCACCAGATACCTCAAATCTACTTCTAAGGAGTAGCTCTCCCTAAAAACAAAGTCATTATTACTTTTACTGTCATTATTACTTTTTTTTTTCTTTTTTAAACTCATCCCAATCTTTTCTTTCTCATGTTAAGGCTTGTGGTTGTGCAGGAGGGAGCTCCCACAGCACCTCCTGCCAGCACCCCTCCCGAGCAGCCTATTTTGATTTCTCAGCTCTAATCCAGAAAGGTGGCAGGGGTGAGGAGGGGGAGAGGCAAGAAATGGTGAGAGGAGATGACCATGGTCTACATGAAACCGCAGACAATGGGACATGAAGATGGAGAGCAATCGTGAAGTTACAGAAGAGCTAAGTAAAAAGGTTCCCTTTCAAAGGACTTGAGCCATTAGGAAATGACAGCACAGCTCCTGTGGGCAAGCCTAAAGCTAGGAACAAGCAGCAGATGAGGGGCTTTTTGGAAGAAATGTTCTTAGATCATGTGGACCATTTGCCCAGTTCCATTTTGTATGTATAGCAAAAAGAGCATGACTCAGGTCTCACCTTATCCCAACTGTAGAGCGAGTGAGAGAGCAGGGACAGGCACTCGGCAGGGTCCCTCCCACAGGCGCACGCACCTCGCAGGCTCTGCACAGGAACACCCCCTCCGCCCCAAGTCACCAACACACGCAAGGTTTTTCCCGGCTTGCACTCCCTTTTTCACAGAAGCAGGAAGGCAGAAAAATAAGCAGTGCAGTGCTTTTCACTCTCACAGCCAACGCAAGATAAACAGCAGGTATTTCTATTTATAGAGAACAGAGCGAATCTGGAAGGAAATGATCATCAGTTACCTTCCCAACATGGTATCCGGATGAGCAGTGAAAATCTGTGGATTCACAACAAAACGTGTGCCATCCACAAGAAGCGTCACTTTCTCTGGCGCTTGGGAATGGGAGTTACTGCCAAAGCCCACACTACTGTTTCCAAATCTTTCTGGAGCAATAAAGGGTTCATGGTTCCGTTTATTCCCACCTTGGAAGCAAGAGCCTTTGATGTCTTCGGCAAGTGGCATTACGTGAGGGAACTGAAGGTGTGCTGGCTGAGCAGCAGAGTCACGTGAAAGGTCTAAAAGATCATACAAACAACCCAAAATAACCTGAGAGCCACGGCCTTGGAGAAAAATCACCCTACTTTCTTAAAACAAACAATAAGCAAGCAAACAGAAAACCAAACTTTCAGGTGGTGTCTACAGCAAAATCACCACAAACATAAAACACCCTAACCTCCCTCAGGTCTGTTTCCATGTATAGCTATGTGTAGCATGGGGCCAGGTAGGTGGGACTGAAGGCAGGGATGCCCACATTTTAAATAATTTAAAAATCTGAAAGTACAGATATATGTATACAGAGCAGGAGACCCAGCAGTCCCCGCCACTCCGACTCCTTCAGTGTGAGTGTGCAGAAGCCATTAATTCCTGCTGTTTTCACCTCTACTGCCACATGCTACTCTTAATGTGTGCCCCAACTCTACATTTTCACATTCTTCTCAATTGTTTTTAAATGTCATTTTCCAGAACAAGTCATAAGAATCACTTTTTCTAGAAATCCCCAGAAAACACTTCATCACCATGTACAGGAAAATCCTAGAGCACGTGTGAACAGACAGGTCTTCTGAGCAGTGAAGTTCAGTGCATTAGGATTTATGCACGTTACTTCAGTTTTTGTCTGAGCAACACCAAAAAGTCTTTAAACGGCATATTTACTTTTCTTAACCCTGGTCTATTATCTGTAAAGTGAGCATGAAGATGTTTACTCCATATCCTTCAGAGTTCTTTTCATTAGTGACTGAGTGCACTTAAAAATAAAAACTACTGCTTGATATTATTCAGACTTCAAACTCAAGGTCTAAAATCTGCATGTATACAGGAGACAACCAGGAGTATTTACAGAAGGATTACCAGGACACTTCTAACGGATATACTATCATGTGTAAAAAAGAAAAGTGATGACAAATGTCACACAGAGCATGGACAATTCAATATGCATGTGTCCATCTCACCTAGATTTGCAACTCGGTTAATATTTTCCTACATTTGGCCAAACTTTCCGTTACTGTTTCCCTCACACTGATAACCAGATACATTGTCAGCTACAGGACTCTCCTTTTCTTCTTAGTTGTTTATAGACAAAAAGGAAACCAAAATTTAGACCAAAACCTTCTTAGAGTTCACATTCTACAGTTTCTGATACATTTTCACTATGGCTTTGGGTTTGCATAACCTTCCGTACAACCCACAGATAACCTGTATTGAGAAACACTTTGGTCTCTCTTCATTGGACTTCATTCTCTAAATTGCTATTAAAAATGAAACAAGCCTCTGCATCATGCATTTAGTCGCTTGGAATGCTTCCTCTTCCCCCAGCAAGAAGCAATTACACCAGCTGATTCCTGAATCTCTGGAAAAAGACGAGTAGGAAGGGACTCACTGTATAGAGTTCCCCAGTGGGGTAACCTGGGGGTGGAAGTCATGTGCCTGGTCAGAAAGATTCACATCCCAGCCTCTTGCCTACTAGCAGGCTGGACCCATGCCAGTCATCTCAGCTCTCTAAGCCTTGCTTTCCTCATCTGTAAAACGAGGATGATGGTCATGAGGATACATCTAGACACAGCAGGGATCAGCAACATCTGGAAAGGCCATAAAGTAAATACTGCAGGTTTGGTAGGGCGTAGTCTTTGCCACAGTTGATCTAAAGAATGTATACCAAGTTGTAGAACAGTGCATACTCAATAAATGGTAGCACTATTGCCATGGATATTGTTTCTTACTAATCAGGAGCTTTCACACCTGATAACTCATTAGCCCCGCAGCCTTGAGGGAGGAAGAGCAGTGCCCCTGCTTTGTGGAGTCGGGAGGCATGGCTCTGAAAGGGTAAGCACTTCATGCATGGTTGCAGCTGATGTGTGGCAGGGCTAGAATCTGAATCTGTTGGGATTCTGACTCCAAAAGTTTCACCAAGTAAGATGTGCTACACTGATTCAAAAAGTGATTTTCTGTGAAAGGCAGTTTTTGTGATGTGTAAACTATGCCAGTTTATAGGATACTAGATCAAGTTGAAGAACATATCTCCTGGGCAGAGGAGATATTCACACATCAGAAATCTAAACTCAATGAGAAGCTAAACGCCATACCTTCACTTCTGGGACCCAGGGGATAAGGAAGATTATGAAGACCAGGGGAAGCCAAGCTGTTTGTTTCTTTCTCTTGGACTGAGGCTGCAGGATCATCCGCTAGGCAGCTGGCCTCTGGCCGCAATAACCTGTCACTGTCAGCGCCACGGTGAACATTCATCCTTGGGCTGTGTAATCTGGAATGGTGTGCTTGATCAGAGAGCACCCCTAAAAGACAGGAATATGCACAATTTAGAACTCACCAAACACACTTCCAGGGATGCTGTGAAGCAGCCAGAGAACTGACAGCTGGCGCTGTCAGAGACACAGGGCTGGGGAGAGTCCAATGGTGCCAGGAAATTAGAAACAATAATGCCAGTTATTAGAGCTGAAACTAAAATTCATCTCAGTTAAACAAAACAAACTTAGACTTGTACTAAAGTTCTTTGTTTAAAAATTTGTAATTATTGATTATTTGAAAGGCAGAAGCAGAGAAAGTGAGATCTCCCATGTAACTAATGCACCATGTGTCTGCCCCTACAGCTCCCCTATTTATCTTCCCTTACTGAGTCACTGCCACATGCAGGAACCTCACAGGTCAGGCAAAATAGAGGGGCCACGGGAGCCACACGGGGGCTTTACAACTTCCTCTGGTTCAACACATCCTGCATCCCTTCTGTGATTCCCCAGCTATTCAGAGCATTCCCAAAGCTCATCCTGTGCTCATTGTCACTTAGCATACTGGCAGAAGAATATTTCAAATCAGCAATTTGTCTGCATAGAGCCTGCATACTCACCAGTGCTATGTAGGAAGCAGTAATTTCCCCAGTTTTAAGGCTCTGAATAGTCTGATCTGTGAGCATGCAAGAGGTGCCAATAAGCATCGTGACCTGAATTTCAGTCCCTTCACAGCCTGTTTAGAACCCTGTGACCACAGCCTGGACACAAGTGCTCCTGTTCTTTGCTGCTCTCTCAAACCTCTCCTGAACCCACACCCACGAAGGCTGAAAAAACCTCTTACTAGAGAATCTGTGCAGATTGGTAAATTACTTCATTTAATCCTTGCAATGCAAGAAAAAGTTTTGCTACAATGGAATATAGGGAAAACACTTCTTTAGTACCAAGCTTCCAAGCTTCATTTAATTTGTGTACAGTGAGATAATAAAAAGATGTACTTGAAATCTCTGGATAAGTTATTTCTGGTAGGTGAAAAGAAAGTGACTTTCTGAGACTGCAATAGGTATTTGCATTTGATGAACACATTACAGAGGAATATACACTCTTTTTTTTTAAATATTTATTTATTTTTATTGGAAAGTCAGATATACAGAGAGCAGGAGAGAGAGAGAGGAAGATCTTCCATCTGATGGTTCACTCCCCAAGTGGCCACAACGGCTGGAACTGAGCCAATACAAGCCAGGAGCCAGGAGCTCTTCTGGGTCTCCCACGCAAGTACAGGGCCCTAACGCTTTGGGCCATCCTCGACTGCTTTCCCAGGCCACAAGCAGGGAGCTGAATGGAAGCAGGGCCACCAGGATTAGAACCGGTGACCATATGGAATCCCGGCGTATGCAAGGCGAGGACTTTAGCCACTACGCTGTTGTGCCGGGCCCAGAATATATACTCTTCTAAGAGAATGCAACCCTTATGGAGAGGAGGCATTGGTCATCATCTCCAACTCCAGTCGCTTCCCCAACAGTACTGTCCAACTCTGAAAGAGGACCCAGTTTGCCTAATTTGTCCAAAAGGATTTGGGTCTCAGCACAAACTCCCTGTTTTTAAAAATTCTCAGGATTAATCTTTAATGACACAAACACACAAATCACCTAATCTCTGGTATATTGTATAATCCCAGAATGATAGAACAAAAACCTCTTGACCTATGAAGCCTAAGGAATAAACCAATGACACCAAATTCTTCAGCCTGCACCAAGCAGCTAGTGTAGATACAAATCCTATAAAAATCAACAAATTAAAAAAAAAAAAACTTAAAAAAAAAATCAACAAACTATAGTAAAATCCTGCAAAAACCCTTAGGGCAGCTACACCATTATTTACTTGGAATAAGTTGCTAGAAGTAAAGCTGCTATAGGAAAGGGTAAATAAGTTTCAAGTTTTCATATCCTGCCAGATTGTGCTCTGGAAACCTGTCGCTTTACACTCCTGCCAGCTACACGGAGTGTGTGGGACACGTTAGCACTCAGCGCTTCAGTCTGTCTCATCTTTGCTCACCTGGTAAGTAAAACAGGAGAGCTCATTTGTTTCCAAGGTGAGGGACACATACACACACACTCTCTCTCTCTCTCTCAGTTCTATTCTCCTGTTCGCTCCCCAAATAGCTGCAAGAAGCCAGGAGCCAGAAGTTCCCACCTGGGCAGCAGGAACCCAAATACTTGAGCTGCTGTTTCCCAGGGTGGGCTTCAGGAGGAAGTTGGAAGGGAAGCAGAGATGAAATTCAAGCCAGAGACTCTGCCTGCGCAGGCTTAACCTTCTGCACAACGCTTACCCCCAGTGTGCCTTTTAATGTATTTATTTAAAGGGTCTTTTTTTTCCCCCCGTCAACACTTCTAAAACTTGAAGAAACAGAGGGAGAGGCACTGTGGCCCAGTGTTAAGCCTCCATCTGAGAACCAGTCCTGGCCCACTTCTGATTCAGTGCCCTCCTGGGAAGGGAGAGGATGATAGCCAGAGTGTTGATGTTCCTGCCACTCATGTGGGAGACTTGGCTGGAGCTGAGCGGGAGGGCACTGCTGCTCATGTGGGAGACTTGGCTGGAGCTGAGCGGGAGGGCACTGCTGCGGGGGGAGACTTGGCTGGAGCTGAGCGGGAGGGCACTGCTGCGGGGGGAGACTTGGCTGGAGCTGAGCGGGAGGGCACTGCTGCGGGGGGAGACTTGGCTGGAGCTGAGCGGGAGGGCACTGCTGCGGGGGGAGACTTGGCTGGAGCTGAGCGGGAGGGCACTGTTGTGGGGGGAGACTTGGCTGGAGCTGAGCGGGAGGGCACTGCTGCGGGGCAGATGCCTGCAGGGAGTGTGTCAGGAGTGGCTAGAGTCACTGACTGTTTCCCATCATCTGCTCACATCTCTCTGGAAGTCTATAAAACAACAAAGACCACACATAGAATGAAGTAAAGCATGTTCTGGCAGAGAGAATAAAATTCAATAATCACTACTAACACTTAATCCCAATAGTTATTGATAACAAACATGGTATTTCTATAAATCAAGCCTATGAATTTTAAACTACTAAATGCTATACAGTTGTCTAATGATATATCTAGATGTTCTGTATAACTAAACACTTTTATCAGTTAGGGTCTCTTGTAATCTCTCAAAATGGTAGGAAAGTTTTTGGCTCTCTCAATATTATCAGCATGTATGAGAGGTCTTCAAAAAATTCATGAAAATGTATATTATGAACTTACGCATCTTTCTCAAAAGTTCTCTATATCAATTAAACTTGTCTTTGAATTCCAATGTCCAAGAGCTTTTGGAAGCACACCCGGAGTGGTCAACACTGCCAGGAGCCTCTTCCAGAACTTCCACATGGGTGCAGGGTCCCAAGGCTTTGAGCCGTCCCTGACTGCTTTCCCAGGCCACAAGCAGGGAGCTGGATGGGAAGTGGATCCTGGGTGTGCAAGGCAAGGACTTTAGCCACCCACCGTGCTGAGCCCATGAATTTATACTGATATTTTCAATTCAAATGAACACTACAGTTTTTCCTAACTACATATTAGTATTTCATTATTCCTCTCAGATTGAAAATCTTGGTTTGTAGACTGGTTTTCATGGTATAATGCCAATACTAAAAATAAGCCTATTAAGCTTCAGTATTTTAGGGAATATAGATGGAAAGTCTTTTTTCCCTGTAGATTTGGGGTTCATCTGCTTCTCACTATATTTAACCACAGCATGTCTTTCATTAAGTTTATTTCTTGACTGTGCAAACATTTATATGGTTCAAAAGTTAAACTCATACGAAAAAAGAAATACCCACCAGTCCCCTTCCCCGTTCTCATTTAACCACAGACAACATGGCGAGGTAGCCCAGTTGTGTGGCTCTAACAGAACACCCGCGACTGGGCAGTCTGTACACAACAGTGTCTAAGAGCACTGGGATGGAAGCAGCAGCTGCCGGTGTCTGCTGAGGCCGCTCCCTCATGGGCATAGCCTCACTGGGGTACACACGGGGTTAGTGAAGTTCCCTGCAGTCTTAGCCACAGGGGCAGAGCCCATTCTGCCTCCTGAGAGCATCACTTTGGGGTCTGAGTTTTAACATGGGAATTTTGGAGACATACACTCATACCATGGCATTGGGTTTACTAGTTTCAATTATGGTTTTTTTTTTTAGAAATAAGTAAACACATATGCTAGTATCTTCTCTTTTTTCTTATACAAAAGATAAAGTACTATGCATAATCTTTGGTACCTTGATATGTTGTTTGTCCTGGAAATCACATCCTATGCGTTAACACACTCATTTTTTAATAGTTACATAATACTCCACTGCAGAGATATTATGCAGAATTTTGGTAAGAAAAGGTAAAAGATCATCCCAGACAGAATAAAGAGCATGCAACAGACAGTAAAGAATTTTTTTAGATGAGACTTTTTTAAAATAAGAAAGAGAAGGGTAGAGTGAAGGATTAGCCATGAAAAGGATGAGGAAGCAGGGTCACCATCACATCATGATGCCCAGGCAGTGCCAGGCACCACTGCCTAGGGAGCTGTACAACACATAGGCTAGAAGGCTGCACACACTGCTTCGGGGAAGTCAAGGCTGCAAAACGAGTTTGAGCCAGCCTAGAGACCCTTGAATTAAAAGGGTACAATAGATTAGGACTCTTCTATGACCCAAGTTTTCTGCATTCAGAAGTGTCATTTTGAAAATGTTGCAATAAAACAAATGCAAACAACCTGAAGGATTATAAGAGGCTGTTGGAACTGTCTATGTGTGAGATAATGAGGATCTTAATGGATTGACAGCAAGGAGGAAGGCAGTACCTAAGACACAGACCTACGCCATTCAAGGAGCTTTCAGTGAAGTCACTCAGAATCCACTATATCAGAGTATACAGAAAAACAGCATTCTGGGAGCAGAAGCTTTAGTGATTGCACTGTCCAGTGGTCTAAATCTAGCTGACAACCAGAGTCATTTAGAAGAGTCTACTAAAAACATATTCTTGGGTCCCATTCCCCAAAGGCTTGGATTCAGCAAGTTTGGAGTACAGCTGGACGCTAGTATTAACTGGACCCTTTGGTGATCCCCCTGACTGGCCCTCTTTACTGACAACGTAAACCTTTTCATTCCATACAGGAGAGGCTGGATCCTAGATTACCATCTAGGGGTAGGGATGCCTTTATTTCTTCCTAATTTGAGAGGGAAAGAAAGCACCTATCTCTATCTGCTGGTTTACTTCACAGCTGCTTTGCAGCAACCAAGAGTCACTGCAGGTCTCCCCTGTGTGGCAGGAACTTATCCTGTGAGCCATCTGCACTGCCTCTCGGGGTCCGCATGAGCAGGAAGCCAGAAACAGGAGCTGGATGGACATCAAGCCGAGACAACTCTGATGTGGGACCAGGGTATCCTGTTCAGATGCCAGGCCCAGGAAGATTCTTCTTCTTCTTCTTCTTTTTTTTTTTTTTTTAATTTGAAAGATTTACAGAGATGAAAGACTTGCAGTAGTTTTTAAGAGCCAGGCCACCCCATATATTTGGTCTCTGCTGCATGTAGCTGACTGCCTTTTGCATGGCCAGTTTTTCATCATTTTAATAAAATATTGAAGGCAACTAACTTCCTAAAACAAAAGGTTTATTTACCTCATGGTTTTGTAGGTTCGAAGTCCAAAAGACATGGTGCAGGCTTCAGCTCAGGTGAGAGGCCCATGAAAAATCGAGTATGCATCAAAGAAAGCACCGGGTGAACCAAGGAACATCAGGCTTTTTCTAATAAGCCTGGTGCCAGAAACTACCTTCTGAGAGCTTACCCCTCAAAGACCCAAGGATCTCCCACCAGGTCCCCCTTCCAAAAGGTTCCATCATCTCCCAAAATTGCCATCTTGGGAGCCAAACCTTTGAAACATGAAGAGACATTCAACACCCGAACTACTGCACCTTGCCACTGTTCTACCATATTGTGGTGTAACCAAGAAGGCCTTCACCAGAGACTGAACTAGTGGGGCTGCCCAATCTTGTACCAAGTTGGTTTAACTGTCAAGGACAGTTTCTGTGTGCATAAAAATCCAGGAGCGCATGTTTGGAACAGGAGTAAAGCAACAGTTACGTGCCTGAATTCAATGCCCACCTCTGGCTCCCAACTCCAGTTTCTTACTAATGGGAAGCACTACTGATGGATCCAGTCCCTGGGTTCCTGCCAACTGTGTGTGAGACGTGGACTGAGCCCAACAGCTGTGTGACACCTGGACTGAGCCCACCAGCTCTGCCCTTGGCAAGCATTTGGGGAGTGCACCTTATCTTCTAATTTAAGTTATGGAGATGGCTTTGTGACACAGTGAGTTAAACAGCTTTCTGCAACACTGGCATCCCAACACTGTGCTGGTTCAAATTCTGGCTGCTGGGCCTGGCGCCATGGCCTAGCAGCTAAAGTCCTCACCTTGAACACACCGGGAACCCATATGGGCACCGGCTCTCATCCTGGCAGCCCTGCTTCCCATCCAGCTCCCTGTTTGTGGCCTGGGAAAACAGTTGAGGACGGCCCAAAGCCTTGGGACCCTGCACCCACATGGGAGACCCGGAAGAGCCCCTGGCTCCTGATCGGCGCAGTACTGGCCGTTGGGATCACTTAGGGAGTGAATCATCAAATGGACGGAGGATCTTTCTCTCTGTCTCTCTTCTTCTGTATATCTGACTTTCCAATAAAAATAAATAAATCTTAAAAAACAAAAACAAAAACAAATTCTGGCTGCTCCGCTTCTGATCCAGCTCCGTTACTGTCCCTGGGAAAGCAGTGGAGGATGGCCAAGTGCTTGGGCCCCTGCCGCTGCTGTGGGAGGCCCAGACGGAGTTCCCTGGCTCCTGGCTTTGGATTGGCCCAGTCCTTGCCATTGTAGTCATTTAAGGAGTGAGTCAGAGGATGGAAGATCTCGCTGTCTCTTGTCTCTGCCCCTTTCTCTGTAACTCTTTTAATAAATAAGTAAATCATTTTTAAAAGTTGAAGAAGATACATATTAGTTGGGTTTATATCAAGACTTAAGATTTTATTTAAATTTATAGTTAAATGGTCTGAAGGACTTAAACAGGATCGCATCACTCAATCATATTAACTAATCAAAAAAAGTAATAACCAAAACTTAAAGAGCAATAAATAGAAACAATTCTTGTACACACCATTTAAGTATAAAACATGGATATATTATTCTAAATTTGTAATTTGACATTTCCATAAAAAATTTAAACTGTGCTTATTATTTTAACATTCCTTTTTTCTTATTTTAGCAATTTTTTTTAATTGCCTAGAAAGCAAATCTTCTGAAGTATTCAAAAAAGCTCTGGTAGATCCTAGGAGACTAAACTTACAGCATATATTAAAAGTTATTAAATATAACAAACTTAGCAAGATTTTCTTGAAGTCAAATCAGTAATCAAATCTAAGCCCAACCAATCAAGACATTTTAAATGAGAATCATGGGCCTGGAGGCATAGCCTAGCAGCTAAAGTCCTCACCCTGAACACACCGGGATCCCATATGGGCACCGGTTCTAATCCCGGCGGCTCCATTTCCCATCCAGCTCCCTGCTTGTGGCCTGGGAAAGCAGTCGAGGATGGCCCAAAGCCTTGGAACCCTGCACCCGCATGGGAGACCTGGAGGAGGTTCCTGGCTCCTGGCTCCTGGAAGAAGTTCCTGGATCCTGGCTTTGGATAGGCACAGCACCAGCCATTGCACTTACTTAGGGAGTGAATCTTCCTCTCTATCTCTCCTCCTCTCTGTATATCTGATTTTGTAATAAAAATAAATAAATGTCTAAAAAAAAAATGAGAATCACAAGTTAATCGAACTAACATTCTTTAATATGTCAGCTATCACAAACATGATTACTTAAACACATCAGAAATATTTTGTCTTAAAACTTTATTAATTTAATATATATCATATGCTACATATTATTGAAACACTTTATAAATACCATGAATTTTTTTTTTAAAGAATGTGTTTCTTTTCATTGGAAAGGAAGATTTACAGACAGTAGAGACAGAGAGATCTTCCATCGGCTGGTTCACTCCGTAAATGGCTTGCTAAGGACAGAGCAGGCCAGTCTGAAGCCGGGACCTTCTTCTGGGTCTCTCACGTGGGTGTAGGGGCACAAGGACTTGGGCCGTCCTCCACTGCTCTTCCATTCCATAAGCATAGAGCAGCCAGGACACAAACCACCAACCCTATGGGATGCCGGTGCTTGCAAGTAGAGCATTAGCCTGTTGAGCCATGGCATAGGCCCCATAAATATTAAATTTAATACTTAAAAACTTTGTTAGCTATCATTACTCATTTTACAGAGAAGGAAACCAAAGGACAAAAGGTTAAGGGAAGCTCCCATAAGCACACAGCTCACCTGCAGAGAAGCCAGCTTCAAATTTAGGCCTCTGGCTTCCGTCTATGCTGCTGAGAGCAGCACCCTGCTACACTCTCCGTTCAGGTCTGACTCACTTCATGATCTTGATGTAAACTTCACAAGGTTGGTAACATGACTCCAAACTCAAGACCCTGAGACCAGTAATACAACCTGCCAGTGCCAATACAGGGCACACCCAGCATAGCTTCTCTTTAATTAATTGCTTCTGTTTCTGGAATAAAATTGATTTCTAAATATATATACACATATATATATATATATATATTTATATATACAAATAAAAATATACTATTTATGTATTTACTTCTTTGAATGCCAGAAAGAGAAATTTTCCAGTTGCTGGTTTACACCTCAAATGTCCATACTGACTGAGGCTGCGCCAGGTCAAAGCCGGGAGCCAGGAGCTGCTTTGGGGTCAGGCGCAGGGGCCTACAGACTTGGAGCATCTTCTGTTACCTTCCTAGGAACATCAATAGGGAGCCAGAACAGAAGGGCAGCAGTCAAGACTTGAACTGCTGCCCATATGGTATGCCAACACTGCAAGCTATGACTTTACTCACTAACCACAGCACCAGCCCCAAGTGGAATTGATTTTACCATCTGAGTCCAAATAAAGATCAAATTCCACTGTAATTTCTTTTAACTTTATTGCCAAAAAGTTAGATAAAATTCTGCAATTTGGATGCTTAATCATTTAGTTGGATTTAACTGGTTAAGAACAATTCAATGGACAACTACCCCATCCAAACAAAAATAGCAAAAAGTCTCGGTGAATGGAGACCTGAGGATAAACATGTCAGTCAGTGGACACAGGAGGGCTGCATCATCCTTGGATTGGTGAAACTGAGAGCATTTCAGAACTATCCAAACCACTTGGGCAGAACCCTGGGAACACGCACACATTGGGACCCTGGGTTGATAACAGGTGACAGTTCCTCATCCCTGGGTACTGGGACATTTGGGAAGCCAGGTGTGGCTTCCCTCCCCTTCCCCCAGAAACAAGAAGAAATAGCAAATTTGGATACAATGATTTTACCCACTTTTCCCTAGCCCTCAATCCTTCCCACCCTGATCAACCATGTAATAATCATTATAAAAAATAAAACAAAAACAATTATTTATAAAAAAGGACAACTTAAGGCACACAATAAAGCAAGTGAAGCTTGGTATGCCTAAGAAAAAGCCAATCAACAAAGCACGAAATCTCCAGGGCACAGTCGTTAATGTCCAGGATACTGTTCTGCTTGCCATCGCTGAAAACTAAAATTCTGTAACGACAAGCAGGTTTTTAAGATAACTTGACAAACTTCTAGAAAAATTCAAGGAACACTGTTAGTAGTGACAATTTAAAAAGGCAGTGTCGACTCTGGCATCCCATATGGGCACCAGTTCAAGTCCTGGCTGCTCTGCTTCTGATCCAGCTCCCTGGTGATTGCTGAGGGAAAGCAGCAAAGGATGGTCCAAGTGCATGGGCGCCTACCCCCATGTGGGTTTTGCTGGATGACGTTTTTGGTTCCTGAGATTCACTGAAAACTTTATACTAGTTGGCACTGGTCCTTAAATAACACGGCCTTGATGCATCTTCTTGACAATCATTTTTGATAATTTGCAGAATTTCCTCTTGCTGTGGTGTTTACTCATGGATCTGTCCCCTAAAGCCTCCAAGCTCTTCTTAACATATACTTAGGTCTTTTCCATAAAGCAGCCTATCGTGCTGCCAGATGATTTTAATTATATTGCCTTTAAAAAAAAAGATTAATTTAAAAGGCAGAGTTGGGTGGAGGGAAGTCAGAGAAAGATCTTTCATCTTCTGATTCACTCTCCAAATGGCTACAGTGGCCAAGGATGGGCCAAGCTGGATCCAGGAGCCAAGAACTAGTCTCAGCTATTGTGGCCATGTGGGGAGTGAACTAGTGGATGGAAGATGGATCTCTCTCTCTCTCTGCCTTTCAAATACTATTTTTTTTTTTTAATAGAAGTTGAGCAGAGCTTTTATCTGCCTCAAGGTGCTGGGGAAACTAAACTATGAAAGGTCTGTCATGGAGGAAGAATCCTGTGAAACACCCCCAAGTTTTCTGTTATCAGCCTGGGAATAAGAATTTAGAACTGGGGTGGCAAACTCTTCTGGAAGGTCCAGACAGTAAATATCTCAGGTCTTATGGGCCATACAATCATAATGCAAAAGCAGCCACAGGAAATTCATAAATAATTGTGGCTGTGTTCCAATAAACTTTATTTACAATAGCCAATGGTAGTTTCCTCATTGCTAATACAAAACATTTGTATAACACCATCCATAAATTTGACCTAATTTGCATTCATCAGTCGCAGAATAGCATTCTTTTGCAAGTATATCTAAAAAACTAGAATAGACTACACTGACTACACAGTCTCAATATTATGTTTTTTTTTGTTAAATTTTTATTTTGAATTTTTGAATTTTGTGGTACAGTTTCATATAGAATGGGTCAATATTATGTTTAAGGATTGAAATTTGCAGTTACATTCTCTGAACACAGTAGTATCATGTTAGAAATCAATAACAAAAACAGAATATCCCAGGCCTGCATTGTGGCATACCAAGTTTAGCTTCTGCCTCAACACTGGTTTCCCATATAGGCACTGCTTTGAGACCTGGTTGTTGCACTTCAGATCCAATTCCCTGCTGATGCACCTAGGAAAGCAGCAGAAGATGGCTCAAGTGCTTGGGCACCTGCTGCCATGTGGAAGACCCAGAAGCAGCTCTGGGCTCCTGACTTCGGACTGGCTCAGCCCCAGCCATTGCTGCCATTTGGGAAGTGAACCAGAGCATGGAAGATCTCTCTCTCTGTCTTAACTCTGTTTTTCAAATAAATAATGATATAAATAATTTAATAATCTAATAGTAATCTAAAAAGGAACCAAAATATTCCTAAACATTGGAAAATTAAGCGATGCCCTTCTGAAAAATAATAGATATCAGAGCTTTAATGAGGCTAAAGTCGAATAATAAAGGGAAGTTATAGACATAAAGCATATATCAGAAAAGACTGAAAAACAATAAAGTAGCCTTCTCAGAAAGGTTGAATATATATACAAGTATAAGGTAAGAAATAATAAAGAATAAAAAAGAAAACTCAAAGAAAAAAATGACTACAAAACTGGCTTTCAGAAAAGGCAAAAAAATGGAAAGCCATGAGCAACTGACAAAGATACAGTGTTACTGGCTGTACAACTCTGTGTATATACTAAAAATCCTCTTAACTGTCTACATGGGTGAACTGCATTTAAATAAATGATACCACAATGATGTTTCAGAAAGAAAATGACAAAGGCTGATGCTATGGTGTAGCCAGTTGGGCCACCACCGTGGTGCTAGCATCCCACATGGGCACTGCTCCACTTCAGATGAAGCGCTCTGATAACGTGCCTGGGAAAGCCTAAGTGTGCGGGCCCAGGCCACCTTTGGGAAGCCTGGATGAGACTCCTGATCCCAGCTTTTGTGGACATTTGGGTAGACAACTAGTAGATGAAGGATGTCTCTGTCTCTGTAACTCTGCCTTTCAAATGAATCTTTTTAAAAAAAGAAAAAAAAAGCAGTGTTTATTACAATTATAAAAAAAAAGGGAGGACTCCCTTTAAGATCCTGTGGGACTTTGAAAGGACAGCAGTTATCCTGGATAGTTTATGTTATACCTTCCATATAATTTATACCAACAAGTTAAAAATTTTAGATGATATGGATGAGAAATATTAGAAAATCTGAAAAGTTCAATTTCTAATAAAGAAGTTTAATCCAAAATTTAAAACTTCCCATAAAAAAGTTCCAAGACCAAATAGCCTGACCTGAAAATTCTTCCATACAATAAAAAATGATATTACCCTTATACCAAGCTTTTCATGGAATAGAAACAATAGGGATTATTAACCAGTTCATCTGCTGAAGCCAGCAAACTACTGCTCCAAAGCCTGAGCAACACATTACCAAAAGGACTGCGGGCCACTCCTCTCTTCTCATGAACATAGAAGTACAAGAGTAGCAAACTGTTAGAAAGTCAATTCCAGACATGTAAAAAAGGATAATACATTATGACAAAAGGTGGTTTAACATTCAAAAACAAATATAACTCACCAAGTAAATGAATAAAAATAAATGTTTTAGAATAACTAAAACTCCCTAGCTGTAGGCAACTACATAGGTTACCTTGTACCTAGCCAAGCGCTACACCACTGGGCAGCTAGTGGCTGACGGGCATTCTGGGCTGATTAACACCAAATCTGTGTTAACTATACCAGTATGCCAACTAGATGCACATTCATTTTCTTATTCTTCTTTTTTTTTTTTTTGTAAAAGTAAGTGGGGAAGGTGGGGAAAACCACATTAGTCCCCAGGTGGGGGGCTGCAGACTGTCCAGGGAAAGGGGTCTTGGGATATACTGGGGTGGGAGCAGCAAGGGCATATCTGATAGTGGAAGAATGACTTCTGGGGTCTTCCATGGACCCGGCCACTGCACTTGCATGTGGTGAGGAAGCTGAGGTGGAATGGTTTAAAGGGAGAAAACTGGAGGATATTTCTAGTCAGGTCAAGGCATCTGCCCATGTGGGACACTGGGCTGGGATAAATAGCATAGTCTGCCACTCACTCGGACATGCAAAAGCTGGGGCTTTGGGGGCATGCCTGGCTGGGCCAAGCCACAGTACCTGCCCGCAAGTGTCAGCAGGGGGTGGACCATGTGATGCTGGGCCGCAAAACCCACCAGAACGTGAGAGAACAGGCTTGGGGGCAGATTCTGTAGGGGACCTATGGTTCACTTCTCTGGGACTGCAGCACCCTCTGGTTTACGTGGAGAGCAGATGATGGTGATGGGCCAAGTCAGACTTGGCCACAGAACTCACCTGACAGGAACTCACCTGTTACTCATGTGAGGTGGAACTGAAGGAGGCTGGGTGGGGGCAAGCTGCAGCACCCACAAGCACATGTAAAGGCTGGGACTGAGGGCAGACTATGCCAAGCAGGGCCTCTGTACCCGCTAGCATGCATGGGATCTGCAGCTAGGCTGCAGCTCCTGGTGGGTATTCCCAAACAGCCTGGGCTGGAGGCAAGGCTGGAGCACTCCTCAGCATTTGGGTGTGCCAGGGCTGAGGACAGGCTGAACTGGGCCCAGTCAGAGCACCTGCTGGCATGTCTGGACAGGGTGTAGGCCATGCCCAGCTGGGCTAGGCTGTAATACCAGCCAGCACACATAAAACCCACCAAGGAAATGGGCATGGCAGGGGAACTCCACAGGCCAGCGTGAAAACTGAGACTGGGGGCAGGCCAGGCTTGGCCACACTGTCTCATCCTCTGGAATGCATGAGAACCAGAACAAGTGGGGGCCAGTCAGGCTGGGCCACAGCGTCAGCTGGCAAGCACAGAACTGGGGGATGTGACTTACATTAGGCTGTACTGCAGTGTCCCCTGTACTGTTCCCCCACAGATAAACTGTGAGCACTCCCCTGGCAGGCTGTGGATGGACTAAAGTGGACTTTGTCAACCAATAGACCACGGAAAGATTTTTTCAACCCTAGAGCAGTGAAACCAACACCTACCCTGGTGCAATGAAACTAACAACTTCTAAGAACTATCCAAAGTACTTGAGTAATACCCTCGGAACACTCTTCCCCAAACTAAGGCATCATCAAATGACCATCCTCCATCTCCGGGTGCTGATGTAATTTGACAGCAAGGAGCAGTTTCCTCCACTTCCTCCACTGAGAACACAGGAGGAAAAAAAATGGAAACATGTGTCCCACTCCCTTTCTTCCATACCTGACCCTCTCATCCGAATCAGGACCCACATGGGAGTATATCTGTCTCAATTATGTAACAATATTAAAAGGAAAATTAAAAACAAAAAGGCATAAAAAATGGCATGAAGCAATATTAATAGGTTTGTAAAAGGTAGGTTGAAATAATAAATGCATGTATAGAAAAAAACTACTCCCTTATACTTGCAGGATTAAATGATTTTTAAAAATTATCTTACTGAATATTTAGACTGAGTAGTCTCTAAAATAATGTTTCCATGAATATGTATCCTTAAAAAGAGGGAACTCCTCAACGAACTACTAGGATGACTGGGATGGTTTTTCAAAACCATCTTGGCATAAGCAGGCCTGGCACAATAGCCTAGTGGCTAAATCCTCGCCTTGCCTGTGCCGGGATCTCATATGGGCACCCGTTCATGTCATGCTGCTTTACTTCCCATCCGGCTCCCTGCTTGTGGCCTGGGAAAGCAAGAGTATAGCCCAGGGCCTTGGGATCCTGTATCCGTGTGGGAAATCTGGAAGGGGCTCCTGGCTCTTGGCTTTGGATCAGCTTGGCTCCAGCTGTTGTGGCCACTTGAAGAATGAACTAGCGGATAGATCTTTCTGTCTCTCTTCCTCTCTGTATATCTGCCTTTCCAATTAAAAAAAAAAAAAAAAAAAAAAACTTTAAAAAAAAAAAAGCCAAAAACTGTTTAAGAGAAAATTCGAAATTTAAATAGAAAACAACACTTCAGGCTCGGTGGCATGGCCTAACGCCTAAAGTCCTCACCCTGAATGCACCCGGGATCCCATATGGGTGCCAGTTCTAATCCCGGCAGCTCCACTTCCCATCCAGCTCCCTGCTTGTGGCCTGGGAAAGCAGTCGAGGACGGCCCAAAGCCTTGGGACCCTGTACCTGCGTGGGAGACCTGGAAGAGGATCCAGGCTTCTTGCTTCAGATCGGTGCATCTCTAGCTGCTGCTGTCACTTGGGGAGTGAATCATCAGATGGAAGATCTTCCTTTCTGTCTCTCCTCTCTGTATATCTGACTTTGTAATAAAAATAAATAAACTTTTTAAAGAAGGAAACAATATAACATAAGAGCCTGACATTATTCCATCCTAGATTAAGGAAGAAATATGCTAAACAGATGGACTAGGAATTTAAGCTAAATAAATGAAACAGTTTCTCAAGAAGATTAGCCAGCAGGATGTCAGGATAATGCCAACAGCCTTGAATCCAACCCAATGATTCATGCAGTTTCTTGCTCAGGGACTCTAGAGCAAGCAGGCTTCTAAATAACAGGAAAAAGCAGGAAAGAGTGGCTGCTCCCTGAGCCCCAGGGCACAGGGTGCTCAGGGTGAGGCACCCACTTGTGGGAAAGCAAGTCCACCAGCTGACTTAGGCTACAGAGTCCTCAGACCTCACGTGATACAGGGAGGAGCCAACTACAGCCAAGAGGCAGGCCTCCCTAGACAGAGCCCTGCCCACACTTAGATCTTGGGCATGCAGCTGTCAGCACTGTGAAAAAACTCATTTCCACAGTTCATGCCATCTGGTCTGTGGTCCTGATGGCAGCCTTAACAAAGTGAAACAAAGATAAGACTGCAGAAATTGAACTTCACCCATCCCACTCCCCGAAAAACAGCATTGTGGAAGGTGTCTTCTAGTGAAGGTTGCAGCCTTCATCTAGAGCAGAATTAATCACAGCTGTCTTATTCTAAGGAAGCTGAACTTTGAATATCTATCCAACAATAATCAACTGTAATTGTTCTCCATAATTTTAATAGTATTTCACATATAAAATTAAGGTTTCATTTACGTTGGCTCTTCATCACAATCTTCTGTATGAAACAGAAAACCTGAGCCTCTGATCAGAGCCAGGCATGACAAAGGCAGGCAGAAGCAAAACCTCTGGTCTGGGTTGTGGTTCTTTCCACTCCATCGCAGTGCTTTCCAATACTGCAATAAGCTACTCTGTTTAACCAGGAACAGAGATGCAGTTTACTTTATACTTATTACTCATCAAAAAAACTTAATATTTTAATTAGTGATAATTACAATCTGAACAGCAGCATTTCCCGAGAATTTACTATTTGTTAGACAATATTAGCAGTACTTGATGAATTAATTTGATTCTAAAAACCCTCGGAGATAGCATTACTACTATCACAGAGACACAGAGAGTGAGGAGCACTTTACCCAGACTAGTAAATGAAGGAGCAAGGGTTGAAGAGTGACTTCAAACATTACCTAATGAAGTGCAAGTATGACACCACTGAGCATAAATGTGGATAGTTTAGAAGTGAGATGGGGCCCGGCGGCGTGGCCTAGTGGCTAAAGTCCTCGCCTTGAACGCCCCAGGATCCCATATGGGCGCTGGTTCTAATCCCGGCAGCTCCACTTCCCATTCAGCTCCCTGCTTGTGGCCTGGGAAAGCAGTCGAGGACGGCCCAATGCATTGGGACCCTGCACCCATGTGGGAGACCCAGAAGAGGTTCCTGGTTCCTGGCTTCGGATTGGCGCGCATCGGCCCGTTGCGGCTCACTTGGGGAGTGAAACATCGGACGGAAGATCTTCCTCTCTGTCTCTCCTCCTCTCTGTATATCTGACTTTGCAATAAAAATAAATCTTTTTAAAAAAAAAAAAAGTGAGATGAACTTAACTTTGAATACAGGTTCACCCTCTCACTAGATATTCAGAGTTTGGGCAAACAAGCTCTCATGCCTTAGACTCCTAATCCATGAAACAATTAAATGGGACAATGGTGTTAAACCATTATTAAGCCCTTTCTATTGCCATTGTTTTCATAAATATGCAAGAACAATCCAACCATGCTTAATTTGGGGAACTCTAAAGCAAAGTATGCCAAGTTCCTTTTCTTTCAACCATAATTCTCTCCTTCCTATTATTCCAGAGATGCATATATAATTTTAATAATCCCATTTTCCACAAAACATTAAAAAATATACTGACTCAGATGAGCAGTTAGACCAACCTTACATTGTATTATAGAGATACTTAATAACTTTGGTAAGGACAACAGTATACTTCCAATCACACCTTCAAATGATTTACGCTATTGCTCAAGCATCTAACATGTAATAAAAGTCCACTGAGGTATTTGACTGATTTTACATGAAATTTTGTTAAAAACACCGAGTTCCTAACATCTTATGGGTTTTACAAGCTTGCAATCTATTTGCTTGCTCTCATTTTTCTTTGCTCTGTTTATTTTAAATTCCAAAGGGTTCTGATTACAGTAATCCCACTGTAGATGATTTAGATAGGTCCTGTTCACCTTCATTTTTCAGCTAACACTGTTTTTGTAGTCATAGGGGAGTGTCTCCATTTTCTTCACCTACTTATAATTTCTCTGGATATTTTCTATTTCTTGAGAATATTTTTCTTGGTGTGAGTGATCAGGATATTGGGTTTGGGACCAGGAGTCCTCAACCACCATCTCATTTCTCAAAAGATTTTATGTGAAAGGTGAGAGAATTGCACTAGATAAATTTATAATCGGTTTCCTTATCTCTAAGCCTCATATTTCCAGGACTCTGGGTCTTGCAACCAGAAATCACTCAGCAAATTCCCCTAAAGTTTTTACCCCAGTTAGTCAAAAGACACAGGAAGACCTGGCAATCGGGAAGCCTAAGACTCTTCCCCAAGGGAAGACACGACAATTTGTGAACCAACAGAAAAAGATCATAGTAAGAAGTCCAAGGACGGGAAAAAGAAATGCATGGCCCAACTCTGACCTCATCTCTGCACGTTTCCTTGGAGGGATAAGAAGAGACAGAAAATGCTTTCAGCAGCAGTGGAGCTCGCTCAGCCTTCACCTGTCTCATGGGAGCAATGCGATTCTGTACCATAATGCAACGTTGTCAGTAACATGCCCACTATAGGCCTTGCATAAGCAGGCATTACTCAGACTTCTGGTTGAATTAATGCAAAGCTGAAAGCCATCATAAACGCCAGTGGCACCGCTATATGCCATGGACTGGGTACACAGGAGACCATAGGAGCTGTATGGTATGGGTTGCCCTGCTTCCATCTATCAGGAGAGAGCTGAGAGAGTAAGCCGACTTGGCCCGATGGCAGTCCTGACGCTCCGGGGATCCTGGACGTATCCCCCAGGAAGAAAACAACTAGTTTAGTCAGGGAAAGGCAATTGATCTCTAAGCTGGCAAGGCAACAGGAGAACACATATCCAAATCATTTCCTACCCCCGTACCAGGAGCTAAGGAAGCTCTGTGTTTTCTCATGTCAGGTCCCAGAGAGTCAGGCCCACAGCTGATTAGAGGGCAGGAGAGGAAGAAGCCAACAAGACGATAAGCAGTCAGGCAGTTACACAGACGCCCAGCCTGGAGAGGCTGTCCAGCCCAGTGTGTCCAGCTGTGGGACACCCAGCCCTCCTGCCCAAGCCCGCTTCCTGAGACCGCTCCTGGGAGGCAGCCCTTGTGGGAGACCTGGGTGGACATTTAGGGCTCCAGGCTTGGGCCTGGCCCAGCACAGGTGTTGTGGGCATCTGGGGGAATGAGAGTGAAGATAGCTCCCAGCCCTGAGCCCTCCACCCTCCCTTTTAAGTAAATAAACTATTTTTAATGTAAATTTAAAAATGCCAAGACTAGAACAACGATGTTTTTCAAAGTGAGATCCCAGGAGCACCAGTAAGACACTAATAGACCACACACACACACACACACACACACACCCCACTTCCCCAGATCTTTCCAGGCTCAAATTTCTGGGAGTGGCGCTAGGATCTGCCAGGGAACTGTCACCTGAACTTCCCATTCAGGATCTGGGCGAGGGGTCCAGGGTGAAGTCCCCGGACTGCAGTCAAGGCACCCGAATGACAGCACTCCAACACCTTGTTTTTTGGAAAACCCTCAATCTGTCAGCTAAGAGCTGCAGATCGCAGACCGGGGCACAAAAGGGCTTGGAACCGTATTTGTATTTCCCGTCAGCTCACATAGCTTTGCTCATCCCTCTGAAGTTCCCTCTACCCCTAACCCGCATTACCCAGCCCTAACTGGGATCTAGAGCCCGGCCAGCAGAGAGAGATGAGAGATGAGAGATGAGAGAGAGAGAGAGAGAGAGAGAGACAGAGATGAGAGAGAGACAGAGAGGAGGCCGAGGGCCAACTCTCCCCTGCACACACGGGAGGAGGAAGTCCCATCAACTACACGCCCCTTCTTCCACGGACTCAAGAGTCCCCGGGCCCTCGCCAGGCCCTCGGTTGACCGTCTCCGCTCGCAGCCCGAGCGCAGGCGCCCGCCCACCGCTCTGCCCACGCGTCCCGCGGCCTCCCCAGGACGCCGGGGTCCCAGCGGCGTCCCCCGCGGACACAAAGGCGAGCCTCGGGCCACGCCCGCCGCCCGGACCCTGGCCGTGCCGTCACTTACTCGCCCTGGCGGGCCGCGCGCCTCCTCCCCGCGCTCGGGACCCGGAATCCGCCCGCCCGCCGGCAGCGCCGAGGGGACCGGCCGAGCCGCACCGCCCTCCGCCCCGCGCTTCCCGGGCCGCGCGGCCACGCGGCTGAGTCACCCGCCGCTTCACGTTAAGAGTCCCCGCGCGGGGCACGCCGGGAAGGGCGCGCCGGCTGGGACTCCCCCGAGCGGGGCGGGGCGGGGTGGAGCGTCCCCTGTGCCCTCGTGCCCTGTACTCTGTCCTCCCGTAACCCTGACCCCGTACCCCCGAACCCCCCCATCCGTCCTCCCTCGCCCCGTCCCCCCAGTCACCCTGTCCTCCCTCCCCCTGTCACCCCGTCCCCCTGAACCCCCGATCCCTTGTACCACCTTCCCCTCGTCCTCCCTCGCCCCGCCCCCCCGTCACCCCGTCCCCCTGGGCCCTCGGTCCCCCGAACCCCTCTCCCTGTCCTCCCTCGCCCCCGTCACCCGCCTCCCCCGCTCCTGCTGTCACCCTATCCCGTCCTCCCTGTCCACCCTGTCCTCCCTCGCCCCGTACCCCGTACCCCGTACCCCGTACCCCAGTCACCCCTGTCCTCCCTCTCCCTGTCACCCCGTCCCCCTGAACCCCCGGTTTCCTGTACCCCCTTCCCCTCGTCCTCCCTCGCCCCTGTCCTCCCGTCTCCCCCGTGCCCCGTCCTCCCAGTCCCTCCTCGCCCCGCGCGCTCCACCCGGGGAGACAGCCCCCTCAGAAGCCTCGCACGGGCACCGGCGCGTCAGTCTCTCAAACTGAGAACGTTTTCGATCAGCTAGGAAAGGTCGCACACCGGAAAGTTCATCTTTTGTGGAAAAGTTGTGGAATGAGCCCGCGCGGCCCCGGAGGACCGTCCTGCTCGGCTGAGGCGAAAGGGAGTCGGAGCTCCGAC
This sequence comes from Ochotona princeps, assembly GCF_030435755.1. Lineage (NCBI taxonomy): Eukaryota > Metazoa > Chordata > Mammalia > Lagomorpha > Ochotonidae > Ochotona > Ochotona princeps. Next base: position 111,096,332 of record NC_080832.1, read on the forward strand.
GCTCCTCTGCTGGGTGAAGAGGGAAAAAACAAAACAAAACAAAACAAAACTTCACGTTTTCCTAAGACCTTGACTTTGATGAAAACCACACGCTGTGAAATCTACCGGAAGCAGAGCATTGGGAAACTGGTCGTGTCAGCTATTAATAAAGTATGTTTGTAGTCGAAAACCCGCTGTGTGTGGGTTCACGTCCTACGAGACGAATGCTGGGATATTTTACAAGGAAAGAAAATTAGCGCCAGTTCTTACCGTCGTAATTTCTGATGGCTTTTTGTACTTAAAATTCTCATGCTAATTAAATAATTGAACTGATTATGCAGCTCATTCTGAAGTTTTCGGAAGCCCTGTAAGCCAATAATAACAAACTTTCCTAAGCTCTTCGTCGATTTTTATTTTTCCTTGTAAGTCTCCCTGCTCCCCTCCTCTCACAGCTCCACCCCCACACCAGAAACAAAACAAAACAATTTTGGACTAAGAATGAGGACTGGAGTAGAAAAGGAGATGTGAAAAACAATTTTATTCTCATTCCAGTAGATTGCAAATGGTTGAGATACTTCCATGGCAGAACTGGTGTATAGGGATCAACAAGTTTAACTTGGAAAACTGAACGTATGCATATTTTAATTGGCTCCTGTGTGCTGGCCTAACACTGCCATACAGGCTCACGTGGTGTGAGACACGGTGCCATAGAGACGCTGCACTATGGCCAGTCGCCTCACTGACGCTGCATTCCCTGCTGCTTCCATCTGCAACGCTGCCTGGCCCAGGCCAGGCGGAAGAGCCGGACGCCAGGGTCCTGCCCGTGCTTGCCCTGTCTCTGCCAGAGGCATCCTCATCACTTCTGCGCACAGCTTATTGGCCTGACCCTGACTCAAATGGCTGGGAGGAGGCCACCACACTTAACTTTCCGTGTGCCTGGGGCTAAAAAGAATGTGGAAAAGAGACTCGGTGAATACTCACCACAGTGTTCAAGAATAAGAAAGAAATATAAATTTAACAACCAAAGCATAATGAAAGGTCACCTAAACTAATGCCCTTATGTCCACATCTGTAAAGTACAGTGTAAAGGCCTTTTCAATTGAAAATAAAAGGGGGGAGGGGATGGACCACAACCTTTTGGTAGTCCTGCAAGACAGTGCTTGAAAACAGATTTTTTTCTTTCTAGAAAGATTTTCTGTTTGTTTATAATTACTTTTATTTTTGATGATTTTTACATAGTTGATTAGGGTGATAAGGGTCAGGGACTATAGGAAGGTGGGTAAGACCATTATTTCCATGTTCTCTTTTTTAATTCCTGTGTTTGGGGGAAGGGGGACAGTAAGGTGAGAAGCCACACCCAGCCTCCCAAATGCCTTTGCACGCTGGGATGAACAACCACCCTAACACTACCCCAGGGTTCCGGATGTGGAGCATGCTCTGAGGGTCCTGCTCATGAGGTTTTGATAGTTCAACAGCTGTGAATTACTGCCAATCTCACCTCCAAGCAGGATGGAATTTCTCCGGAATCCACTGGCTGACACAGACCAACTTATAGTCTCCATTTGCCCAGATATTCACTGCCAGCACTTGGCTAGAGTAGTTGATCAATTTGTTCTGTCCTCCAGCCTCTGCCATGGTACCAGGTGTCCCCTGGAGCCTCCAATAGACTGCCATATCCTTCCTGTGCACCAGCTTATGCTGTCCACTGCTCCATCTAAGCCACTGAGGAGGCCCAGCTCTAATTCATGCATTCCATGGTCAGACCATGAAACCTGCAATTCTCTCTATGGTTGGGGTTCTGAGTCTAGAATTCAGTTGGGGGGATCCCCAGAGAAACTTCATCTGAAGTGATCCCAGACTTGATTCTTTTTTTTTAAAGATTTATTTATTTTTTATTTCAAAGTCAGATATACACAGAGGAGGAGATATAGAGAAGATCTTCCATCCGATGATTCACTCCCCAAGAGACCGCAACAGCCGGTGCTGTGCCAATCCGAAGCCGGGAACCAGGAACCTCTTCCAGGTCTCCCACGTGGGTGCAGGGTCGCAAAGCCTTGGGCCATCCTCGACTGCTTTCCCAGGCCACAAGCAGGGAGCTGGATGGGAAGTAAGGCTGCCGGGACTAGAACCAGTGCCCATATGGGATCCTGGGGCGTTCAAGGCGAGGACTTCAGCCGCTAGGCCATGCTGCCGGGCCCCCAGACTTGATTCTTGCATGTGCTTGCCAGTATTGGTTCTGGTACAGTCCATCATCCTAATCAGCTTATGCACATACTGGTGGTTGCAATTGCTGGGTCAGTTCTGTCTCTACACAAACCAGTGGGTATTGTAGCCCAGCCCAATCTTGCCCACCACACACTCGGCCCTTACACAAACCAGTCAGTGGTAGCTGCAGCTAGTCCAGGCGACTCCCAATAACCCCCACCATACCTGCCCCTGCCCTGGCTCCCGTGCTTGCAAGTATGTACAGCCGACTAGTTCTGTCTGTCCCACATCCCATTCAGCTCTCATACATGTCGACCCAGTTCAACCCAGCCAGCCCCACTATCCAGCCCACACATGTGCTGGTGAGTGCCACTCTCTGTCTAGCCATGCCTGCCCCAGACCTGGTTCTCATGCTCAACAGTCAGAGTGGCAACTCAAGGGGGAGGTGTCCACTATTTCCCTACTGGGCTCACTCCCACTCCTGGATCTTACACTTTCCAGGTGGTTCTGCAGTTTAGCTTGACAGAATTTGCCCCCATGCCAGCATCAGCCAGCTGATGCTGTAGCAAAGCCCAATCAACCCTCACTCCCTCTGGCTTATGCATGTACCAGTAGGAACAGTCAACCCAGCCTGGCTTTCCCCTGATCCAGCCCACATGAGACCAACAGGTTATGTTGTAGTGCTGCCCAGCCTGGTCTGCTCCCATCCCAATTCACGCTTACCAGTAGGAGTGAGTGGTGGTCCAGCAGGAGAGCCTCTCATAGCCCCCCTACCCTCCCCTGGTCTCACATGTGCATATTGGTTTGGTGCTGTGGCCCAGTCTTGCATGGCCTGCCTAATATCGGCATTTGCCAGTGGATGCTGTAGCCTGGCCCAGCCCAGCCCACCCCCAATTCTGTCTCACACTAGTGGGGGCTACAGCCTAACCCAGCCCAGCCGGCCCCCAGACCTGGCCCTTATGTGAACTGACTTGTGTTGTGGCCCAACCTGGCCTGACCACACTCCATTCTGGTGCTCAGATTTGCCAGCGGGTGACATAAATTGGTCCAGCCTGGTTTGCTCCTGACTAGCACCAAGTATATGCCAGTGGGTAGCATTACCTGGCCTCATCTGGATTGCTCCCTGTTGTGATTCTTGTGTTCACCTGCAGGGACTGTGTCCTGACAGAGGAGTTCCCCAAGCTCCTCCATCAGAACCTCTCCCAATGCCAGATCTGATGCCCATCAGCGGTTCTTGAGCCAGCCATACTTAGTCCACCTCCTGTCCTAACAGGAGCAATGGCCTTTCCTGACTGGCCTTCTCCCATTTCGGTTTTTTCTGTTGGGTGTTAGAACCCAGCCAAGTCTGGCCCACACCCAGACATAGCTCAGAAAAGGCTCAGCAGGGGCAGAGACCCAGCTCAGCCCATCCTATACCTACCCTGGTTCTCACAAGCATCAATGGGTATAGGAGTCTGGCCCAGTCCGACACACCCCAGACCCAGCCCACACCTGTGCTGAGGGACATTGGTAGCCATGCTCAAACTAGACAGCAGCACCTCACTCATGTCATTGCAGTCACCAGTGGGAACCACAACCCAGCCAGGGCATCCCCTTTGTTCCCCAGCCAGGGCTGTTCCCAGTCATAGGTCTTGCACATGCCAACTTGGTATAATGTGGGTGCTGGAACCTGGCCCTACTCAGTCTGCTTCCATCCCTGGCTCATGCAAACTGGAAGGTATGACAGCCTAGTCCAGCATGACCTGTGCTTCAACTTGGCTTCTATGCTTGCCAGGAGTTAAGGTTTGCTTGGCCCTGCCCGGTCTGCCCTCTCCCAAAACCAACCCACACATTTGCCAACAGTTGAAACTACCTTGCCTAACCTGTCTGATCCCCAGGCCTGGACCATGTGTTCACCAGCGGGAACTATGACCCACTAGGGGAGTTTCCCAAGTTCTTCTACGAGGCCCACTCCAAGACCCAGATCTCATGAATGCCAGTGGCGACTATGCTCTCGCTTGGCATAGCCTGCTCCTCCATCTTGGTCTTGTATGAACTGGTGAATGTTGCGGCCTAGCCCACCCCACACCCTGTTTTGTGATGCATATGCAGGTGCTGCAGCCTGGACCTGCCCAGACTATTTTCTGTCCCTGTATCCGTGAAGTGTTGGCAGGTCCATGGTCACACTTAGATCAACCCATCACCACCCCAACTCTTGAGCTAACCAGTGGAACTTGTATTTCCACAGAGTTCGGCCCACACATATCCCACAGAATCTAGCCCCCGGACATGGTTCTCTCGCATGCTGGTTAATGTCATGGCCCTGCCTAATGTGACCTGTCCCGTTCCGACATTTAGTCAGGAACTGGGATCTAGCCCTGCTAGACAGGCCTCCAGCCCTGGCTTTCGTGTGGACTAGCGTATGGAGGTCAGCAAGGTTCCACACTAACAAACCCAACTCAGGATTCCCCTGTGGGCTGGTGCATCAGTCTGACTCTTTAAAAACCACCAGGTCTCATCTCAGTCCCCTTGCTTACCTGCAAGTACAGTGGCCCTGTCGTTGGGAGTCCCTCAGGATTCATTTCTCACCTACATATACAGTGGCCTTATCCATGGATGGCCCTAGGTACCCTCAAGACCTCAGAGCTTGCCGACAGCCAGCCAGCAGGTGAAGCCCACAAGCTCAGGATATGCCCACTGCTTGGCAGCAGTGGCTGGGGCTCAGGCCCCGAGCACTGAGCCTGACCTGGCCCGGTTCCTCCCGGTAACTGCCACGCTGCTGAGAGGTCTGTTCACCCAAGGCTCAAGGTTGAACTCTGATTTTCTGTTTCTTTTTTTTTTTTTTTAATTTTTATTCTAAATTTTGAATTTAATGGTACAATTCTGTAGAGTCTGGAATTGCCCCAAGCTCCCCTCAACTGATTTCCCCGTATTGTTACAATAGTTTAGTCCTTCATAAGGAGTTATAATTCCATCAGTCTGTTATTTAAGTGTGCCTCAACATTGCTGGTACAGACAATGTCAGACAGTCCAGCATCCCATTGTCTAGATATGTCCAACAGTTTCATTGGGAGTCCATCTTTGATATGGAAGTAGGGATGCATGAGCGTTGTGTCTTCATATCAGGATATGGTAGTTTCTATTAATCCATCACTCTGCATTCCAATTTGCAAGATGTTTTCCTTATATTAGAAAGGACATGTGGTATTTGTGTTTTTGGGATTGACTTATTTCACTGAGCATAATGGTCTCTAGTTGGGACCATCTAGTTGCAAATGGTATAATTTCTTTTTAATGGCCGAGCAATATTCCACAGAGTAGATGTACCGCAGTTTCTTTAACCACTCCTCTTTGGATGGGCATCTGGATTGTTTCCATGTCTTTGCTATTGTGGATTGTGCTACAGTAAATATAGGATTACAGATCCCCTTCTCATATGCAGTTTTCATTTCCTTTGGGTATATTTCCAGGAGTGGGGTAGCTGGATCATATGGCAGGTCGATTTTCTGTTTCTGTTTGTGATGTACAAAAACCTGGTCCAAAGTTTGGAGAATCAGGGTCATCCAGTGTTTTATTTTGGAAATTAAGGATACAGGAAGATAGAATATACACCTGTTACCCATCATTCGAACTGAATAAATGATACCATGCTTTTAAATTAAGAGTTAAAATAAACAGTTAAAAAGTTAGTGTACGGGCCCGGCAGCGTGGCCTAGCAGCTAAAGTCCTCGCCTTGAAAGCCCCAGGATCCCATATGGGCGCCGGTTCTAATCCCGGCTGCTCCACTTCCCATCTAGCTCCCTGCTTGTGGCCTGGGAAAGCAGTTGAGGACGGCCCAGTGCATTGGGACCCTGCACCCGCGTGGGAGACCCGGAAGAGGTTCCGGGTTCCCAGCTTCGGATCGGCGCGCACCGGCCCGTTGCGGCTCACTTGGGGAGTGAAACATCGGATGGAAGATCTTCCTCTCTGTCTCTCCTCCTCTGTGTATATCTGGCTGTAATAAAATGAATAAATCTTTTAAAAAAAAAAAAGTTAGTGTACATTGGGCCCGGCAGCGTGGCCTAGCAGCTGAAGTCCTCGCCTTGAACACCCCGGTATCCCATATGGGCGCCGGTTCTAATCCCGGCTGCTCCACTTCCCATCCAGCTCCCTGCTTGTGCCCTGGGAAAGCAGTCGAGGATGGCCCAAGGCTTTGCGACCCTGCACCCACGTGGGAGACCTGGAAGAGGTTCCTGGTTCCTGGCTTCGGATCGGCGCGCACCGGCCCGTTGCGGCTCACTTGGGGAGTAAAACATCGGATGGAAGATCTTTCTCTCTGTCTCTCCTCCTCCTCTGTATATCCAGCTTTCCAATACTAATAAAATCTTAAAAAAAAAAAAAAGTTAGTGTACATTGACCTGGTGCAGGAGTCTAGTGGCTAAAGTCCTTGCCTTGTACACACCGGGATCTCATATGGGTGCCGGTTCTAATCCTGGCAGCCCTAATTCCCATCCTGCACTCCCTGCTTTTGGCCTGGGAAAGAGCAGCTGAGGATGGCCCAAAGCCTGCACCTGCATGGGAAAGTTGGAAGAGGCTCTGGGCTCCTGGCTTTGGATTGCTGCAGCTCCAGCTGTTGTGGCCACTTGGGGGTGTGAATCATTGGATGGAAAATCTTTCTGTCTCTCCTCCTCTCTGTATATCTGACTCTTCAATGAAAATAAATCTTTAAAAAAACAGTGTACAAAAAAATAGTGTACATACAAGTATCTCACCATTAAACAATGAGAATTACAGAATTATCTTAATGTTGCAAATCCAAGTAAATGGATAAATAGAAGTATGAAACCATAAAAGGTGAACCAAACATCCTTGGACCAGGCAGGGCTGGACTAGTACCCAACAGTAAGAGCTGGAATGGGTGTCAGGCAAGGGTACTGTTCCTGCTGGGACAGGCAGTGGGCCAAGTCAGGCTGGGCCAAGAACCCACTGGCATGTGTGAAATCTGGGAGGTGACCTGATAGAGGAGCTTGGGAACTCCTCTGTCAGGACATAGTCTTTGCAGGTGAGCACAAGCGCCAGATCTGGGAGCAGACCAGACCAGGCCAGGTTACAGACCCGCTGGCATACACATATGTGGGTCAGGTCTAACTGGGCCAGTTGACATCACTAACTGGCAGATGGGAGAATCATGGAACAGGCCAGGTTGGGCTGCAACACCAGTCAGTTCACGTTAGGACCCAGACTGCGAGTTGACTGATTGGGCGTGGCTGCAGCACTAACCAAAATGAGCTGGAACTGGGCGCAGGCTAGGCTGAGCCAGGCTGTAGCACCCACCCGTGAAGGCTGAGGTGAGGCGGGCCATGCCACAGCACCCATCAGCACATGTAGCAACCTGGTGGGGTGGGGAGTAAGCTTGGCAGGAGGGCTTTGGGGGTATCCTGCTGGGCCTCTGTGCCCACTGAGATGAACATGAGAGCTGGGACTTGAGACAGACAAGTCTGGGCAGGGCTATAAAGCCCATTGGCCTGCATACAAGGTGAGTTAGGGGGAGAGCCAGGCTGGGCTAAGTGACTGTATTCACTGCATGAGCCAGAGTAAGTGCAGGCTGGTTGGGCTTTGGCACAGCATCAGCTGGCAAATGCTGGAACGGGGCAAGCCCTGTCAACCTAGGCTGCAGTACCACCTGGAATGTGCAAAATCCATGGCTGGGAGCAGGCCTAGTAGGGAAGCTGTGGGCATCTTCCTGATAGGCTTCAGCTCCCACCAGTGAGCATGAGAACCAGGGCTGGGGGCCAGCCAGGGTAGACAGATGGTAGCACCTACTGGCATAATTGTGGGCTGGATAGTGGGTTTGATTGGGCTCAGTTAGGCTGTAGCACCCATTGATGTGCAAAAGAACCAAATGGGATGTGGGACTGACAGACCAGTCTGCTACACACACCAGCATGCACAGGAACTGGGGCTGAGGGCAGGCCTGGTGGGATCTACTGGGGGTCATTCTGACTAGGCTGCAGTTCATGTACTGGTGTGTATGAGGGCTGAGTGTGTGGTGAGCAGGGTTAGGCTAGACAGCAGCATCCATTTGGCTTGCATGGAGATGGGGCCGGAGACAGAACTGACTGGACAACCATAACCATCAGTTTGTGTGTAGACTGATGTGGATGATGGGCTGAGCCAGATTCGGCATTGGCTGGCACACACAGGAGTCAGGTCTGGAGTTACATCAGAGGTTTCTTTGCGAACCTCCTCCCATATCCAGCCATGGGAAAACCACAGGATTGGTGGTCTGAGTGTGAAGTGCATCTGTCAGAACTGGTTCTCCTTGGTTGCTTTAGTCTGTGCAGTGGACAGCATGCCCAGATGTACCTGAGAGACCCAGCAGCTCCGAGGCCTGCAGAGGATGTCTGCTACCGTGGAGGGCAGAACAAATTCAACAGCTCACCTGGCCAAGCTTTGACAGCAAGTATCCGGACAAGTGGAGACTCTAGGGTGGATTGTTGTCAGCCAATAGACCTTGGAATGATTGCTTCAACCTTGAAGCAATGAAAGCAACAACTCAAAATTATCAAAACCACTTAAGCCATACCTTTGGAACATGCTCCACACTGGGGATCCTAGGATGACATGAACTGGCAGTCTCCCACCCCCAGATACTGATGGGTGTGCGGTGCTGGGAGCAGCCTTCTGCCCTTTTCTCCCCTCTACCCTCAGACACAGGAATAAAAAAATACTAATTTTCTCATCCACTTTCCCCATTTCTTAGCCTTCCCACCCTGATCAGTGGTCCATATGGGTATACCTCCTTCTCAACTATATAAACATCATCAAAAGCAAAATAAATTTATAAAAACATAAAGGACTGAAAGTGTTTAGAAGTCAGGAAAGAGGCTTATGCTTGGGTGAGCAGTGCAGTCATGGTTGAGAAGGGGCAATGAAAGTGGCTGCGAGGGTAAGGAGAAAAGGCAGTGTTTCTCTGATCTGTTACAAGGGCTATTTTGTTGAAGTAGCTCATTAAGGCAAACGTTTCCTTTGTGTAGCTTTCTATTCCTGTGTCTTATTTTATAATAAAATAAAAAGAAGTTTGAAGGGAGAAGTCAGTCCTACCCAAGAACTTAAAGCTGTTTTCTCCTCACCAAGCTATTTGCAAATATATCCATATGCTTTTTTTGTGACCATAGGAAGATCAAATTACTTCAAAAGAAAAAAAAAATATCTTGGGCAAAGGCCAGTCCTTTGAACAATACCTCACTCAGTAAGGTAGTTTTGGAATTGTATTTCGACATTGTGTCTTTGAAAACACTATGGATGCTTTAGGTCGTGAGGTGTATTTTGAGTGTTCGAGCACAGGCAAAATAGGACAAAGGACACAGAGACCTGTGTCCAGTCACAGCCAGGAGAGTAGTTTACAAACATTTCCCAGGGATATTTTGAGGAGGGTGTATGCTTGGCATGAGTATCTGCAGAAGAATAAAAGTCCTGAAGGCAGTCAGAATGGAGGAGCTGGGGACAGAGATGGGCACTAGCCTGGGCTGCAGTGCAGGCCGGGTGTAAACCGATCATCTTGTTTATCTGTGCAGACTCCTGCTCCCAGTTTGTAGGGAGGCCGGCCATGCACCAGCCCTGAAGGCTCACATTGCTGCTTGTGAACACACAGTTTCCATTCCTGCGTCCCAGTCTGAGAATACTGGGAAGGTGTTGTTGTTTGTTTTTCCTTATGTGAGTTTAAAATAAAGCACATCTGAAAACAAAACAAACAAGTCCCCCGCCCCATCCTGACCCCCTAGCCCCAAATGATTTGTAGCAGTGAACAGATCAAGGCAGGTTTGTTCTTGAAAACCACAGGGTTCTCATGCCTGCTAAATCACACGTATTTTTTTCCCCCAGACTTACAATAACTAGAAACATGCAAAAGCTGTTTGTCAAAGTTTATGTCCTGACCCTTTGTCTTCTGAGAAACTTCATCATCAAAAGTAAATACAGACATAAACAATGGAATCTAGGTAAATTAAAGCAAGCTTCTCCACTTGGGTACCCAGAGCACAAAGCAAGCTGTCTCCTGGTCTGTTCGAAATCACGATGCCTGCTTGGAAATAAGTCGGTGTTTCTCAATAGTCTTTTTTTTTTCTTCCAAAGATTTATTTTTATTTGAAAGGCACAGTTAAACACTGAGGGAGAGTCAAGAGATCTTTCATCTGTTGGTTCACTCCCTAGATGACCCTAACAGCCAGAACTGAGCTGATCCGAGGCCGGGAGTTTCCTCCAAGTCTCCTACATGGATACAGAAGCCCAAGGACTTGAGCCATCCTCCACTGCTTTCCCAGTCCATCAGCAGGGAATTGGATCAAAAGTGCAGCAACTGGGACTCAAATTGGTACCCATATGGAATACCAGGGTCACAGCTGGAGGCTTCGCCTACTATGCCATGGTGCTAGCCCCAAAGACATTCATTTTTAAAAATTATTTATTTTTATTGGAAAGGCAGATTTACAGAAAGGGGAGACAAAGAGAAAGATCTCCTGCCTACTTGTTCATTGCCCAAAAGACCACAAAGCCAGAGCAAAACTGATCCGAAGCCAGGAGCCAGAAGCTTCTTTTAGGTCTCCCACACAGGTGCAGGGTCCCAAAGCTTTGGTCCATCCTCGACTGCTTTTCCAGTCACAAACAGAGATCTGGTTGGGTAGTGGAGCAGCTGGGACACAAACTGGCACCCGTACGGGATCCTGGCACATGCAGGGGGCATGATTAGCTATTTTAGCTATTGTACCAAGCCTCGCGTTCATATTCTTTTTTTTTTTTTTAAAGATTTATTCATTTTATTACAAAGTCAGATATACAGAGAGGAGGAGAGACAGAGAGGAAGATCTTCCGTCCGATGATTCACTCCCCAAGTGAGCCGCAACAGACCGATGTGCGCCGATCCGAAGCCGGGAACCAGGAACCTCTTCCAGGTCTCCCACGTGGGTGCAGGGTCCCAATGCATTGGGCCGTCCTCAACTGCTTTCCCAGGCCACAAGCAGGGAGCTGGATGGGAAGTGGAGCTGCCAGGATTAGAACGGGCGCCCATATGGGATCCTGGGGCTTTCAAGGCGAGGACTTTAGCTGCTAGGCCACGCTGCCGGGCCCTCGCGTTCATATTCTTAGAGTGGAACGAGGTAATGGGGATAAATGAAAAAGGTGACAGATAAACCAGAGGACCTCATTTTGAGGCCATCCTGCCACTTCCTGAGCAAGTCACCCAGAAGCTTAGATTTCCTAACCTGTAAGATAATGAACCTGCCTTTGCCATGATGTTATCACGGAGAAGACACATAATCCAATGTGTGCAAAAATACACAGCAGCCTTAAAGCACTTGAGAAATTGAACACAGCATTAACGTGTATGTACTACATACAAACTAATATTATCACTTAAAAGAACACCCAAGGACGTTTTGAAATAAAACTTCCCCCCTTGAAGTCAACCTTCAATCACTTGTGTATCAAAACCTGCTAGTTTCCTTCACATGTATTATGCAGTTTGAATGAAAACAAAAGCCTGTTACAGTAGAAAATATTGTCAATATTTTCTCTTTTTAAAGTTTTATTTGTTTTTACTGGAAAGGCAGATTGAGAGAGAGAGAGAGAGAGAGAGAGAGAGAGAGAAAGATTTTCCATTCACGGGTTCACTCCCCAAATGGCCACAGTGGCCATAGCTGAGCTAATCCAAAGCCAGGAGCCATGAGCTTCTTCCAGGTCTCCCACATGGTGCAGGGTCCCAAGGCTTTGGGCCATCCTCTACTGCTCTTTTTCCAGGCCACAAGTAGAGAGCTGGATGGGAAATGGAACAGCCAGGACATGAACCAGGACCCTTATGGGATATAGGCACTTGTAAGGTAAGGATTTCTCCACTGAGCCAATGTGCCAGGCCCTGTAAATATATTCTATTGCCATACATAATAATGGAGTCAACTATTTTACAGAAAATTAAACATCATTTCTCTTGAAAATCATTTATATATCTATTTGAAAGGCAAAGAGTCAGAAAGACAGAGGAAGAGACAGGGACAGACAGAGATCTTCCATCTATCAGGGTTCACTCCCCAAGTGGTTGAAATAGCTGAGTCTAGGCTAGGCAAAAAGTAGAGCCAGGGACTGCATCCTGACCTCCCATCTGGGTGGCAGGTACCCAGGTACTTGGGCCATCATCTGCTGCCTTCCCAGGCACCTTAGCAGAGAACTGCATTGGAGGCAGCGCTCTGATATGGGATATGATGTCTGTCTATAAACAATGGCTTAACCTCCTGTGCCACAAGGCTGACCCTAAACATTACCTCTTAATGGGATATTTGGTTTTCTCTGTAGCATATTTTTAAATGACATACCAAGTAATTGCTCTCATAGATTGTTCTTCTTAAAAGGTTTGCATGTGTGCGCGCGCACACACACACACACACACGTGATATAAGTTCTTCAGTTTGGTCTGGAAAGAATTAGTAGCTCATTATTCATTGCTCAACTGCCATTTAACTTTTCATAAGCCAAATGATAACAACATGTGAACAACATTAAGAGCAATTTCAGAAAGTTCATTTTCTGCTTTGAATTTCTGTAGCACTCAATATTTAAGTTTAGCTAGTAATTCTGGTTAGTCTTTTTTTATTTCTTGTTCATGAATGTAGGCCCATAAGACGCTGAAAATCAGTAGCTACTCAGCCTTGGGGTGGGATTCACTGCAGAGACTGACTTTTGAGGAGACTAAAAAGGAGCTAAGGACATCTGGTACCTGCCACTAGCCTGGCCACCTTTGCTGGGTCATTACCTCTCTGATCTTGCACGTTTTTATGTGGAAACGAGGAAGGTGGAGTCCAAGGACACTGGCTGTTGGCTGAACGCCTCTGTCTGCTGGGCAGATGCACTTCTAAATCCGCCAGCAGCCGGGCAGGTCAGGCCTTCAGAGGCCCTTTCACAGATGCACAGGTCAAGTCTCAAAGAGACACAGTGACCACTTCATGCACCCTTAGGTGAGACTCTGGCCATTTTGACTTTGAAACTCAAAGTTCCTTAGAAGATGGACCTTTCTGGCTTCATGCACCCTCATAAAAACTCCAGTGAGTGAGCAGGGGTGAGCATGAATGATGAAGATGTAGTGTGGGATATACATACCTAACAAGGAAGTGCCTGGGGTCCTGCTTCTGGCTTCCAGTCCAACATCCTGCTAATGTGTACTCTGGGAGGCAACGGGCCCAACTCAAGTGCTTGGGCCCCTTTTACCCTCCTGGGAGACCCTGACAAAGTCCAGGTTCCAGGCTCTAGGCTGCCCCAGCCTCAGCTGCTGCAGGAATCTAGGGAGGGAACCAAAGGATGGAAATCTCTCTGCCTGACCCTGTCTCTCTGGCGTTTAAGTAAGACAGTTTGGGGTTAACTTCCTTTGTATGGGTCTGGTCGTGAAACACCAGATGTGGAGGGGACCTTGAAAATCCTTGGCACTAGGTTTTTGCCTATGATTTATTCTCTCCTTCAAGTTTGTGCACATAATGCAGTTGTAACTTGATTCTACCTGTATAGAAATAAATATTAGACAGTATCTCAGGAAGTGGAATTTGGCTCTAAAACCGTCCTAAATATGACCTTAGTTATATTTGTGAATATTGTCTGCATAAGCAGGATAGTCGAGATTTGAAGCTCTCTGGAAGATTTTCCTTTCCCTTGAAAAAAGGGGTAGAGAAACTTCCACTAGCACTCTCACACCACTGAAACATCAGAGTCAACAGAAGAAAAAAGAAACTTAATTTATCTCTACCATGATTTTAAAAGTTATTAAAACATAACATAAATATGGGCATATTACAATTTTTAAGAGGTGTTTAAGAGGGTGCATGGTTTCTTTGGGTGATTTATTTATTTTAAAGATTGATTTATTTTTATTTATTAGAAAGGCAGTATATATATATATATATATAGAGAGAGAGAGAGAGAGAGAGAGAGAGAGGGAGAGAGAGAGAGAGAGGGAGAGTGATCCTCTCATCCTTAATAAAGAGAATATCTGACAGGCCAGGTGGGCCAATTCAGCAAAGAACCAAGAGCAATATGGATATTTTTATCATAAATTGCTCATTACAATTTGCAATTACCACCACAAACAAGCAGTTATTCAGAGTCCTACATTCTCGATTACTTTGATTATTTATTTATTTATTTATTGTGGACAAAGGCCTTATTATAGTACTTCCATAGCCACATCTCCACATATATTTTACAATGAACATTTACAAATTTATCACATACTGGCAATACTTTTTTTTTTTTTATAATCTATTTTATTGTGTTGTTGACAATCTTTACATAGTTAATTACAGTTAAAGAAAGAAAAAGAAAAAAAGGTTCAGGGGGATAGGGAAGTGGGTAATACTATTATGTCCATATTGTTTCCATCTTGTATCTGAGGTAAAGGGGGATATTGAGGGAGAAGCCCCGCCCGGTTTCCCGCCCACCCCGAGTCCCGGATGTGGGGCATGCTCTGAGATATGCGCTCGAGTGGTGTTAATAGTTCTCCAGTTATGAATCGCTGCCAGTTTCGCTCGATGAGGTCGTCCACTGATTGATATGGTCCATCATAAAGTCTCCGTTTGCCCCATTTTTCGCTGCCAACATATAGCTGAGATGAATGATTGATCTGCTCTGTCTTCTGTCTTTTCTTGGCTAGAATTCTGAGTCCAGCAGTTCGATTGGGGAGATCTCCAAAGAAACTTTAAGGTATTCCCAGACTAGTATCTTGCATGTTCTAGCAAGCACAGGGCCCGGCACAGTCCATCACCCCGATCAGCTGGTGGTTGCAATTGCTGGGTTGGTTCTGTTTTCAGTCCCGAGTTGCACTGGAACCAATGGGTGTTGCAGTCCAGTCTGGTTCTGCCCAGCACATACTCGGCCCTCACACTAACCAGTGGGAGCTGCAGCCTAGTTGGGGCAACCCACGATAACCCACACCAGGCCCGCCCCCTACCCTGGTTTGCCAGTATGTGTAGCAGAAGACCAGTCTGTCCCCCATCCCATTTGGCTCTGGCACTTGTCAATGGGTATTAAAGCTTAGTTCTATCTAACCAACTCAACCATCCAGCCCTCACAGGTGTTGTTGAGTGCCTCTCTATCTAGCCATCCCAGCCCCCGTCCTAGTTTTCATGCCCTCCCACAGGACTAGTGACCCAAGAAGAGGGAACCCACTTTTTCCCTCCCAGGTCTCTCTGTCCCGGTTCATGCACTCTTTAGGTGGTTCTGTGATTTGACTTGACAGAATTAGTCCCCAGTGCCAGCTTCTGCGGCTATGCCCAAACATCCCTCACCCACTCTAATTTATGCTTGCACCAGCAGGAATAATCAGCCTAGCCTGGCTTTTCCCTGATCTAGTCCACATGCAGCGCACAGGTGTTGTAGCCTTGCATAGTCTAGTCTGTCTCTATCCCAGCCCACACTCTCCAGTGGGAGTAGCTGTCCGGCGAGGGAACCAGCCCCTTAATCCTCCCGCCAGTTCTGCCCCTCCTTTCCTTCATGGATCTCACGTGTGCTGGTTGGGTGCTGCATTCATATCCAGTACAGGCAACCACGCCCTGGCATTCCATAATGTGTACTGGTTTTGTCGCGACCAAACCCGGCTCATCCCACACTCTGATCTGGTGATCGGATTTGCCAGTGGGTGATATGGACTGATTCAGCCTGGTCTGCTCCTGACTCATGCTGAATGTGTGCCAGTGGGAAACTTTCCATGGCCTATTCTGCACTGTTTCCTATCATGCTTCTTGCGCTTACCTGCAGGGACTGTGTCCTGCCAGAGGAGTTGCCCAGGCTCCTCCATCAGAACCCCTCCCAATGGCAGGTTTTGCGCATGCCAGGGGGTCCTTGAGCTAACCCAACTCAGTTCACCTCGTGTCCTAGCAGGAACAGTGGCTTTTCCTGGCTGGCTTTCACCCCATTCTGGTTCTTGTTGTTGGATGTTTCAGCCCGGCCATGGCTCGTCCATACCCACATACAGCTCACGCATGGCTCAGTAGGGGGTTGAGACCCAGCCTATTCAGTCCCACATCTACCCTCTGGTTCTCCATGACACCAGATGGTGTTGGGGTCTGAACTGGCCTGGTGCATCCAATCCCAGCCCACACTAGTGCCTCGGGTGACTGCAACTGTTTCCTAGATAGAACGCAGCTCCAATTCTAGCACATACGCCCCTTGATGGGAACCTCAACCTAGTTAGGGTGTCCCGTTACCTCCCCGATTGGGCTTGTTCCTAGCTGTAAATCATGCACCTGCCCGTGGTTGCTCTGAGGACCAGTAGGTGCAAGAGCCTAGCTCGGTATGACCTGTGTTCCATGCTGGTTTCTAGTTTTGCTTGTAAACAAAGGTTTGCTCAGTCCTGCCCAGTACATTACGTTCCATTACCAATTTACACATTTTGGAGCTACTATGCCCTGCTAGTCTGACCCCCAGATCTGGACAGCGTGTTCACCAGCGAGAGCTATGACTCGCCAGGGGAGCTTCCCAAGTACCTCCACTTGATCCACTCCCAAACCCAGTTTACATACATGCCATTGGTTTTTAGGCCAGTGCCCGGTGTACTCTGGCCTCCCATTTGGCCTTGTATGAGCTGGTGAATGTTGCAGCCCGATCCACCCCACAGCCTATTCAGGATGCACATTTGGGTGCTGCTGCCTTGCCCAGTCCAGTCTATGGCGGATCCCTTTACCTGTGATTGATGGCAGGCTCCTTGGTCACACCTAGCTTAGTCCATAACCACCTAAAATTTAGGTTTACCAGTGGGGCCAAACTTTCTACAGGGTGTGGCCCACACATCCTGCACAGAGTCCACCCCAGGATAAGGTTCTAGAGTGCTAGTTAAAATTATGGACCTGCCTAATGTGACCAGTCTCCTGAATCAACATCATGTCAGGCAAAAAAATATCCTGCTAGTCAATCCGGGGCTTACCTTTTGCATTATAGGTGTTCAAAGCTCAGCATTATTGAGTGATTAGAAGTTCTCCAAAAGAAGAGTTACTGGCGTTGGGAATCTTTAGGATTGACTCAGAACCCAGAAACAGTGGGGTCACCCTAGAGCTATCTAAGCAGCAATTCGGACATCCATTACCCCAGAGCTCCCTGGCCGGGCGGCCAGCAGGCAGAGCCTGGCACCACCTGGTGCCCTGGCCGCCCTGGATGAGGCCGAGGCCTCGTTCACTGCCTTGCGGCAGTGTCTTTGGCGTGAGCCCCCAGCATTGGGTCCGACCCGGCAGGGGCACCCCCCACAGCCGCCACACTGTGAGGAGTGGCAGTTGCCCCTGAATCCCAAGGCCCGAACCCCTGGCAATACTTGATGTACAGATTAACATGGTGTATAAGTCATTTGTCACGACCTTCACACACTATCACAACTGAACAGCTTTAAACAACACAAAATAATTACCTCGTGGCTCTGAAGCTCAGAGGTCGAAGATAACTTGGCAGGGATCCATCCCTTCCGGATGCTCTAGGGAGAGAATTCATTGCCCTGCCTTTCCAGCTTTGAGAGGCTATCTGTATTTCTTGGCTCATAAACCCTCTATCCCATCACTACATCACTCAACCTGTTTCAAGGTCACACTTCCTACCCTGTTCCAACCCTCCTGCCTCCCTCCGTAAGGTCCTACATGATTAGGGTGGGCCCAGATAATCCAGAATAATCTCAGCATCTTGGGAGTTTTACTTCAATGACATCTGCAAATCCCATTTCCCCACATATGGTAACACATTCACAGGCTACAGGGACTAATATGGGCATTCTGGTTGGGGCATGACTCAGCCTAGCTCACATATACAGCAAAATGTAGACCCACGGATGAATCAGTTGCTACAAGAGTCATAAAAACTTCTCTTGTTTGCATTTTAAACTTTAAATCAGAACATGTGAGGTAGATAAAATACATTGTTTTGTTAAGTGAAAATTTTCAGAAACATATAATGAAGCAGACATTTGAAGTAAGCCATTGAATATCAAATAGACAATATAATTCAAAGTTGCCTGGATTTCCATGTGAAAATCCATTCTCGGGCCTTGCAAGATGGCTCAGTTGGCTAACACTTCCCTTGCAAGTGCTGGAATCCCTTGTGGGCACTGCTTTGTGTCCTGACTGCTCCACTTTCAATCCAGCTCTCTACTTGTGGCTGGGAAAGCAGCAGAGGATGGCCCAAAGCCTTGAGACCGTGCACCCACATGGGAGTCTCAGAAGAAGCTCCTGGCTCCTGGCTTTGGACCAACTCAGCTCCTGTTATTGTGGTTATTTAGTGAGTCAAGCAGTGGATGAAAGATCTTTCTGTCCTTCTCTCTGTAAATCTGCCTTTCCAATAAAAAGAAATAAATCCTTTTTTAAAAAGATTTATTTTTATCACAAAGTCAGATATACAGAGGAGAGACAGAGAGGAAGATCTTCTGTCCGATGATTCACTCCCCAAGTGACCGCAACGGCCAGTGCTGTGCCGATCTGAAGCCAGGAACCTCCTCCCGGTCCACGCGGATGCAGGGTCCCAAAGCCTTGTGCTGTCCTCGACTGTTTTCCCAGGCCATAAGCAGTTAGCTGGATGGGAAGCAGAGCTGCCGGGATTAGAACCATATAGGATCCCGGTGCGTTCAAGGTGAAGACTTTAGCCGCTAGGCCACTGCATCGGGCCCCACAATAAATCTTTTTTTTTAAAAAGAAAATCCATTTTCTTGCTTTCATGAACTCTGGGATTTTCTGATATTTTCAGGAAGGCACATTTCTGAAAGGTAGTTATTCAGTTGCTCCAATAACTACACAGAAGAGCTCCCATACATCCTAAAAGCAACTTTTATATAAAAATATAATTAATGTTGATCATTTTTCTCTCTTATAAATTTTTGAAGACTATTTGAAAGTTAGAGTTAGAGAAAAGGAGACATACAGCGTGAGAAAGCAAGTGAGGGATCCCTCTTATGGTAGAAATGCTGTGAAACCAAAGCCAGGAGCTTCATCTGAGTCTCCCACACAGGTCGCAGGGACCCAAGTTCTAGGGTAGCTCTGCTGCTTTCCCAGGTGCATTAGCAGGGAGCTGGATTGGAAGAGAAACAGCAACAGCTTCCAACAACAGCTTTACCAGCTATGCCATACACCTGTACCATATACATATATATTTAAGGATTTATTTATTTGAAAGGCAAATTTGCAGAGAACAGAGAGAAAGGTAGGGAGCAGGTCTTCCACCCACTGGTTCATTCCCTAAATGGTTGCATCTGAGCTGTTCCAAAGCCAGGAGCCTCTTCTAGGTCTCCCATGTAGGTTCAGGGCCATTCTCTGCTGCCTTCCCAGCCATATGCAAAGAGCTGGATTGGGAAGTGAAGCAAACTGGCACTCATATAGGAATTTGGTGCTACAGGGCTGGGGATTAGCTGGTTGAGCCCAGACTCCCCATATTTTTTTTTTAAGATTTATTTTATTTTTATTACAAAGTCAGATACACTGAGAGGAGGAGAGACAGAGAGGAAGTGGAGCTGCCGGGATTAGAACCAGCGGCCATATGGGATCAAGGCAAGGACCTTAGCCACTAGGCCACACTGCCGAGCCCTCCCCATATTTTTTAAATCCTTAATTCATTTATTTAAGAGACACAGAAAAAGAGAGAGACAGAGATTAACAGAGCTTCCCATCAGTCAGTTCATTCCCCGATGCATGCAGCAGCTGAGGCTGGGTCAGGCCAGAACTGAGAGCCATGAGCTCGATGGAGGCGCCCCATACAGGTGGCAGGAGGCAGCCACTTGGCCATACCTGCCGCTTCTCAGTGTGTGGACAATTAGCAGGAAGTTAAAATTAGGAGCAGAACTGGGATTTGAACTGAGACACTAAAACGCGAAACCCAGGCATCTCAACCGCTGTGCCCAGATTTTAAAGACATGAGTTGCATGTACCATATCTGCTACTGTTTTTTTTTTTTTTAAGATTTATTTATTCTTATCGAAAATGCAGATACACAGAGAGGAGGAGAGACAGGGAGAAATATCTTCTAACCGCTGATTCACTCCTCAAGTGACTGCCATGGTCAGAACTCTGCCGATCTGAATCCAGGAGCCCAGAGCTTCTTCTGGGTCTCCCATGTGGGTGCAATATTCCAAGGTTTGGGCCATCCTCAGCTGCTTTCCCAGGCCACAGGCAGGGAGCTGGAATTAGAACCGGCTCCCATATGGGATCCGGGCATGCAAGGTGAGGACTTGCCACTAGGCTACTGCACCGGGCCCCTGCTACTGATTTTTAAAGCTGATGGCATTACCATGAGCTGTTAGGTCAAGATTCTTGTCACTGGTTCAAGAAAGAATAAAGGATGTTCAGCGGAGGAACAAGACTCATTTGCAAGCAGAGTCAAAGTACATCCTGGAGAGTGTGTGCGGGTACACATGAGGGTGAACTGCATTCAGGGAGGTTCAGCATTCTCCCTGTATAAGATCTGGTGGCACACCAGCTGGTTCTTGGGTGGAATTTAATTCAGTGTTCACAGGAGTCAGAGTTTGGGGCAGGGTTTAAGTACTGCCCATTTTTTCAACAGGGAAAAATCATGGAGAGGAAAAAACACCGTGAGATTGTTTATGAACCTACAGCAGTCCTGAATCCATCTCCCAAAGTAACAAATTGTTGCAAATTGCGGTGGGCAAAATATAGTGTTCAGGAGGCATACATGACCCAACTTGTCAGCTCCCAGCTAGCTCCAGCTATGTCAAGGAATCCAGGTAAGACAGCATGTGGACTAAACTAAGGTAAATAACGCATTTTGCATGTCTTTCCACCCCTACCAGGGATGTAAAACTGCGCATTAAGTATATGAATGTTATTTAAACATTAATTGTAAGAAGACAGAGGTTAATTTATTCATTCAAGGTCTTTGTTGAGGAAAAAATTACCTAAAACTGACTTTGCTCCATGGCTCTCAACCTCTTAGTTTTATATTAGCTCTGAATTATTATTCACGTGGCGACTCGCTAAGATGACCCCAGATCAGCTAGCATAGATCGAATTTGTCTTTTAATAAAAAAAATGTCGTTAAACTTGGCCTAACAATTGTTAAGGCAGGGACCATTCCGATTAGGTTCCTTGTTGATTTCCGTCCAAATAGGAGAGAACATGAAGGAAAGGTAAGATTGACATTTTTCTTTTGCAAAAAAATGCATGATTTCTACATGTTTCCAAATGCTGGAAAACTAAATACGTGTGTGTCGAGGAACATTACAGGAAAGTATTGGTGTTCAGTGTACAGTCTCCTGCTTCTTTTAGATGAAATATATGCTGGGTCCCCGAAAGGAACCATCAATGAACATTTCTAGCTGTTATCCAATCTTAGCAAGCCCCTGAGAAAGTGGAAAGTGTCCAGGTAATGACCTGCCACCACCACTGTGGCAATAAGATCGAATGCAGTGAAGGCCCAAACTCCCAAGTTTTCATCTGTTCAAATGTCCACAGTTATTTCTCAAGGTTTGAGATCCTGTCGCCTACAAACACCTTCTAGCACTTAACCGTTCACCTCCTTTTCTTTTTACCTCCATGTAACTCACGGACCATAAGCTCACCCTTCTAACGGGCACGGTTCCAAAATTGTACAAACTTACCTCTGTCCCAAAACTCACTCTTTCCTTTTTTTTTTTAAGCCCCTGCCAGCCCTTTCTCATGTTTTCACACTTACCCCACTATCACCGTGCCCTCGCGAAGCTGACGGCTAGCTTTGGGCGACCAGCTGGCATCGCCCCATTTACCTAATCCGCTTCAGGAGTAGAGCGAGGGCGAAATTAAAACGCGCTGCGCAGCCAGCCGTCCACCCGCTCTCCGTGTCCGTTTTCGGGCCAGGGTCGATTCCCTGTTGATATAAACATCTGCTGTGGGCCTGCGGCGTGAGCCCTGACGCCTGCCCAGCAGGAGAGGCGCCTCCGTCCGCAGCCCCCGGCCTGCCTCGTCTGCCCCTCACGGTTCACTGGCCGAAGACGCGCGCGCGTGCGACGGTTTGGCCGCAGACACGCGGGGTGTGGGTGTGCGGGAGGCAGGCTTGCGAGGCGGCGCCGTGAGGGCCACGGGAAGTCAGGACGGCGGCGCCGAGCGAGGCCTGAGCACGCAGGGCGACAGGCCGAGGCGAGAAGGCGGGCCGTGCGACCCGGGCACTGGGCACTGACCTTCCCTCAGGCGGCCGGGAGGGCGCAGCGCGCGCCCCATTGGCCGGTCCGGCCCACGTGACCGCTGGCGCCCCTCCCCCCGGACAGGCTGTAGGTACCAAGTGGGCGCTCTGTAGCAACACAGCTTAAAAAAAAAAAAAAAAAAAAAAAAAAAAGACGACATTAAGGATGCAATCCAGAACTGAGCCTGAAGGAATGAGGGGACGGGCTCGGGGAGGGGAGCATGCAGGAAGAGCTACGAGCCCTTCCCGTGACCGCCCCTTTACCCCTGGCTGCTGTGCAGACCTTCCTCTTGCCTGTTAGATCTCAGATGAGTCTTATTTTTACTTTCAATCGCAAGCTTTTAGGGAGTGCCTTGCTGCGTCCTATAATTATTGTTAGAGACAATGTCTGTCTCAGTGGGTAACTGCGTTAGCATATATACTTAATATAGTAAATAGAAAAGCACACAATGATTACAACAAAGTGCAGAGTATAATGTTCCCAGATAGAGCTTGAAATGCTCTGTAAGTGAGAGGTCACGTCTTTTTTGGAAGACCAAAAAAGATATCTTAAAGAAAATTTTCTTCTTTTTTTAAATGTTTATTTGAAAGGCGGAGTTTACAGAGAGGAGAGAGAGATCTTCCATCTTCTGGTTCGGTCCGCAAATGGCTGTTGCAGATGGAGCTGAGCTGGTCTGAAGCCAGGAGTCAGCAGCCAAGAAGTTCTTCCTAGTCTGCCACTTAGCTGCAGGGTGGCAAGGACTTGAATCGTCTTCTGCCACTTTCCCAGGCCACAAGCACGGAGTTGGATCAGAAGTGAGGCATCTGGGACACAGACCAGTGCCCACCTGGGATGCCAGCCCCTCAGGCAGAAGCTTACCCTACTATGCCACAGTAACGTTATTTTCAAAATATACTTCAAATATAAGATTTGGTCAGATGAAGAGACTGTTTAGTAAGAACATAGGCTTCTGGAAGAGTAAGGAGCTGCAGAAGTAACTTCACCTACGTTCTAAGGCCCTAAAAAGCAACCTGAAGAGTTTATAGAAATGAATTAAAGCTTTACCTAGCTATTAAGAATTTTTCTGAGATGCTTTTTCACCTTCAATATATATTTTGGAAAATTTTTTAATCTACAGAAAAATGGCGAGAATATATCTATGGCTAAAAGCACTTCATGGGGCCCGGTGGTGTGGCCTAGCGGCTAAAATCCTAGCCTTGAACGCCCCGGGATCCCATAAGGGCCCCGGTTCTGATCCCGGCGGTTCCACTTCCCATCCAGCTCCCTGCTTGTGGCCTGGGAAAGCAGTCAAGGACGGCCCAGGGCCTTGGGACCCTGCACCCGCATGGGAGACCCAGAAGGGGTTCCTGGTTCCCGGCATCGGATCGGCGCGCACCAGCTGTTGCGGCTCACTTGGGGAGTGAATCATCGGATGGAAGATCTTCCTCTCTGCCTCTCCTCCTCTCTGTATATCCGGCTTTCCAATAATAATAAATCTTAAAAAAAAAAAAAAAAAGCACTTCATGGTGGATTCACTTTTTTTCCCACCCACCCCTCTAGTTTTTTTTTTAACATTTGCCACATTTGCTTTATGTTTTATCTGCTTCTCTGTTTTTCTCTACATGTGTATAAAACACTTACCCAGAGGTGTTTTTCTTCCCTAAATCATTTCTGTGAGAGTTGCAGACATTATTTCATCCCTAAGTATTTCCGCATACCATTTCCTCAGAATATATTTTTCTACATCACCACAATCCAGACATTCCTGAGATATTTTTG
Organism: Ochotona princeps; assembly: GCF_030435755.1. Classification (NCBI taxonomy): domain Eukaryota; kingdom Metazoa; phylum Chordata; class Mammalia; order Lagomorpha; family Ochotonidae; genus Ochotona; species Ochotona princeps. The sequence goes on from NC_080832.1 coordinate 111,120,393, forward strand.
AGTATGATACTTATGACACAGAAGAAGTGTTTTACTTATTTATATTTTTGCTATGACTTGTAACAGTAGTTACACATTGAAAATAGTTGACATGTTGAAAGTGCTGTGTTTTTCTTAGAAACATATTTTCTTGAGGTGAGCATTTGGCCTACCAGTTAAGAGTAATTAGGCCACCTGCACGCCTTATTAGAGTGCTCAGGTTTGATACTTGGACACAGTTCCTGACTCCAGCCTCCTGTCAAAGCAGACCTGGGGGGCAGTAGTGATGCCTCAAGTAACTGGACGCCCCTAACCCAAACGAGAGAGGCTGGATTGAGGCACCACCAGCCCAGACTGTTGTATTCACCTTGGGAGAGAACCAGTGGATAGAATCTCACTTTCTCTGTCTCTCTTTCTCTATAGCCCTGATTTTGGAAAATAAATAAATGCTTTTAAGTTAATAAATAGGGCGCAGCACGAAGGAGCAGTGGCTAGATCCTCGCCTTGCACCTGCCAGGTTCCCGTATGGGTGCTGGTTTGTGACCCAACTGATCCACTTCCCATCTAGTTCCGTGCTTGTGTCCTGGGAAAGCAGTAGAGGATGGCCCAAGATCTTGGGACCCTGCGCCTGTATGGGGGTCTCCTGGCTTCTGGCTTTGGATTAACTCATCTCTGGCCATTGTGGCCACATGGGGAGTAAATCAGCGGGTGGAGGATCTTTCTCTCTGTATCTCCTCTCTGTAGATTTGCTTTTCAAATAAAAATAATAAATATTTTAAGAGTTAATAAATACATTGAATGGTTTAATTTGTCAAAATATATTATTTTACTTGAGAGGAACAAGGAGAGTGAGAGAGAAACCTCCATCTGTTGTTCACTCCCCAGATGGTTACAGTGGCCAGGGTTGGGCTAGACTGAGAAGGGAGCCAGGAACTCATTCTAGGTCTAACTGGCTGGTGGCAGCTGCTCAGCCTTTTTGAGCCACCACCTGCTGCCTCCTAGGCTGCACATAGCAGAAAGCTAGATTTGAACCCAGGGACTCTGTTATGGGTGACAAGCATCCCAAATGATGCTTAACCACTTTGCTCCCTGATTTTGCTTTTAGCTAGTTATTATTATGGTTGGGTCCATCCCTCTCATTGTCTAGTCTAATACTGTTTTGAGTAACTAGTAGTAGATGACTTTTATCAACGATTAAATGGAGTTCTCCCTTTTGAACTCTCTCCTGTGTGTTCAGATCCCAATCCACCTTCTCAGTCCAAGGAGGGTGACCTTGGCCTGAAACATCACCAGGAGAAGGTCATCCAGAGGTTGGCCATGCAACTGAGAGACATTGGGGACAGCATCAATCAGAGGATGATTCCAGAGGTAAGACTTCAGTGTTCCCAGCCAGGCCTGTCAGGTGGAAGAAAAGAACAGAGGGAGCTGCCACCCAGTGGAGTCCAATGCCCAGGAGTGGTCAGAACCCAGAGGTTGACTGTGCCTACACTGCCACCCATCAGATCTGACCATTGTGAGGGTACGTCCCAGCCAGCGCTGGACATTGTCCCCGCTGCCCTTCCTGAGAGCCCTGGCCTGGCAGCCTCATTATCCCTTGGCAGCTGGTGAGATGCTCAGAATCTCAGGTCCTGCCCATACCACCAGCCAACTGAAAATCAGACTGAGACCTTTTTATTTTTTTAAAGATTTGTTTATTTTTATTGGAAAGGCAGATATAAAGAGAGGAGAGACAGAGAGGAAGATCTTCCGTCCAATGATTCACTCCCCAAGTGGCCACAACAGCCGGAGCTAAGCTGACCCGAAGCCAGGAACCGGGAAATTCCTCCTGGTCTCCCATTGCAAGCGCAGGATCCCAAGGCCTTGGGCCGTCCTCGACTGCTTCCCAAGCCACAAGCAGGGAGCTGGATAGGAAGAGAGGCTGTCGGGACATAAACCAGCGCCCATATAGGGTCCAGGCACGTGTAAGGCGAGGACTTTAGCTGTTTGGCTACTGCACCTGGCCCACCACTGAGGACTTTTGTACACATTCCCCGGGGGACCTGTGTGTGCATTAAGGAGTGGGAAATGTCTCCTCACTCTCACGGTAAGATGGGAATCACCTGCTGAGTTCTGGCAGTAGTTGCCTGAACTAGTTAGTAGTAGTAGTAGTAGTAGTTCTGTAGTAGATGCCTGGGCACAGCCCTGAGCAGTTCTGATAAAGGTGACAGTCACAGCTCCCCAGGTGACTCTACTGTGTGGCCAGAGAGCAGAGCCTGTGGCTTAGCTCACGGTTCTCCTCCTGAAACCCACCAAAGGCTGTGTGAGCCTGATCTCCCGGCAGTTTCTTCATCTATTTTGATTAGGGGTAGAGACAGGAAGGGAAATAGAAGAGGCAGAAAGGAAGACCTCCGTTTGAAATCTTGAGGGGTGATGAAAGCCACAGAGACCACTTTCTTCTCGGCAGCTTTTCCCTCAGTTGGCGACAGAGAAAATGAGCAAATGGGGCTCTGTGGTGGGAGAGGCTGCTGTCCCTCAGAGCCCGACCTCCTGCCCTCAAAGGCTCCTGTTGTGAGAAAGTTCTTGTGGATCCCTGTGGCCGCCACCACACTGTCTTCTGGGAGTGCTGTGTCCCAATCTATTCTCTGCTCTCTTCATTTACCTTGTTGGGACATTTTAGTATACAGGCTCCCGCAGCGAGCAACTGTTTTGGACATCTTAAAAAAATTATTTATTGGAATAATTTCAGAGAGAGGGTGATAAAAAGAGATAGGATGATCTTTCATAAGCTGGTTCACTCCCCAAAGAACGACAACAGTCAAGGCTGGGCCAGGCATAAGCCGAGAGCCTGAAACCCAATCTGGCTTGCCCACATGGGTGGCAGAACCCAAGCACTAGTGGTATCCTCTGCTTTTCCCAGGTGCACCGGCAGGGAGCTGGATCAGAAGCGGAGCAGCTGAGGCTTGGACTGGTACCTATAGGGGTGCCAGCGTCGCAGGTGGCAGTTTTATGTGCTCCCCAACAATGCCAGCTCTCCCACTTTTTTTTTAGAATATTTATTTATTTCAAAGAGAGAGAATGAGAGACAGAATTTTATCCACTGATTTGCTTCCCAGATAAGCTGCAATGGCCAGGGCTGGGAGAGGCCAGCTGCAGGATCAGGAGGTTCATCCAGCTCTCCCATGTAGTGACAGAGCCCCAAGCACCCTCTTTCAGTGTGTTCCCAGGCATGTCAGCAGGGAGCTGGACCTGAAGTGCAGTAGCTGGGACTCAGCGCCGACTTGGGACACTTGATATGTGAGCAGTGGTTTGAGTAAGCTGACACTCTGCTTTTAATTTTTTAGGGAACAGACATAAGAGATGGACTTTCTGAATCATGTGGCTGCTTTATGTTTCACTTTTTGGGGGACTTCAGGTTGTTTTCCAAAGTGGCTGCACTGTTATGTTGTGGTCCAGCAGCAGGGTTTGAGGGTTCTAGTTTTCTACTTCCTCATCATTGATCATTAACTGTGATTATAGCCACCCCAGTGTGTGAAGTGGAATCTCGCTGTGGCTTTGATTTACATCTGTCTGAGGGCTAGCCATGTGCCTTTTCAAACACACTTGTGCAGCTCTTTGCTGAAATAGCTATTCAAGTCTATTTATCTTGTTATTTTTGAGTTAAAGAAGTTCTTTCAAATTCTAGTTGTCAGGTCCTTGTCAGGAATAGGATTGACATTGGTTTTTCTCATTTCTGTAGGCTGGCCTTTCACTTTCTTCAGCAGTACAAAAGCATTTAATTTTGATGAAGTGTAACTTATATATTCCTTCTTTTTAAATATTTTTATTATATTTTTATTTTTAATATTGTTTACATAGTCGAGAGGTATGCACACCCATGTAGATCCCTGATTAGGGTAGGAGGTTCAAAATACAGAGACAGGTGGATGGGGACAAATGTTTCAACTTTTATCCTGCTGGGTCCTGTAGCATGAGAAGGGTAGGGGCCTACTCCCTGCTGTCTAACTACATCAGCACCCAAGGATGAGGGATGGTCATTTGATGACACCTTAGAGACTCTGATGTGGGGAAGAGTGTTCTGAGGGTGTTGCAAGGTGGTTTTGATAGTTCTGAGACATTGTGGATTCATTGCACCAGGGTTGGGAAGAATCTTTCAAAGGTCTATTGGCTGACCATGTTTACCATAGTATAGCCACAGGTTGGAAACATGTTGCAAAGCTTGTCCAGAGGGTGATCCAACCTGTTTTGCCTTGGATCTTCTGACTAGCCACTCGATGTCCTCTGCCGGCCTGGCTGAGCTGGCAGTCATGTCCCTCATGTGCTCCTGGACATGCTGTCCACTGCACAGGCATCAGGAATTACGGAGGCCCAGTCCTGACCACATGCACTCCAAGACTGAACCACATACATGGTAATTTTTCCTGTGGCTGGGGTTTGAGTCTAACGGTCTAGTTGGGGAGTCCCTCAAGAAACCTTGCTTGAGATAACCTCAGACTTAACTCTTGTGTGTACCAGCCAGTGCAGGGTCAGGTTCAGTCTGCACCTGCACTAGCCAATGCACATATCAGTGAGTACAACTTTCTGGTCAGTTCTGTCTCTAGCCCCATCTCTCATGTGAACTAATGGGTGCTGTGGCTTAGCCCAGCCCAGCCCAGCCCAGCCCCCCACAGGCCCAGTCTTCAGACATACCAGCAAGTGCTGTGACCTAGTTGGAGCACCTCCCAGTGACCCCCCACAAGACCTGCCCCCAGCACTGATTTTTGTATGTGCTGGTATGTAGTTTGGCTTAACCCAGTCTGTCCTACATCCTATGTGGCTCTTGTGCATACTCATGGGAGTGCTACAGCTTAACTCAGCCTGATCCACACCCCCAACCTAGCCCACACTTATGCTGATGAGAACTGCTGCCTTGACTAGCCTGGCTTGCCCTCAGTCCTGGATTTCATGATGACCAGTATGAACTGCAGTCCAGTAGTGAGTGCCTGCAGTTCCCCTACCATGCCCACTCATAGACCCGGATCTTGAGCCTGCCAGGGTAAACTGTGGTCCAGCCTGACATGATTCACATCTAGCCGCATCACTTGCCAGCAGGTGCTACAGCCTTGCCTAACCTGGGCCACTCCCATTTGCAGCTTTCATGTGAACCTGTGAGTATAGTAACCTAGCCCAGCCTCACACACACCAGTGGAAGCTGCAGCCCAGTAAGGGAGTTCCTGAAGTTTGCCTACCAGGCCTATTCCCAGCGCCAGGTCTTGTGCATACCAGCAGGTGCTGTGGACTAGTCTGAGACGGCCCATCTCCAGTCTCAATGTTTGCCAGCTAGTGCTACAAGCATGGCTCAGTGTGGCCCATCCCCAGTTCTAGCTCTTGCTAGCCCAGCATGGCCCACCCCTAGCCCTCATGGGAACTGGTGGGTATTGTGGTTCAACCTGATCTGGCCTGTGTCCCATCCTGATTTTCACTTGTGCCAATGTGTGCTGTGGTCTGGCCCAGCTCAGCTCACTCACAGACCCAGCTCACACATTTGCCAATGGGTACTGCAGCCCAGCCTGGTCTGGCATCCCCCAGTTCTGGCTCTAATACTCATCAGCAGGAGCTGCAACCTAACAAGGGAGTTTCTGAAGTTCCCCTACCAGTCCAGCTTCTAGTCCCAGATCTTGCATATGCTTGCAGGTGCCAAAGCCCAGCCGTATATGGCTGGCCCCCAGTTCTGCCACTCACCAGTGTGTACTGCAGCATAGCCCAACTGGCCTACACCATTTTGCCTCTTGTGGGTGGGTGGGTGCTACAGCCTTGCCCAGCCTGGTCCACCACAGCTCCTATTCTCACACTTACCAGTGGGAGCTGCAGCCTCAACAGGGGAGTCCCCAAAGTCCCCTACGATGCCTGTTCCCAGCACCAGATCTCATGCAGCTGGCTGGTGCTTCACCTCAGCTTGGCATGGTCCATCCACAGTCTTAGCTCTCACTAGTGAGTGTTGCAACCTATCCCAGCTGGGCTCAGCCCATACCTTGTCCTAGCTGTCATTGTGTGCCAGCTGGTGCTGCAGTCTTGCCCCTCCTTGCCCACTCTCAGCCCCAGCTCCTGTGCTTCCCAGTGGGATCTGCAGCCTACTAGGGGAGGTCTCCAAGTTCTTCTATCAGGCCTGCACTCAGCACCAGATCTCGTATGTGCTGGCAGGTGGCACAGCCCTGCTTGGCACAGTCTTCCCCCAGTCCTGGCCTTTGCATTGCTGGTGGATGCTACAGTCTGACCCCACCTGCCTCCTCTCAGCCCTAGATCCCGTGTTAGATGAATTCTGTGATCCAGCCTGACTCAGCCTGTCACCACCCCCCAGCTGTCCACAAAAACCAGTGTGCTTCAGTCCCACAGAGGTGAGCCCACAAGTCCCCTAAAGAATCTGTCCCCAGATCTGGTTCTCTCACATTATGGTGGGTGTTACAGCACAGCCTGACATGACCCACCCCGTGTTCTGATACTTGCAGAACAGTGGGTCTGGCCCAGCCAGGCATGCCTTGAGCTCCAGCTTTTGCATATGGGGATTCACTTATCCTAGCATCCACTCTTGAAAAGGCTACTTCTGTCCTTTAAAAAAATATTTACTTATTTTTATAGGAAAAGTAGATTTACAGAGAGAAGGAGAGACAGAGAAAGATATTTACCACTGGTTTATTCCCCAAATGGCAGCAATAGCTGTCCTGAGCTGAGCCCATCTGGAGCTAGGAGCCAGGCACCAAAGCCTCTTCCAGGTCTTCCCTGTGGGTGCTGAGTTCCAAAGGTCATGGCACATCTGCTGCCCTTCCACGCCACAAGCAGGGAGCTGGACCAGAAGCGGAGCACCTGGGACAAGAACTGGTGCCCACAGGGGATCCTGGCACCAGCGAAGGGAGGATTTAGCTAACTGAGCCGTTACTCCTGTTTTTGGACTCTTCCTTCTATTCTGTTGGTCTACAGTCGTTAGCCTGCTCCAGCTTGTCTTGCAGCATGTTACAGACCTGACTACACCATAGACTTTTCAATGTGTCACGTACTAAATTATAAATTGCGTCTAAAAAACACCTCTAAATAGACCTCAGCGTGTTTTTAAAATAATGTGGAAATTTCCTCCTGTGTTTGGCTCAGAAATGTTGAATCCTTTGCTATCTGAAGGCTGGCATCAAGCTACTCTACCGGCATTTCATGGCTGCCAGGGTACCTGGCCTCAGTAGCCATCATCATTTACCTTTGGAGTCTCTCTTTTTTAACAGATAAATTTATTTTTATAGGAAAGGCAGATTTACAGAGAGAAGGAGAGACAGAGAGAAAGATCTTCCATCTACTTGTTCACTCCCTGAGTAGCCACAACAGCCAGAGCTGAGACAATCCAAAGCCAAGAGCTTCTTCTGGGTCTCCCACGTAGGGTACAGGGTCTCAGGGCTTTGGCCAATCCTCTGTGCTTTCCCAGGTCACAAGCGGGGAGCTGGGTGGGAAGTGGAACCGCTGGGGCATGAGCCAGTTCCCATATGGGATGCTGGTGTGTGCAAGGTGAGGATTTAGCCATTGAGCCATTGTGCCAGGCACTGGGGTCACTTTGACTCCCTAGATGTCTTAAGTAAACTGTTACTCCACCCTGGGAACTTCCTCCCAAGGAGCTCACCACAACTCATTTTTGTCTCATGAATTGGTTACATTTGAGCTGCCACGTATTTGGCTCTCCTGTTCTTTCTGCTGAAGTGAGTGCTTGGTGTTTTCTGAAAGGTTCTGTGCCCTTCAGCGCAGCATCTTCTATTTTACCATTTATTATGTAGGGGTTTTTGTTCAACTCCTTGCTTTGTTTTCTTGAAACCTGCCATCTGTGACTTTTTAACATATAAAATTATTTTAAAACAGACTTCTCATTCACAAATGTTGTGCCGTGACATTTTTTTTTTCTCCGCAGGCTGTCTCCTTTGGGGAGATTGCGCCTCGTTGTCCCACAGGCCTGGGAGTGGTGACAGTTCTGCTGTCCGCATCCCTATGACTTCTCTACACCTCTGTGGACAGTCTGTAATTTCTCCCTTCCTGAATTAGCCTAGTTTGAACATGCCATCTGTTTTTGCTGTGACTCTGATACAAATAACGCCTTTCTCAGTCAGAAAGAGGACAGGAAAGCTGATGTTCATTTACCTAATTTATTATTTATTTTAAAAAAAGTCCTTCTTTGGAAGGCAAAGCAGCGCACGCACACACACACACACACACACACACACACACACAGAAAATCTTTCATTCTGTGGTTCACTCCCCACATGACATCAACAACTGAAGCCATGAGCTGGGAACTCCATCCGGGGCTCCAACGTCAGTGCCAGGGACCCAGCTACTTTTATCTGTTGCTACTCAAGATCTGCATTAGCAGGGTGTGGGGACCTGGAGCAGAGCTGGACTCGCAAAAGTGATGTACGTGGCCCAGAAGATGGCTTAATTGCTGTGCCAGGCACCCGCCCCTTAGCAGTTTCTGAACAATTTTTTCCCAACCTTTTGAGACATGTTTACATGTTTCCTTCAGTTTTCCCAACAGCACCATGGATTCCATCACAGGTGTCCCAGGAGAGGCAGTCGAGTGTCTGACTATAAGGTACCAGAAATCAGTTGGCTTCTAAGTGGCACCCTTGGATTTAAACATGAGAGTGTGTATTGTTTTCTGACTGGAATCCACTGTATCAGGGAGCCAAGGCCTTTAATAAACTCCAGTTACTGATAGAACAACTCTGGATGGCTGAGCTTACTGCTGATTTATCATTCATTCATTCATTTGATTAATATTTATCAAGCACCTGCTGTGTGTCAGGTTCTGCTTAAGTCTTGTCGATATGGCAGTGCCAAAAGAGTCAAAAATGCCCCCAGTTTCAAGGACTTCATTAAGGGATAAACAACTGATCCAAGTGTCCTAGGGTGCTGAATGTTTTGATGTAAAAGTAAGCAAGGATGAGGGATACTGGTCAGGGCCTTGATGTCACCAGAAGGGCTTTCTATGAAGCCAAGGGAGCAGCCACGTGCAGCCACCCAGTGAGAACCCTGTAGGAGACAGCCTTGGGGTCTGCCCCCTCAGCCTCCTCTTCCTGAGACCCCCACAGGAGCACAGTGGTGCCAACTTACAGCTCTCAAGCAAGCTGATCACCTGCAGTGTGGCTAACACCCACCCACACCCCATCTGCTCCCTGAGTCCAGGCAGCCAACCTGCGAGCTTTCCGGAAGCATTCTGGAAGGACCAAGGGACAGGCTGCTGGTCCCCTAGCCAGGGCATCAGACTTTCCGGGGGTCACCATGGGGTCACCCCAGCAGGCCACACGAAGACCGTGACGTCCCGCTACAATCGCCCACCCACAACGTGACCCAAGCAGCTTGCCGGTCACCTGAACTGAAGCAACGCTGTAATTGTGTTTTCAATTTGGGATTACACTGTCTCATCTTTTTTTTCCCTCCTATTTTCCTAACATTCTCCTCCCTCTCTTTGGAAACAGGATCCCCCGCTGCATGGCAGAGCGGCCCTGGCTCGTTTCGTCTTCTTTTTCTTCAGGAGAGCTTGGGTGCTGCTGCGCCTGGCCCGGAATGAGCATTTGCTGTAAACGGAAGATCCACGTCGCGCTCTGTCTTCCAGGACACACAGAAACCCCATTTCCCGCCCTCTACAGAAAACGGGGAAGGGGGGTTTTTGCTTCCCTTCTTCGCCTCAGCCTTCTTGCTGAAGCACCGTGGGCTCCCTGGCCGAGCACCCGCCCAGGCAGCGAGCCATTAGGGGTCTGTGGTCCCCCGTGATGAAAGCCTGGGCACCGGCGGACGCCATGTTGGGTCTCGGCGCTCCTTGTAAGCCTAGTTTGAGGATTTCCTTCCACAGGCCCTCATCCGCAAACCTGGGGTCCCAGAAGTGGGTGCTTTGTCCTGGGCCTCTCCAGGGGAAACCAACTGTGACTAACACACAGGTGTAACGGGCCAGCCACCACCCCTACCCCAACCCCGGATACCGTTGGAGTCTGCAACTGCTACACCACCTTGAACTTCTGTCCTTAGCCCTATGGCCCCTGGCAAGCCATCCCCAAGTCCGTCCCACTCGGCCGTGCCTACCAACCTCTCTGCTCTACTGGCTCTGCTACAGCTGGGACTGCATACACCCTGGCCAGCAGCCCTGCCTTCTGGAAAATTAGCCAGACCAAATGAGATGGGAGCTGGTCACAGAGAAAAGCTGGGCGCTGGCTTCCTGCTGCCAGTAACCCCATCAGTGGGGGTTTGACCCTTTGCTGGGTGGATGTGTTTTGTTCATCGGCCTCCCTTTGGGCTTGTTTGCTCATCTCCTCTTCCCTCATTCCCCTGTTAAAAATAATTTCAAGTGTTAAAACGTTTATTGTTAGAAGTTAAAAGTTCATCTAAGTACCTTGTTCAAAGGGAAATAAATATCGTTGTGTTACTGAGCATCAAAACCCTGTGCACGCTGCTTCTGTGACATTGGGGCCCTTTTGTTCCTGTTCACTCAGTTTTTGTAGCACCCACGTGGCATGACACTCCTCCCCCCACAGGGAAACGACCCCAGGTTTTGTTTTAAGATTTATTTATTTTTATTGGAAAGGCAGATTTACAGAAAGAAAAGCAGAAACAGAAAGATTTCTGTCTGCTGGTTCATTCCCCAAGTGGCCATGACAGCCAGTGCTAAACCTATCAGGATCCAGGATCCAGGTCTCCCACACTGGTGCAGGTTCCCAAGGCTTTGGGACGTCCTTCATTGCTTTCCCAGGCCACAGGCAGGGAGCTGGAAGGGAAGTGGAGCAGCTGGGACACGAACTGGTGCCAATGTGGGATCCCAGCACATGAGGACTTCAGCCACTGAGCCATCCTGCTGGACCCCAGCTCAAGGTTTTTAAAATCTCTTTAGGGCAGTTCCTGTTCAGCTCCATCATCACCTAGGTCATGGTTGACTGGCATGGAGCAGACTCTAAAATTTCCCTTTTCTTGAACTTTTTAATTCTTTTGCAGTATTTACACATACGGTTCCAAAATGAGAATGACATAAAAAGTTTGTGTTCACAGGGAAAACTTTGGCTCTTATTTTCTTCCCCAAATTCCAGTTTTGCTTGTTAGCCTGTTACCTGTCCCTGCCAGAGCTCCTTTGTACAAGAAACTGAAATACCCAAATGCCGGTGGCAGGCAGTTGTGGCAGTCATGGCATAATTGATGAAGCTACCACAGTGACATCAACATCCTATATGGACACCAGTTCAGGTCCTGGCTGCTCCACTTCCAACCCAGCTCCCTGCTGAAGCGCCTAGAAAAGCAGCAGTTGAGTTCCTACACAAAGTGCGTGAGTTCCTGCACCCTCGTAGAAGACCTGAAGGAAGCTCCTGGCTTCTGGCTTCAGCTTGGCACAGCCCAGGTTTCTGGAACCTTTCAGGGAGTAAACTAGCACATGACAGACTTTCTCTCTCTCTCTCACTCCTGCCTTTTCAATAAACAAAAAATAAATCTTTAAAAAAAGGAATATGCATATGCCTGTATCCTAGAACAGCATCCCTTGTATTCACAGGGGATTGGTCCCAGGACCCACACAGATATTAAAATTCAGACACATGGAAATTCCTGGATACAATGGTGTAGTGTTCATACATAACCTGTGCACACACCCTCCTGTATATTTTAAGTCATCTCTAGGTGACTTATAATACCCAATTTAATCTAATGTAAATAGATGTTATACTGAATTGATTTAGGGAATAACAAAAAGTCTTGCATGAGGCCTGGCATATTCACACAGTGGTTAAATTCTCACCCTTGCAAGTGCTGGGATCCCATATGGGTGCCGGGTCAGGCCCCAGGTGCTCCACTTCCCATCCAGCTCCCTGCTAATGACCTGGGAAAGTAGCAGTGGAGGATGGCCCACGTACTCAGGCCCCTGCACCCACATGGGAGACCTGGAAGAAGCTCCTGACTCCTGGCTTCAGCCCAGCCCAGCTCTGGCCATTGGGGCCACTTGGAAAGTTGAATCAGAGGATGGAAAATCTCTCTCTATAACTCTGCTTTCCACATAAATAAATCTTAAACAAACACAGCAGCCATGAATATTTGGAATCTGGGATGAAAATACTGCTGGAGATAGGATAAGCTAGGCCAAGACCCTGCGACACTACCCTCCATGGGGGTGCGCCCCTTGAGCTCCCAGAGGGTCCTGCTCCTCTCCACTCTTGGGCACATTGTGAATGTGGTCACTGCCTGCCCAGGCACGCTGGGGGAAGTCGCCAGAGGTCTGGAGAAAGGTGACAGCTCCTAGGGTTGGTCAGAGGGCTGGGAGGAACCCTTATGGGGACACAAGGCTGGTTGTCTGAGATGGGGCAAAGCATGGAAGGCTCCTCCACCCTGGAGAGGGGGAGCCTGTGGGTACCTCCTTCCACCCCTCTGTGGAGATGCACAGGGAGTCCCAGAAAGGGGCAGGGCACTGAAAACCTCCTGCATCAGAGTGGGGTTTCCCACAAAGGACTCGACATAGCAGGAGACAGGGTTGCAGGGTGAGAAACCTGCCACTCCCATCCCCTGTGTTGTTGTTGCTGGACTATGCAGGTTTCAGCAGCAAATAAAGATATTCTGCAAAAGCGAGTGTGTCAAACAAAACCATTGACGCAGTCCCCATCCAGGGGCCCCTGTGCAACGCTAGGCCTGGGTACAGGCCCCCTAGTCCAAGCTGCCCACTAAGCCTTCCCTGGAGGCAGGCACCCACTCTGGCACTGTCTTCAGTCCTGGTGTGATACCCCGTCTCAGACTGGGCTGGGACGGGTATCCTGGTTCCTGTCCTCGAGAGCCCAGAGGTGGCAGCCGGTCCCACCCATGGCGAAAGTTCACATTTTCTTTCATCTTAAAGAAATATTTTTTTAATGTATTTGAAAGGCGGAGTTACAAGTAGACACACATAGAGAGAGATCCTCCATCGGCTGGGCAAAAATCAAAACAAAAATAAACAAACAAATAATAATAAAAATGTTCAAACTGTCAAGACCATGAGAACTTGACCTCAGGCTGAGCTGGGCCATTTGTGAGCACGTCACGGCAGGTGGAAAACTGGCTGCTTCCACCCTCTGAGCAGTAGGGTCTGGCTAGGTGAAAGAAGTCAAAGGCACTGACATTGGAAAGGAGGAAGTCGAACTGTCTCTGTTCAGAGACAACACGACACTGTATTTTCAAAACCTGAAAAAATCCACAAAATGAGAACTGGTCCATGGGCTGAGCAGACCGTGAAAGTCCGTTGTGGGGGTTGGAATTGTGGCACAGTGGGTGAAGCCACTGCTTGCAGTGCCTACCCCTGCATTGGTGTGCCGGTTGGAGTCCCAGCTCCTGTTTTTAGTCTGACCCAATCCTGGCCACTGTAGCTGTCTGGGGACTGAACCAGCAGATGGAGGCTATTTTTCCTCTCTCTTTCTCGCTCTGTTTCTATCATTCTGCTTTTCAAATAAATAATTTTTTTAAATAAAGTCAGTTTTATAAAGACTAACCATGAACAATCTGAAAATAACATTAAAAAGAGTTCTTTGTGTCATAACACAAAGAAGGAAAAATACTTAAGCATAAATCTAAAGTACAACTCATGTACTCTGAAAACAACAAAGCATTACTGAAAGAAATGGAAAAGCTCAGTAAATGTTGTGGTACTGGCACCGTGGCATAGTAGCTTATGCCTCTGCCTGTGGCACTGTTATCCCATAAGGGCTGTGCTGCAAGTCCCAGCTGCTCCACTCTTGATCCATTTCCCTGCGGATGGCCTGGGAAAGCAAGAGGATGGCCCAACTCCTTGAGCCCCTGCACTCATGTGGGAGACCTGGAGGAAGCTCCTGGTTCCTGGCTTCAGATAGCTCCAGTTCCGGCTGTTGTGGCCATTTAGGGATAAACCAATAGAAAGAAGATTTCTCTCTGTCTCTCCTTTTCTCTCTGTAAGTCTGCCTTTCCAATAAAAATAAATACATCTTTTTTTATTTGTATAAAATATATAAATCTTTTAAATTTTTATTTTATTTTTAATTTTTTAAAAGATTTTTATTTTTATTGAAAAGTGAGATATACAGATAGGAAGAGAGACAGAGAGGAAGATCTTCCATCCAATGATTCATTCCCCAATTGGTCATAATGGCTGGAGCTGATCTGAAGCCAGAAGCCAGGAGCTTCTTCGGGGCCTCTCATTTGGGTGCAGTATCTCAAGGCTTTGGGTTATCCTAGACTGCTTTCCTAGGCCACAGGCAGGGAGCTGGATGGGAAGTGGGGCTGCCATAGAGATCCTGGCACATGCAAGGTGAGGGCTTTAGTTGCTAGGCTACTGTGCCGGGCTGAAAAATGAATCTTTGAAAAACAAAAATTTGGGGCAGGAGAGTTGATGTTTGGGAGATGGCAGTGCCCCCTTCATTTCCCCCTAATCCCAGCTCCAATAGATGCTCAAGTTTTAATTCCAGGTGGAAGGGTATGGAGAATGCCCTGCAGGACCCGTGAGGGTACCCTAGCTTTACCCTCTGCTGCCAGGCAGAATTAGATACCTCGCCTGGGGTGGTTATTTTCAGCACATTGTATTGACATACTTTCCTTACTCCCAGGAAGGGGCTGGGTACTCTGTGATCTCATGTTAGGTATTGAGTGTGGGTCTCCCAGCTCCCCTGTGGCGGAGCCAGCCATCCTGTATGCAAATCAATGGCAGCCGCTGGCCAATCAGGGCCAACATCTCCGCGGGACGTCGCATCACTAAGTGATCCTTGTGGAAGACCCAGTGGCTTTGATTTCCCTCCTGGGGTCTTTGTGTCCTTTTCAAGTTTTCTCCAGGGACCAGAGATCTGATTAAAAGGCTACTCAGAACTCATCACAAGCACGACTCATGACTCTTGTACCCGGCATCTGGATTTGTTGTCCTCCATCTCACCTGGTTTGGTGGAAATAAAGAGCTGTGCCTGTCAGGGTTCAGTCACAGTTAATACAAACGGTAGCAGATAGATTCAGCAGGGAAGGAGTTATGGCTTTCTTAAAAACATTTATTTTTATTGGAAAGGCAGATTTATAGAGAGAAGGAGAGACAGAGGGAAAGAACTTCCATTTGCTGATTCACTCCCCAAATGGCTGCAATGGCTGGAGCTGAACTGACCTGAAGCCAGGAACCAGGAGCTTCCTCCAGGTCTCCCACATGGATTCGGGGTCCCAAGGCTTTGGGCTATCCTTCTATTGCTTTCCCAGGTCACAAACAGGGAGCTGGATAAGAAGTGGAGCAGTTGGGACACAAACTGGTGCTCACATAAGGTACTGGTGCTTGCAAGGTGGAAGATTAGCCAGCTGAGCCATTTCTCAAAGTCCCTGGAAGGGCAGGTGAAGTGGAGTCCTGGTGAAACCTCCGGGAACAAGCCATGCACCACCACTGAGGCTGACAGCGGCAGCCCCTGTGGCCCCGGGTGCTGCCTTAGGCTGTCAGGGCACGTGCAGTCTCTCCTCTCTGCCAGATGAGACTCAACTGTGTGTTCCAGAGACAGAGCATCCTTGAATTCTCTTAACCAGAATGAACGCTTTCTGGAGGAAAGGACAGGACTTGTATGTGGAATTCTTTTCTTCAGTTGCAAATCATCTCAAGAACAAACTCAGAGGCTAGTAAACATTTACAAAGATGCTTAACCAAAGAAATACAGGGAGACGGCCAGCACAGAGGGTGGAACTACTGCCTTAGAGCTGGCATTCCTTATGGGCAGTGATTCAAGTCCCAGCTTGAACCACTGCTCCACTTCAGTCCAGCTCCTTGGTAGTGCTCCTGGGAAAGCAGCGGAGAATGGCCCAAGTGTTTGGATCTCTGCACCCACATGGGAGATCAGAAGAAGCTCCTGGCTCCTGGTTTTAACCTAGCCCAGCCCTGGCTGTTGTGGCCATTTGGGGAGTGAACCAACACATGGAAGACCTCTGTCTGTGTAACTCTGTCTTTCAAATAAATCTTAAAGAAAGAAAAGGAAAGGATGGAGGAAGAAAATATCTTCTTAGAATCATATCTATGAACTACATTTAATATGTTAAAAATTTCAAAACTAAAAATAAATAAGTGAAATGCTTGAATTCTCTAAGAATTAAATCAAGGCAAAGTGAAATTAGAGTGGTTCAGGCAATGGATAACAGCTAACAGGCTCAGAGAGGTGCACAGGGGGCCGGGGATGTGGAAGCAGGTGAGGACTGGCGATGGGAAGGGGTAGAGATTTCTGGATAGATACGCCATAGAGCCCCCCACCCTTTATTTCTCAGTGCCAGGGTGAGCACTGGAGGTGGGACCTGACTGTCCTCACTGCTGACCATCTTCATGTTGCCCTGGGCAGGAGGCCTGTGATGTGCAAGGGGGCGGGGGAAGGAAGCTGCTGTGTTCACTTCAGCTCTAGAACATTTCAAGAGGGAAGGGCACAGGTTGGAGGCTGAGAAGCCAGTTGGAGAGAAAGTTGTTCCCTAATGCCCCCAGGGGTGGAGGACACTGGGCTTTGCTGCACACCTCTCCAGAGTACTGCCCATCTCCTGGAGTTCTCTTTTCTCTAATATTTATTTATTTCCACTTACTTGAAAGGCAGAGCAAGGGAAAAAGTCTCTCTCTCTCTCTCTCTCTCTCTCTCTCTCTCTCTCTCACACACACACACACACACACACACACACACATATACCCAGATCTTCCACCTATTGATCCACTCCCCAGATGCCCTCAATAGCCAGCTTTGGGCTGGGCTGAGGCCAGGAGCCTGGAACCCCATCTGGGTCTCTGACATAAGTTGCATGAGCCCCAGTACTTGAGCTGTCACTTGCAGCGTCTCGGGGGCACATTATCAGAAAGTTTGAGGGAAAACAGAGCATCCTGGACCCTGATTGGTACTTGGGAGAGAGAATTATGAATGGAAACTGTGGCTCTGGGGCTCTTTGCTTCTCAAATTAAAACACACACACACACACACACACACACACACACACACACAACACACGAGCCAGTTACAGACCAGCATACATGGAATGCTCCTATCTGTACAAATAATAATTAATGATGAGAATTTACGATGCTGAGTGCATAGGGAAAGGATCCTGTGGGTTTCCTGGAAATCATGGCGTCTCTGAGGCACCACTGTTGAGCTGAAGGTGCAGGTGTGCAACCTTGCTGCTGAACTCCGACCCCAGCCCCTGGCTCCCTTCCTGCTTTGGTAAGACTTTCATGGTCTCTCTTTTGCCTTTCTAATTTGGTTCCTGGGATGTCCTCTCTATCAAGCACAGAGGACTGTCACCTGCTCAGGCCAGGGCCCACCCCTTCCTTGAAGCACAGCTGCTTCTAGCCTGGAGCCGAAGTCCAATCTGTTGCTGGGCTCCATAGGGCCGAAGGCTCGGCTCAGCTGTCGCCTCCTGGGCTGCCTCTGCTGGTGGAAACTCCAAGGGAGGGCCAGGGCTGGCTTAGAACCAAAGTCCCCAAGAGCCAGGGTGGCCATGAGGAGGTCATGGCTGTGGTTTTCACTACATGGATTTTTGGTATTGGTTATTTTCTTTCTTTGTTGTGTGTTTATTTTTCAGGGCCAGGAGTAGTTCACCATGAAGGTAACCGGAGGGAAAAAGCTGCAGTCCTCACTCTCCCACTGGGTGCTAGGACAGTGTGCCCACGAGGAGCCCTGTCCCGCAGGACAGGGACATCCCAGTAGCCAGGAGCCTGATTGAAGCCATTGATGGGGGTGGGATAGGAACTGGAGTCCCACACTGCTAGGGGGTCTTGGGGCAAATGGTAGACCTGCTGCCTGCAGCTGCTGCCACTAACATGGAAGCTGAGGGCAAAGTGTTGATGCACTTTCTGGAAGCCAGAGCGTAGCATCAAGGTGGCAGCCTGTCGCCAGCTCCCACAGGAGAGGTCACACCATGCTCCTCTCCTGCCTTGGAGGCCACAGTCCTTGGTATCTCTTGGTTGGTAGAGGCAACATTGACCTCAGCTTTCTATACGACCATCTGCTCTCATCTCTGTAACTCCAGGTGACTTCTGCCTTGCTTTTATAAGGATGCCTGTCACTGGGTGTTACATTTGTATTTATTGAGAGGCAGGCAGAGAGAGAGATCCCATACACTTAGTGGTTTACTCACCAAAATGTAGTAAGGGCCAGGCCTGGGCCAGGAGCCAGGACTTCAACTCCGATCTCTTCCACGTAGGTGGCAAGACCAAGGGTACTTGCGCCATCACCCCTGTTCCCCAGGGTTTGCATTACAGAAAGCCAGTATCAGCAGCTGGTGCCAGGGACCAATGCCAGGTACTCCAATGTGGGACATGGGCCTCTTAGCCACTAAATGCCCACTCCCCATCATTGGATTTTAAATCCCCTGTAAGTTCATGGTGGTCTCAAGCTTGCAATCCTTAATTCCCTCTGCAGACACTTTTTCCAAGACAGTTTGACACCTACAGGTTCTGGGTGTTAGGACTTGAGCATGTCATTTGGGGGCCGTGAGCCAAACTGCTCCAAAGAGGGATCCACCGTCATGGAGCCTGGTGGCTGCGCCCCTCACCCTTTGAGTCACAGCCGATCATTCATTGTGGCATGTCATTTGCTGGTGGCTGCCACTATCCTCTGTCCCATCTCCTGAACAACCTCAGACCTGTAGAAGAGGCCACAATCTTTTGGAGTCTGTTCCGATCTGGCCTAAGGTGTCAATGGAAGGCAAGATAGAAGGGCCCATAGGGCAGACAGTTAGCTCCAGAGCACCCTGGACCTTCTGAAACTCTCTCTCCTCCCTTCTACTTATTGTCCAAAGCCAGGAGGGGGGAATTCAATCTGAGCCTCCCACACACGTGGCAGAGACCCATCTGTGCAAGCCATCACCTGCTGACTTGCTAGAGTCTACATTTGCAGACAGCTGGAAGTGAGAATGGAGCTGGCACTTGAATGCAGGTGCTCCAGGGGGTGATGTGAGAATTGCAAGTGGTGTCTTCATTCATTGCTGAGCCAAATGCCCCCTACCCGAGAAGAGGGTGTGTGTGTGGGTGTCCAGTTCTCCTGGCAGGCATCTGTCCCAGGGAAACAGTTAACACATCTTCAGTTGGATGCGTAAATAATACTCACACACATTTTCTATGAAAAACTTTGAGCACTTCACAAAGAATGTTTTGTAAGTAAAAATTATCTGTAATTCTAACCCAACAGAAAATTACTTCTAATATTTAGGAAATTATAGTTCCATTAAAAATTATCTATGGGTGTTCTGATATCATTTGGTTTATTCTGCATATGCAATTTAAGTCCTGAAGTTTTTAATTAATATTGCTTCAAGCATATATCCAAGGAAGTAAGCCATTGTATATGAGGTGCAGTTATACACCAAAAGTGACATTAAATGTGTTTATTTTGCACTGGTGGATATTTTTGAAATTTATGTTTATTTACACATGTATTTACTTTTGGGCACTTTATAAAGGAATTACACTTTATATTATTTCTTGCAAATAATTTCTCCCAGTTTTGCTGTTGGACTTTTAACTGGGCTTTTTTTTTTTTTTTTGGTGTTTTTACATGCACACATTTATAATTTTGACCTGGGCAACTCTATCATTTGTCCTTTATACGTGTTTACTCATTATCATTTTTCTGCTTAGGAAGTTCTGAACCTAAATGTAATTGTTTAGGCACATGGTGAGTTTTTGAAACTATTTCTCTTTTTTGCATTAATTTTGTTTGATGGCTTTTACATAGTTGATTAGGATGCTTATGGTCAAGGGCTACAGGAAGTTGAGTGAGATCACCATTTCCACATTCTCTTTTTCCTTCCTGTATCTTGAGACTATTTTTATACATGGTGCATTCGTCTATCTGGAAGGGCTCCTGTTTTTCTGTGGGGAGGGGGCGACGCGGTGTAAGAGTGTGGGGCTCAGCTGAGCCCCCCGGCCCCCAGGTAGTCTCTCCCACGCTGACTGCTGTGTGTTCCGTCTCTTGTTGCCTCCTGTGCTTGCTTTCTCATACATGAAATTCCTGTATGGAAATTGAATTTCCCTTTCATATCAAGCTCGAGGCTTATGACACTGGACAGAATTCCACCCATCCACATTCATTAATGAATCATGCGATGACTGGCTTTTCCTTTTATTCCCGTTTTTAGTCAGAATATCTCTGGTGTTTCATGATTGTGCATGATGCTTGAAAGTGGAAGAAATTCACTGTTTTTTTTGTTTGTTTGTTTGTTTGCTTTTGCTTTTTCTAGAGTTTCCCCACCCCTGGAATCTATGGTGAGGTTCATTAGCTTCATCACTGGCCCCACAAGGCCACACGGTTTGTGAGAAGGTGTGTGTGTTTATTCCACACCTTTCTCTCCCCAGTCTTTGTCATGTGAGCATGTTTGTGCTTGTGCTCCTGCAAAAGAAGCATTGTGGTTTTGCATAATTCTGTTTGTATTTTGCATGAATATTATCAGATACATCCCATTCTATTTCTTCAGGATTTATTTTATTCACTGGAAAGGTACAGCTACACATACACACACAGAGTGTTGTAAATCAGAATACAGAATCTTCGATTTTTCAAGGAAAAATGAAAGTTTAATATGGAGTAGGGCGGCCACTACCTTGCAAAATGGTGTGTTGAGGGGAAGGCTAATCAGGATTTTTTTTTAAGATTTATTTTATTTTTATTGCAAAGTCAGAAATACAGAGAGAAAGATTTTCTGTCTGATAATTCACTCCCCAAGTGACCACAACGGCCAGTGTTTGCGCTGATACGAAGCCAGGAGCCAGGAACTTCCTCTAGGTCTCCCACATGGGTGCAGGGTTCCAAGGCTTTGGGCCATCCTCTACTGCCTGCCCAGGCCACAGGCAGGGAGCTGGATGGGAAGTCAAGCTGCTGGGATTAGAACTGGAGCCCATATGGGATCCTGGCGTATTCAAGGTGAAGACTCTAGCCGCTAGACCACCACGCCGGGCTCCAGGATTTTTATAGTTAAAGTGTTTGTGTTTATGCACATAGTCATGCGATGTGCAGAACAGCGGGGTGGTCACTGGTAACGATCTGTTCTTTCTAAGAGCAATGACATCTGAAGCAGACAAAGTGAAAGCTACCAAGGTCAGCATGCCCTCAAACAGATAACATTAAGCAGGCCAGAGGCTCTCAGCATTCTAACAGCCTCACCCAAACCGGCACTTTTTTAAAATCTTTTTTTTAAAGATTTATTTTATTTACTTATTTATTTTTTATTGCAAAGTCAGATATACAGAGAGGAGGAGAGACAGAGAGGAAGATCTTCCGTCCGATGATTCACTCCCCAAGTGCCTGCAACGGCTGGAGCTGCGCTGATTCGAAGCCAGGAGCCAGGAGCTTCCTCCAGGTCTCCCACACGGGTGCAGAATCCCATTGCTTTAGGCCGTCCTCGACTGCTTTCCCAGGCCACAAGTAGGGAGCTGGATGGGAACTGGAGCTGCTGGGATTAGAACTGGAGCCCGTATGGGATCCCGGCACGTTCAAGACGAGACTTTAGCCGTCAGGCCACTGTGCTGGGCCCCACACTGTCACTTTTGTATATTGTTGTCTATTTTAGCTGATCCATGTCAGAGAGAGAGAGATCTTCCATTTTCTAATTCACTCCACAGATAACCACAATGGTCAGGGTTGGGCCAGGCTGTCAGGAGCCAGGAACTTCATTTGGGTCTCCCACATGGGTGACAAAGCCCCAAGTACTTGGGCCAACTTTCACTGCTTTGCTAGGTGCATTAGCAGGGAGTTAGATCAGAAGTGGATTAACCGGGACTCAAACATCACCCCCACAAGGGTCACAAGTGGTAGCTAAGTGCACTACATCACAACACCAGTCTCAATCATCTTTCATTTTTCAGAACATGGTCTCCTTGGTTGTGCTGGCCAAGTCAGTGCATGGACTTCTAGGTGAAGCATACTGTAAGAAAAGACACCCCAGGGAGCTGGGTGGGTTAGGAGGCTCAAACTGCAGGTGGGAGCTGGCCTTTGCCTGGGCAGGCTGCAGACAGGGGTGTGGCTTTGGAGTGGGGTTGGGGGGGTGCAGTGCTGGGCGCTGTGCTCTGGGTATCCCCAGGGCAAAGTCTGCCAGCCTGCTGGAGCAGGTTTCTGGGAAGCAGCCTTCCACAGTCAGGAGAGACTCACACAACCTTTGTGGAAATTCCCTGATCTGTTGCTTGGAGCTTCCCAACATCCAGTCCCTAAGACCCGGCCTCTCCTTAAGCCACGCCTCTTCATGGGGCACTTTCTGTTTCCCTCAACTCCAGGTTCATCTTCTGTGCCCCTGTGGAGTGCACCCAGGCCACACAGGAAGGTCAACGGGAAAGTGTCGGGGGACAGGACTGCCTCATTTTGTTAACGTCCCACCTCTCACTACTCCTGTCCCTGCTAATGGGCGTTAGAGCCGCTTTTGACTTTTGTGCTTTTTGGCTGCTATAACTCATGTGCAGATAAACCCTCTCACAGTGAGTGGGGTGTTGAACGTTTGGCTTTGGGTCTGGGGGTGGATACAAGGATGTTGTCTGTGATAGTCCCCGGGCTGCGCACCTGTAATGTGTGCACTGATCTGTATGAGATCCTTAAACATTTCAGAAACACACCCTGTCTCCTGATATCCTGCCTCGTATCACCCGACCAGGGACTGTCCCATTGAAATCCCCTTCCCTGCCATGTGACCTGATCAAGTGCTCCGTTTACTGCTCTGTGGTGTACACCTTGAATTTCTTGGTCCTCAGGGTCCCTGGCTTCCCCTGGATTCTGGGCCTTACAGAGCATGAAGCTGGCCCTGGCAGCCACCAGGGCCTGTCCCCAGATGGATAGCCCAGGTTGTGGTGGTTAACAGATGTTGGGGACAGACAAGGGAAAGCTCTGGCAGCATTGGGAAGAAGCTGTGGCAGTTGGCTCAGAGGGCGGGCACCCGCACGGGACCCTGCCTGGCTCTCTCTCATCACCCTCCCAACCTGCCATTTATTTTACTATTGTGTGTCATGCAATACACATGATATAAAGTCAGCTATTCCAATCACACTTCAGGGTGTGAGCGTATTTTGAAAGTTTGTGGAAAATGAGCTTCAAAGATAAGTTTATATTGATGTAAAAAGTTGTGAAATCCATGCTTTTTTTTTAAAAATCACATCTGTTTTCTCTGAATGTTCTGATGAGCCATGGGTGGCTGGGGTGAGGGGTTATACACATTACACAGCCCATCCTTCCTCCCACCTTGAAGAAGTAATCCCTCCCCCACTCCCCTCTCCTCTCTCTTTCCCTTCCATCCGCTCTCCTCCGCTCTCCTCTCCTCTTTCTTCCCTTCCCTTTCTCTCCTCTTTAAAGTGATCTTTCTATGTTTTTCTCCTCGCCCACTCCTCTGTGCACTCCTCAGAGGCCAGGCTGGATCAGGCCTGTTCAGCACAGTTTGACTAAATCAATGACCTAACTCCTGCATGAGTTGAGTTAACCATGTCTCTGAGCTCATTGTTGAGGCTGTGTCTTGCTCAGAACTTGATCCTAAGCCTGTTTGTTGGCAGAGTGATCAGGCATTAGGGATTCCACTCCTCATGGGAAACCATGCACCTGCTAGTGAGAGTGTGCTAAGTGCCAGTCACCAAGATACCCCAAAAGAACGGAAGCCGACACCTGGCATTCCGTGTGGCTTCTTCCTCTCCTTTCTTTTTTTTAAAGATTTATTTATTTTTATTGCAAAGTCAGATATACAGAGAGGAGGAGATACAGAGAGGAAGATCTTCAGTCCAATGATTCACTCCCCAAGTGACCGTAACGGCTGGTGCTGCGCCGATCCAAAGCCGGGAACCAGGAACCTCTTCCGGGTCTCCCACGCGGGTGCAGGGTCCCAAAGCTTTGGGCCGTCCTCCACTGTTTTCCCAGGCCACAAGCAGGGAGCTGGATGGGAAGTAGAGCTGCCGGGATTAGAACTGGCACCCATATGGGATCCCGGGGCGTTCAAGGTGAGGACTTTAGCCGCTAGGCCATGCCACCAAGCCCAGTTCTTCCTCTCCTTATGTGTGTGAGCCCTGTGGCCTCGATGGGAATGCTTGTTTGATGAGAGACAAGTTGATAGACTCTGTGGCCCCTGCCCAAGGTCACACAGCTAGCAGAAAGGGTCCCAGGTACAGGCACCTCCAGTCCTCAGGTTGCCCTATTTATTTGGCAATGCCTCCCCTATCAATAACCAAAATGAGATTTTTACTTTTTTTGACTTCATTTAAGTAAGGCCTGTATTCCTTTTTCTGTTTATAAACATGTATATACTATCCATAAGGAAAATCAGACACTATCTAAAGTAAAAATATATCTTTTAAAAATTCACTGATTTGGAACTGGCACTGTGATGTAGCAAATAAAGCTACCACCAGCAGTGCCAGCAATCCGTATGGGTGGTGGTTTGAGTCCCAGTTGCTCCACTTCTGGTCTAGCTCCCTGCTAATGCACCTGGGAAAGCAGCAGAAGATGGTTTAAGTGTTTGGGGCCTTACATCTATGTGGAAGACCTGGAAAAAGCTCCTGGCTCTGGACCAGCCCAGTTCCGGCTTTCATGGTCATTTGGGGAATAGACCAGTAGATGAAAAATCTCTCTCTGTGTCTCTCCCTCCGTCTCTACAACTGTGCCTTTCAAATACATAAATAAATATTTTTAAAATTATTGGTTTAAAAGATAGTTGAAAGATACGGATTGAACAATCTATCCGCTGGTTTATTCCTCAAGTGTCCACAACAGCCAAGACTGGGTCAGACCAAGTCTGGGAGCCTGACACCCAATTTGATCGCCAGGAGGTGGCAGGAAGCCATGTAACAGAGCTGCCGCTTGCTGCCTCCCACCGTGTGCATTCACAAAAGTTGGAATTAGAAGTGGAGCTGGGGCTTGGACCCAGGCATTCTGATAACTGATATGGGCATCCAAGTAGTCCCTTCATTTCTGTGCTGAATCCCCACCCCAGAAATCTAACTTTCTTTTTAGAAGATTCGTTTAAAAGACAGAATGATAGTGAAGGAGAAAGAGAGTGCAGGAGTCCAGCTCCAGCTGAGTTCGGAACTCGAGAAGGGTGCGTGGATGAGGCGTAAAGAAAATAGACGGCCCACTAGGATTCCATGATCATCGTGGACAATGCGAGAAAGCTGTCCGCTTTATTTATACAGAACCAGTCAAACTCTGGCTCAGACTTTTTATGTCATGGTCAAATGGGTGTTTCTAAGGATAATTCTGCCATTTGTTTCACCTAAGGCAGGATGTTATCCATCTTGACGCCCATCAATCAATAACACATTCCTACTGCAATCCTCATTCTATAGCTAGTCTTGAATCAGCTAAGGGAGGAAATGTATCACAGAAGGCAGGACCTAAAGATCAAAGAAAGAGGGAAAGAATAGGTTTCCCCTACACTTGGAGACTTAGCACCCTTGATTAGCGTATGGTCAATGGGGGAGGAAAACCCTAAGCATAGGTTCCCACCACACCTGGGGGCAGAACACCCTTGATTAGAATATGGTCAATGGGGGAGGAGGATCCTAAGCATAGGTTTCTGCTATACCATTGATTAGCATAGGATCAAAGGGGGAGTTAACACCCCTGATCAGCATATTGTCAATGGGGGCAGCTGTGACAGCAATAATGAAAGGCCTTTTGGCTAAAAACATCAACCTCCAAGCTCACATTGATACTACACATTAACTCCGCAGAGGCAGACAATGCCTAAATAGATCACAGAAATCTCAGTGGGGTGGTCTGGTGTCCATGCAAAGGGAGGCGGAGCTGCATTCAGGTGGCTGTAGAAATATCCACCAGAGCCCTGCCAAACAGCGGGGAGTTCCTTGTGGCCCTGCCTGCAATGGAACAATACTCTTCACACCTTCCTGTCTTCCACACCCATCACAAGGACCCCAGCAAGAGAGAGTGAGCTTTGATCCACTGATTCTCTCTCCAGACACCCTCAACTGCTGTGGATGAAGGCAAGAGCTAGCAACTCCTTTGGGGTCTCCCATGTGGGTGGCAGAAATCCAGATAGGTCCTTGGGCCAGTATCTGTTGCTTCCCGGGCATGTTGGCAGGAAGCTGGATTGGAAGTGCAGAACAGCCGGGACTCGCCCAGGCAGCTTGCTATGCAATGCAGACATCCTAAGCGGTGGCTCCAGTGGCTCCACTCTAATGCCTGCCCCTCAGGTTTTAACACTTATGATGGTCTCCCCAAGTTCATGGCTGACTTATCCAGGAGTAGCGGAATTTGGAAACTTTGCTCCTTATCAGCTCTTCCTTGCAAATGTTGTCTGGGTTATGACCTGTATTTTTTTTTTTTTTTTTACATACGTGACCTGTTTCTCTAGACCCATGCATCCACACTGGCCTTCAGAGAGAATGAGGGAAGATGTGGAGATGACGGAACTGTCTCTGGCTTCCTTCCCCAACCCGGGGTTCTTGGAAGGCCTTGTTTTCAATCCCACAAACTAGGCATGAGGCCGTTTGAGAGCTACTTTCTCCCTGGGTTTTGAGTGCAATAAGGAAGTGTCACATGAAACTGTTTTTTTTTTTTTTTTTTTTTCCCCAAGAACAGCTGATCTCTGTACCCAGAAACAGAAAGCAGCCTTGGGTAGGGTGGTGACAGATGGCGGCAGGTGGGCTGGCCCTGTCCCTCGGGATTGGCTACCTGTGAGCTCAGCTCCCGGAAGATATGATATATACAACCACATCTGCTCCTAAAAGGAGCTGCTCCAAAACCCACACTGTTCGCCTCTTGCTGCCCACAAGCAGTGCGACCCACCAGAGCCTGCTGTCCGGAGGCCCCAGCCCAGGAGTGACTTCCAGAGTCTCAGGTTAGTTGTACATTGCCTCCCTCTTTTGGGGTGGGACAGAGTGTTGGCTTACTGGGGTCCTGAAAGAAAACTGAGCCTTGAGCCAGACCCTAAATCCAGTTCCAATTTGGCTCCCAGTTGCTGGGCCTTGCCCAGGCCTCTTTCTCTGATTTCTAAGAAGACAGAGAACAGGGTTCAGCGACATGCTTGCCACTGGCTGTCACTCAAAGAGCTCTGAAGGTGCGTGCACTGCCAAGCTCTGAGCCAAGTCCCAACCTTGCTGATCAGCTGCCACCAGGGGCAGGAAGCTTCTTTTCTGGGTCCTCAGTTTCCTCATGGGCAGAGTCGGGACAGCACTCCACTAGCCTCCTACTGGCTTCCCACAGTGGTGGAGTTGTAGACTTGATGTGGCAGGGCTGTCATTGGCTCCTACAGTTGGATTGGTTTCAAGTCCCTGGGAGTTGTTTCAGGACAGCAAAGCTCATGAAAAGATGCTGCTGGGCTGCTGCTCTCTTGGGGGCAGATTCAGAGGCATGACGGGGGAAAGGGAACTATAATCCATTGCCCTGAGCCATTCCTCAGATGGCATGGCAGTGCCTATGGCCTGGGAGAGAGGATTCAGTGACCGCCCCGATGGGGGGTTAGGGACTTTGGAGTTTCCCATGCCCTAAGCCGGAGTGCCCAGAAGAACCACCATCATGGAGTTTGTTCTTTTGGGTGTCAAGGAGTCCTCAAAAGGTGACCGCCCTGATCTTTTAGAAACTGGGGCCTGGGTGAAGGGTGAGTGTCGAGCATCCAGAGTGGGTGGATAGCCAAATGCTGGCCTGTCACACAGAGCTGAGCCGCCCAGCAGTATCCTGGGTCACTCTGCAGACTTATGTACCTGCGTGATGGTGTTGGGGGCAGTTTGCAGGCAGAACCCATCCAGTACTGCAGAGCTGAACCACTGAAGTCTTCTGCCTGCCTGGACTTCACCCACGTCTCCCCGCCCCCAAGCACCACCGCTAATGGGTATCTATGGCAGTGTGGCCAGTGATGGGTTTGGAAATAACTTGCTTTCAGAGCCACCAAGAGCCCTGAGCAACCAGGAACCAGGTGTAGGGCTGGAGCAGGGCAGACCTTCCCTCAGATGTGGGAGGGATGGCCATTGCCAAGGTCAGCTCAGCCTGTGGGGGATTTTCCTTATGATCCAGGCTGGCCACAGTGGAATGTTCTACTTCCAAGGTAAGAGTTTTGCCACTGCTGCCCCTAATGGAGCCCAGGTCATCGGTCTGCCTGCTAGGATGGTGTCATTAAGAACTCCTGTGTTCAAGCAGGTGGGGGTAGGTTAACTCTAAAAACCTATTTGGGATCCCACAGAGAGGAGGACCTTGCATTGTTCGTATCTAATACCTGGGAGGCAGGTATGCCAGAAGGATGGGTCCAGGGTTGAAGGTACAGGTGAACACTTGTCCCCTGTGCCAGCCCCGCTTGCAGAAGCTAAGGGACCCCCACCTGCTCATCCACCTAGAAGACTCCTTGATGCACCGTATGCGGGGAGGTAAGAGCCACGGATGGAGCCAAACCAGGGCAGGAGACTTGTTATGCTGGAATTATTTTGAGTGTGCCCATGTGCGCTCCAGCCAGCTTTCTGCCCAGGGTTCTGGAGGCTCTACTCTGCAGTCACAATCTTTACCTCTTGAGCACAGGTGTGTCTACCTGGAGAACAAGCCCATGTGTGGTTTTACATGCACAGGCCATGGCCAGGCATATGTGTATATGTGGCTATCTCTGGTAGCACTAACAGCAGATTGACTCCCATGCATGCACATGTCTGTATTTGTAGAAATGCATGGGGGTGGGAGAGGAAAGGCAGGCTCTAGTGTCTGGAGAGGGGAGTTCAAGTCCCATCCCTTGGCCTTTTTGCTGTGGGGACCTCGGGGGGTTGATGTACCACCGGGGGCTATGATTGATTCCCCGTGCTGGCCTCTGCCTCACAGCACATAATCCATGAGGTGATGGGGAGGAAGCAGCGTTTCCTCCATGAGTTGCTTTGTGTCTGTGCATGTATGAGTGTCGTGCCTGTGTTCTGCACACACTAAAGGTCTCCTAGGCCCCGGGGATGCTGTGAGAAACCCTGGTGGCCTGGACCCTCTTTCATGGAACAGACAGGTGGGCAGGTGGCAAGCAGGAAGGCGGTCACCTACTGATTCGGGACAGCAGAAGCACTGGACTTCTGTTTTTACTTTTACAATTTATTTATTTAAAAGTCACAGTTACAGAAAGAGGAGGAGTGACACAGGAGAGATTTTCTATCTGCTGGTTCACTCCCCAAACAGCCACAACAGCCAAGACTGAGCCGGGTCAAAGCCTGGAACCAGAAACTTCTTCCTGGTCTCCCACATGGGTATAGAGACCCAAGGCCTTGACCCCTCCTTTTCTGCTTTTCCCCAGGCCACTAGCATGGAGCTGGTTGGGAACTTGTGTAGCTGGGATACAAACTGGCGTCCATATGGGATGCTGGCACCACATGTGGTGTCTTAGCCTACTACGCCCTGAGACTGGGCAGCAATGTGCTCCTGTGACACACGGCTACAGCTCTCTGTGGCCAGTGGGTCCACATGGGAGAGCCACATGCACTGCCCTCAGTTAGGCCATGTGAGTGTGTCGGCTTCCTGATCTGTGCTTACTTTGCAAGGGATGGGGCAGGGAGGAGAGTGGTGAGGCCAGAGTAGATCCAGGGTAGCCAACTAGGTGCACAGGGCAGAAAGCGACAGAAGAGGTCAGTGTGTAATTCAGAAACAAACCAGACTCAGCCGTGTGCCAAGCTCCCTGCTCAGGGAGTCCTCTGCTGTTGACTGCCCATGTAAAACACGTCATCGTGTGTCAGCCCTTATCACAAGTCCTGGGATCTGCAGCTGCTCAGGGATTTCTGAGCTAGGGTGGACTTTGCCCTGAAATCCAACTGAGTCTTCCTGCCTGAGATGAGGGTGTGCTAGGGCTGGGGAGAGGTATGCCCGACTGCGTGGGTGTCCCTGAGGGGCCAGAAACCTGTGGATACATGTGTGTCTCCGGTACAAAAAGTCAAAGAAGAAAGAGAAAAAGTCTCGTTTTGCTGAATTCTGGCTGAGAAGGAGTGGTGCCCGCAGAAAGTCTGGAAAGCTGTCGCCACATAACACAGGGAGGTCCTCTCGGAGCTTCCTGGGAATGGCAAAGGACACACCATTGGTAGAGACGGGCTCCCCGCAGCCCCTCTGCTCAGTCCCGGCCTAGGATGGGTTGCTCTGGGAGCTGGGCGGAGTTGGTCACAGCAGGACAGTGCCAGCCAGTCTGGCACCTTCAGGGTGAGGACAGAAGGAGGTCTGGGATTTGGGATTAGGACATTTTAGGAGCTCCTCCTGCCTCTGGCAGGCTCTCGGGCAAGGAGGATGCTGTGGCCCACCTGCCTTGCCCTTGCCTCTGGCGGCTGTAGCAGACGCTATGGTTGGCTTTCATCTCCCTCTGAGTGGAAGGGCCCAGTGGGTCAAGTGAAGGTGGTGACCAATCAAGTCACTTTTCTTGAAAAACGTGTTTGCTGATGGAGTTGTGTTGAGGCTCACATTCGGAGCAGCAGGTGTCCCTGGCCCTGTGGCTCCCATCAGCAAGGTTGTTCACGTGACACAGCAGCACCAGCCGTGCCTGTGGCCTCTGAGAGTGGGGTCTCAGGGTTGCCACAGAGCCTACTTTCTCCTTAGCCCAGGGCATGCAGGAGGGCAGATGTCACTGTCACCTTTGAATCTGTTTCCCCTGTATCTCTCCTTCTCTTTCTCTGTCTTCCTTATACTCTCTGGGATCCTGCGCATATAAAATTGCAGTTGTAGATTACAATTAATTTTTAGATATTTACTTACCTGAAAGGCAGTGGTACAGAGAAAAAGAGACCACAGAGTCAGAGAGAGAGAGAGAGAGAGAGAGAGAGAGAGAGATCTTCCATCCTCTGGTTCACTCCCAGATGGCCACAATGGCCGGAATTGGACAGACCCAAGCCAGGAGCCTAGAACTCCATCCAGGTCTTTTACATGGGCATCAGGGGCCCAAGCACTCAGACCATCACCTGCAACCTTCTCGGGTGCATTAGCAGAGAGCTGGACGGGAAATGCTGCAACCAGGATTCAAATCAGTGCTCATGTGGGATGCCATGTCACAGACAGCAGCTTAACCCCCTGTGCCACATGTTTGCCTCTAGACTCTTATTTTTGCCTCTCTTCCAGACACGACAAGGAAATACATTTCAGACTAAGAGACGCAGTTGGTAAAGGCAG
Organism: Ochotona princeps; assembly: GCF_030435755.1. Taxonomy (NCBI): domain Eukaryota; kingdom Metazoa; phylum Chordata; class Mammalia; order Lagomorpha; family Ochotonidae; genus Ochotona; species Ochotona princeps. Next base: position 111,151,373 of record NC_080832.1, read on the forward strand.
GGGATGTTATGGAAAAACATTTACGTCCCCTATCATTGAACCATCTTAGTCAACGCATGAGAAAAACCATAGAGACAGATGAGAGCAGGTGACCCACGAGCTTGACTCCACATGTGCTCCTGGGGCCTCAGGATGGGGATTCACAACCATATTTTGCTTTTTGTTTTACTGTCTGCTAAAGAACCAAGTTTTTCTGGACAGCCTAGGAAAAATTGGAGGGCCATTGCCATGCTGGATCAAAGAGAGGCATCCCCAGGGCACCGCCCATCCCCCGGGCCCTGCGGAAACACCTGGTTCTCTTACCAATTATGGAGTAAGGCACGTGAGTGCTGCTGATGCTCCCGGCGGGGGGGACCTCCTCGAACTGGGACCTCTATTACAGGGAAGCATCGAACCCCGCCCACCGGCTGATCGGTGGCGCCGTCACTCCATGGCCGCCGCGGGGGGTAATCCTTAGGTGAATAGCCAGCAGCTTCCTCCTCAGGAGAAGCGGTAGGGGTCACAAAATTAGGGGCACATGGCGATAGCCTTGAACTGGACAATTTACTAGAGGAACGTTCACCTATTCCTGCCTTCTTTAGCTTTCTTTTAATGTCCCTAATTTCCCGCTTTAAGAAAGCCTTCTCCTCATCCCTAATTTTCCACTTTAAGAAAACCTTCTCCTCATCTCTTTTGTCCTCACTCTCTTCCGAGGAAGAGGCCTCACTTTCCTCTAAAGAAGAGGCCTCACTCTCCTGTAAAGAAGAGGCCTCACTCGGGGTGGCCTCACTCGAGGTGGCCTCACTTGAGGTGGCCTCACTTGAGGTGGCCTCACTGGAGGCTTCCACGGACCGTAGAACCTCCCTCCCCTGGATTTCTTCAAAAGTAGTCTGTACCTCTCTTAGCTGTTTCTTAACTTTCATTTTATCAGTAAATAATGAATCACAGACTAAGCGCCACAAGGAAAAGTTGGCAATGGGGAAATTATCTGGGTCTTTTTGTAAGCAGGATTGTAAATTGGCCTTAACCTGTTCCCAATCGGGGATACTCAAGTTGCCTGAAACAATAAACCAAGGACTACTAGATTGAATGGCTCTAACAAAATTTCTAATCATCCTAGTTTTAACTGGAGTCCTCAGTTGATGTAGAAGTTGTTCAAGCTCAGTGGCCAATTTATCCTGGGAGAAGGCAGAACCCATTTTGTTGTCCTTTTCGCAGGATAAATTAAACACCAAGACCTAACTATACTTCAAAATAAATCTAAAACCTGACTATACTTCAAAATAAATCTAAACCCTAACTAAATTTCAAAATAAAACTAAAACCTGACTTTATATCAAAATAAAACTCCCTCTCCTACCAGTTTAGGAGAGACTTCCAATACGTCCCATTTATCTGAATCAGCTGGCCAGCCTCCCGGGACGACCCTTCACCGTATCCTCTCTTTCTCGATCTCGGTGGAACCTCCATTTGTTGGCAACGCCCGTGTCGCCGTCACCGCGTACCCCGAGACGAGCGGAGGGGCTAGGGTTACAGACAGACAACACACAAGACAACACAAGACAACACGCAGTGGGTCACTCTTGTACACAGAATGCCAACTTTATTTGGGGTCCACCTGCATCTTATAGTCTGCTTAGCCCCTCCCAGTATTATCCCAATGTTCAAGCAACACCTAAGCCCCCCTGGGGCATCTTAACAAAAGGGAAGTAAGGAAGAGGGAACTTGCAGTCAAGCCAGGGGCTAAATGCATTAGGCCAAGATTTCCCACTGTGTTACCTCTTAGAAACAAGCTAAGCTGTGGAGTTAACCCTTGGGAGACCGGGGCCCACATGGACCCTGTTGTGGGCAAGGCTAGTGAGCGGGAAGGGGTCTCAGAGCACCACGGAGGATGCTAACACACTCCTGCATCACCACACAGTGAAGGGAGGGCCAGAAGGGCACTCACCAGCTGTGAACAGGGAGGGCTTCCAGGGGAAGGTGGCATTTGAACACATCCCTGGCCTATGAGAGAAGAATGTTCTAGAAACAGAGACTGACTAGCAGGCCAGGAGGTGGAGCGGGACTGAGTCACAGCAAGTGAGCGATGCGGAGTGGGTGAATGAAGGGCACAGGAGAGGCAACTCCAGGTGGGTTGTGTGTGGCCACGGCCAGTGTGAGCTGTGAGTGGGAAGGACATTGCTGGAGTAGGAGGCAGGAGGCATGGTGGGAGGTGCTAAAGAGAGGGGTTCCTGGGCAGGAGGGCCAGGAGACAGCAGGCAAAGCAGTGAGACGAGCTGCAGCTGCAGGTGGGCATTGAAAGCGACATCGGAGGCGGCTCTGCAGGTGGGGCAGCTGTGTATGCGGCAGAAAGAAACAAGTCAGGACACACGACTTTTCGGCTCAAGGAGATGTAGAGTGTGGCATGTCCCAAGCTGTGTCATGAAATGCTCACAGCATCCCATGGGATGCCCAGAACAGGGGTTGGACACAGTACCTGTGAGGACACAGGGCTAGCCAAGGTGCCTGAGCACCACAGGGTGAGGATGGGGCTGACTTCATCAGCTCCTGGTGGCTGCAGTGACAAAATTGCACATCTGTAGTGGCGGGACAATGAGAAAGTCGCCATACAGTTCTAGGAGGGATCCCATGTTCACTTCAGCCTCATGGGACTGAACCTTCCATGTGGTCAGGGAGGGCAAGATTTCTTCTGGGGGGCTCTGGAGGGGTAGTTGGGAGGTGTGAGCACTACCTCTCTCCTCTGGCAATGGGAACAATGATACCTCTTCACCGGGGTCCCCATGACGGGGGGACAGGTCTGTCAGTTGCACACAGGGACTGGCCTCAAGTCGTGTGTCTCTCTCCTGAGCCCACTGTCTGCTTTGCTTGCAGCCCACGGAGAACCAGAGGCAGTCACAGACACCCGCCTTGGACAGGAGAGTACCTACCCCGGAAAGACTGCAGGACCTCCGCAGGGACTCTGAGTCGTGCCACTGCCAGTGCTTCTCCATGAGCTCAGTTCCCCGCAGAAGTGCGCTCCGTCAGACTGCCAGCATCGGCACCAGCTGTCCTGTGGGGACCACAGCACTGCCTCCAGAGGAGATGGGGGATGGTCTCTACAGTGAGCAGAGGCCCCCACGGGACACCAAGAAGGACAAAGCCCCAAGGTGGGCCCAGCAGCAGTGGCTAAAGATGCTGCTAAACTTCTTGCTGCGGATGGGCCCCGAGGAGCCCAAAGAGAAGACCAGCAGGCTGCCGAAGGAAAAGGAGGGTCACCCCCAGGCCTCGGAGCCCCCCGGGGCAGCAGGGGAGCCAACCATCAGGAGGAAAACCCCAGATAGGAAATCCAGCCCTGAGAGACACAATGCTGAGAAAACCACCAGGACTCAAAACGTCGAGGCTGGAGGCCCCGAGGCAGGGCGGACAGGGCTGGGCCCTGCTCACGGAGGTAAGCCGGCAGCACCTGCCTGGGTCCAGGCAACTCTGAGCTTGCCCCCTCAGACCTCTCAACAGACGGGACAGGGAGAGGGGGACAGCTGGGGAGAGAGGCACTGTGACTGTTCTCAGCAGCAGAGCTGAGAGCATGGGGTCAAACTGCTGGCAGGCTCACCCATCTCCAGGGGTGTGGCCTGGGGACAGCGACAGGACAGGCTCAGAGACAGGGGAAGGAACGGAGGGGAGAAAGCCCTCCCTGCTCCATCCCACCATCCGCATGTGGCTGCCGGGGCACTCGCTGCAGAATTTGAGCCTAGGCTTGGCACCATCAAGAATGAACCTTGAGCAAGAGGGCTGGCCCCTGCACTTGGGGCTCGGGCAGTGAGAAGGATGCCTGAGTTGGGACAACCTCTTCTTGGATCCCAGCTTGGGCAATGCCCACCATGCTGGGGGCACAATGCCATCTGCTCATGCAGGTCAGGACAAAGCCCCCAGCATCCCCACACACCTTACCTTCTGTGGTCTGGATTCCAGGTAGGGACAATTCCCATCTCCACCAGTCCTTGCTCACTGAGGGAGAAGGTGCTGGAGTCGTGGAAGCCACAGGTTCCCGGCAGGAAGAGGAGCTCGCGAAGCTTGACCGTGAGTCCTTGTCCCAGGGGTGGGGGCTGGTCCCCAGATGAGCCAACCGCTGGGAACAGTCGCTGAGCCTCGGCACTGGCTGTCGGAACGGGCACACTTCGTTGGATGCTGTGGCCGCACTGACATCTCTTGGGGGTCCCAGAAGGGCGTCTTAGGGTTTGAAGAGACCATTGGCCACTGCTCCTGTCTTTTTGTGGTCATGGGACTTTTAAAGTCAGTCTCCCTCAATGTGTTTTACTTTGGAACATATATGGCAGTGTGGCCAGAATCATTCGAGGGGTCCTGGTGTATCAGTCCTTGTCACATTTCATGTGTGTGTGCACCAAGGGTTACTAAGGAGCTCATGGGGGGGGGGTCTGTGAATTATGGAGTGAGGGAAGTACAGACTTCCAATTTCTTGTACGCCAATAAGTTGAACATTTAATTCCTTCTTCCCAGGAAGCCCCTTGTGTGGGTATGATTTGAGCGTAGAAACACCTTAGAATAAGCCAGAGTGGATGTTACATGTGAGAGGGAGGAGGGCGGGCAGTGAGGGGTGGAGAGAACTTGAGGAATTGCCTTTGCTTCTCTCGGCGTGAGCAGATCTGCTGGCCTCGGCCCTGGAGCAGGGTGGCTGGCGTGTCGCAGGATACTGCTCCATTTTGTGTGGCTCCTTCTGGAAAACTCTGAAATGTGGTACCTTGCCTGCTGACACCCTCTGACCTCCACTCGAGTTAGGCTGGCTGTCCGCCATGCCCCACCCCACAAGTTTGCCGACTGGAGAGTCAGCCCTGGCTTTGCTGACGAAGCCAAGACAGGATGAACCATACCTCAGAAAGGAAAGAGGTGAAGTCCCAGAGACGCCGAGAAACCCACCTTTGGTCACACAGCTTGCCAGACTCTTGCCAGGCCATGAAACATGGCAGACACAAGCCACACCTTGGGAAGGCTAGCTGCAGTGAGGGGGGCATCGAACCCCACACTTTTACATAGGCTCCTACCCTTATGGGCCTCCCTGCTTCCCCTGGCCTTGGGAGCTGCCAGAGAAGACCTTGCCTGAGCGAGGGGGTGAGGCCCAAGGCTGTCATCCCACAGAGTGACAGGCCTGCGGTCTCTTGCAGAGGACACGGCCATCCAGATGATTGTGGAGCTGCTCAAGAGAGTGGGGGACCAGTGGGAAGAAGAGGTGAGCAGCGCTTGTGGGCAAGCCCCTCGGACCCCTACCTTTCTCTCACCCTACACCGGGCCCTGGCTGCCCCTTGAAGGGCTTTTCCCAGGTGAGCCCTGACCCAGCTTCTCTCCCCACAGCGGCTGAAAGTCCCTCAAGCACAGGCTGCCCTGCAGACCCTGGCCGCCACTCCCAGGAAGCAAGCCCATGAGAGGAAGTCTACCCTCAAGAGAGCCTTCTCTCTCCGGAAGTCAGGCTCTGGGGCACCCAGGGGAGGCAGGCCTGCACACAGCCCCAGCACTGAGGCCCGGCCGCCCAGGAGGCCCGGCTTTCTGCCCCTGTGCATGGGTGGCCACCGGCCCTCCATCCCCAGCAATCCTGGTGAGCAGGCTCGCGGGTCACCGTGGCTGGAACTTGCTCCTTGCATGTTTGCGATGGTTCCTGAGCCACAAAGGGGAGGATTGGGGAGGAAAGGACAGATAGCCATGGCTCTGCTGTCCCTGGTCTAAGACCCGAGCTCTCAACAATCTCAGCTTTGCACCCCCGGCCTCAGCCCTCTGCCAGGGACATGTGTGCATGAGGGAGCTGGGGCTGGAGAGACGGGAGCCTGGGGATCGCGGCCATATTCCCCCCATTTTCCCCCACTCATGTCTCAGTTCCCCTGATTGTGAAAGACATTTCCCACTGTGTCTGTATCTGAACCAGTTTTACATTGATCGGCCCATCTCACAGGTGGGAAAACTGAACCATAGGGAGGTGTCCCAGGCCATGTGGCTCATCAGAGACAGCAGAGCCAGAGGCAGACAGGATCAACCAACTTCTTCCAGGGTGCGGGGGGGGGGGGGCAATGACAGGCTATGCTGGCAAAGGAGGAGACCACGTCAGCCACCACAGTCGGTCCCCAGTGATGGGGTTTAGGTCACCACTGGGGATTCTGGCCACGATCCACTCCACTTCATGTCATGGAACCAGGCACCTGTTTCTCACCTTGTGACGAAACCAGGGAGTGGTGGGGGAGGGGGAGGAGTGCACAGAGTCCCCAGAAGGCAGCTCTCCAAAAGTGGAACTGCACAGGGAACTTGGTTGGGCCAGCGCCTGGCTCAGTGGCAGCCCAGCAAGACCTTGGTGAGACCTGGCAGTGGCTGCCGCTGCGGTCTGCACTGGCTCGTCCTCATGCCAACCCTGGTACCCACTGCTTCATTTCGTTTCTTAGGCCTAGAAGAACCCGAAGCCCAGGAGGCCGGGTTTGCAGATGGCGGAGGTCCCAGTCCGTCTACCGTCCCCCTCCCAGCAGGACACCAGGGACCTGGGGAGGTGCTGCAGCTGGACAGAGCCTTGGAATCCAGTCAGTACCCCCACCTCTTAGACACCACTGAAAACAGAGGGCCTGGCTCTTCCACTGTCCCCACCTTCCCCCAAGAGCCACGGGCTGGGGAGGCAACGTGGGGTCCAGCTCATGGTCATCCCCCCACCCCCAGTGTTTCTGTGACAGTTTATTCTGAACCAGACGTGAGGCTGGCACGGGGCCTTCTCTGTCGTCTGGACTCGAATCCGATCTCTGACTCCTGGTTGCTGTGTGAACTTGGGCAGGTTGGCTCCATCCCTGGTCTCAGCTTCCTTGTCTGTGAAATGGGATAGTGACTGTCCCTCCTTAGGACTGCTGGAGGTGCTAATGAGCCAATGCCTGTGGAGCAGTTAGAGTGCACCTGCCACAGCCGCCCCCTACGGCCCTGGAGGCAGGGGCTTCAGCCCAGGCCCTGCTGGGTGACCACACACACGGAGCCAGCCCTGGCTCCTTGGAAAGGGTTGGAGCCTGGGAGCTTTGTCCCAGGACTGCAGATGGACTTGCAAACACTGTGGCTGAGCCAGCACGCTGGTCTTTTTCAGAAGAATTCATCCGGAAGATCACTGCCCTCCTCCACAATGCCGAGGGGCAGGTGGCAGAGGTGAGAGGCGCCTGACCCGCCCCACCCAGACACCCCTCCCCGCCCTTGCCGGAGCCCAGCTAGGTTCCCTGGGGTCCTGCCTGGGGTCCTATCTAGCACCTATCCTTCTGCTCGTCCAGTCCTTTGCATCCTCCAGCCTGAAACCCACGCTTCCCCCAGCTCCCCAGCAGTCTCCAGGTCACAGGTCCTGCCTCAATCTCTTCTCCCTTCCCCACAGCAGCATCAAGTCTGCAAGGCACAGGCGCCTGCAGAAAATCCGGTGCCACCCTGCAGGAAGAAATGCCACGAGAGAAAGTCCAGCTTCAAGCAGGTCTTTCCTCAGAAAAGGCACTGCTCCAAGGAGCCCAAGAGAGTGGGGCCCACGGTGACTGCCAACCCAGACCCTCGGCCGCCCAAGAGGCCTGGCTTTCTGCCGCTGTGCGTGGGCGGCCAGCGGCCCTCCTTCTCTGACAGCCTGGGTGAGGAGGCGGGGCGTTGCCATAGTGACAGGGCTGGGGACGGCAGGCCCTGTGGCTCAGTCTTGACCTCTGCCTGCTGCGGGTGAAGTAGAGCCAACGAGGCGGGTAGCAAGAGAGGGTCAGGCTGCAAGCATTGTCCACCCGTCACCACACGTGCCCTGACCCCGTTCCCACGCAAGTGGTGTGGTGTGGGTGCCCTTGTGAAGCAGACATGGGCATCAGGACCCATTAGCAGGCTAGCAGGAACTCAAAGCCTCATGTCGGAGGTTTTGTGTGTTTTTCTAAGATTGTGGTTGCCCTGATATTTGTGGCATTTCAGGTCTTTACCACCTTCACAAACAACATGTAACCGGCTCACAACCTCCTGTGACTCCCAATAGGCAGATGGATAAAGTGAGGTTCACACAGGCTTGGCGAGGTTTACAGAGTTAGAGGGGAAAGTGGTTCCCCCAGTGCTCCTGTGTACTGCCTTACTGCAGGTGGGTGGGAGGCAGAGGGAGCTGCTGGGTGAGTGGGAGGTTTCTGGGTAGCCAAAGACCCCTCTGCATGGGGCCTGGGCACCAAGATTCCTCCCCTGCTGGCGCTGCCCTCAGCAGCAGCTTGGTAGGGGAGAACTCAGCTCTACACGATTCAGCTCTCAGACCAGCAACAAACGCTCACCAACCTTTGTTTGTGGGCAGACCCAGAAGGTTCTGAGTCCCAGGGGCTCTCACCGACGGAGGGTCTCCAGCTGGCCTCTCAGAAGCGGCCCCCACAGGCCGGAAGTCAGAAGGCAGAAGGAGGACGAACTTCAGACGCTGAATGTGGATCTAGTGAGTATCATCTTGCTCTGTCCCTTGAGGCTTCTGGATGCTTCTCTGTGGGAAGCTTCTGTGATGGCAGCTGGCAGAACCTCCAGGAGACTCTAGAATAGGACCAGGGAGGGCCAGGGTGGTGGTGGGCAGGGGAGGCTGGGCCTGACCTTTGGACTGGAGCTGTCAGAGTAGAGTTGCCAAGGCAGGATCTTTCCTGGGTAGTTGGCAGCTGCCCATTGTCTGGGCTTTGGCACAATGGGGGTGGTGATGATCTCTGGAGGTGATGACATGTTGGCTGACAAGCTGGGCGTGTGTAGCAGGAGGAGGGCCCCATGGGTAGTGTCTGCAGAGTTCCACAGCCTAGATATTTCTGCTGGCCCCATTGCCAAGTGCCGGAGATGCCTTCCAGGCAGCCTACAGATTGCCTGGGTATTTATAAGGCAGTCCATACACGCTGCCCCAGCCCAGCACTTGCTCACCACTCAGGTAGATGGACCCATTCTGGCATGTTGTCACCTGATGTGTGGAGGCCTCAGGATTCCCGTTGGCCAGTGGGAAGCTGCGTGTGGCTTTGACTTAGCTGATGTCATTCACTGCTCTCCTTTACTGAAGGGATATGAGGTTGCTGCACTTTGTCGTTGGGGAGGAACTGGGGGTCGCTCTACTCATGGGTGCTTAACCGCCCATCCTTCTTTGCCCTCAGAGGATCTCATCATCCAGGAGCTGGTGGCCCTGCTCCAAGTGCTGGATGGCCAGCTAGGGAAGCAGGTGAGCGCTGCAGCCTCCACCCCGACCCTGCTGCTGGAACCTCATCTAGCCACACCTGATGCCTGAGCACAGCTGTCTGCATTGCATTTCTGTGTGAAACCCCCTTGCCCCACTCCCAGTTTCCCCTTTGGCACAATCAGGATTGAGGATTTGCCTCACCCAGTGAGCTTGGTGTATGCCCAGAGAATGCCAGGCACCTGGCACATAAAGCAAACGCTAGTTTCAAATTACATAATGTTCACACACACACGCACTGAGCCTGCAGGTAAAGGGGAGGAGCTGTGTTAACCATACAGCCCGGCTCCCACCCGCTAACACCTGAGTCTTTTTGCCTAGCATCCTCTGACCACCAACAACCAATATGGTGGGCAGAGTCATCCCTTTCCTCAACCCAGAAAGACCCCTGCCTACCAGCTCCCTCACCCTAGGTGGGTGGAACTGCAAGGTGGGTGCTCTGTGCTGGCTCCCAAAGTGTCCCTAGGTGAGTCAGCACCTGGTTGAAACCCTGGGCCAGCTGCCTCCCTGTCCTTTGTCCCCAATCTCTGTTCTTCCATCAGTAGTTGCTGGGGGCACTTAATAAGCAATCTACCCTTGCCCAGTCCTTGTCTCTGGGGCAAGCCCACCTGGCACAACTGGGTATTTGGAGGATCTTGCTGGAGGAAGCTACGAGAGGCATTCAGCCCTACCAGCTCACTGCATTCCCTGGGGTAGATGATGCCTGCTGCTACCTCCATTTCATAGGTGACTTGTTGGTCCTCGAGGCAGCAGCAGGGGAATTTAACCAAGGGTGCCCATCCCAGGGACTCTCAGGCACCTAACCAAGCTGCAGGGACATGGGGCCAGGAGACTCTGCCAGCACCTCCAAGGTGGTCCTCCTCTCTGCTTCCAGATCAGGCGGCACCCCAGCTTCAAGATGTTTTTTTATGAGTTCCCAGACTCCTCCCTCCAGAAGCTGGTGACCACCCTGCGCAGCCAGGAGGCACACTCCCTTGATCCATGCAGGAACCCCACAGGGAGACCCTACCCATTTGCCTTGGGCCTGCCTGACAAATTTGCTGGAGATCACAGCCACGCCAGCTGCAGGCTCATGGGCTCTATGGGACACTATCGCCGGCGCAGTTATTCCCACTTGCCACACTCGGAAGCCGAACTGGTAAGAGAACATGGACAGACCATGGCGACAAGGGAGGGTGTGACCACAGGCCAACAGGCAGGGACCATCTCCAAGGTGACCTCCTCGCTGGGCCTTTCTGAGACCCAATTCCCAGCCACAAAGACCCTTTTCTTATCTGAAACTTCACTGATTTCATCCATATTTTTTTTTACCAATAATTAGCATCTTCTTTATTTGACTGATCTCTTACGTGTATGTATGATTTCATATTTTTGGATGTCATAGAATATCAGAGTGGCTAGTAACTAGGGAACTTCCAAAAGTTTGTGGAAACAGAATTGAAAGATGGATTGATTCTGGTGCATTCTGTGAGCCACATGTACTCCTACTGTTTCAAGCTTGTTATTTCCTGGGCTTTGCTCTGTGGCTCCAGACCATGGTACTATGTAACCAGCAAACACAATGAGGTCGTTAATCTGTCTCCTGGGTTTGGTGGCTTAGTAGAGTTATGATGACAATTTTCCAGCAGGTGGCAGCATGGTGCCTTGGAAAGGGAGCAGCTTTTTGTGTTGAGGTAGATGAGAAGGCTCTGGGTTCTGTGAGCTTGGAAGGCTTTCAGCAAGTGGTGGAACCTGGAGGTACCGAGATAGGATGGACAGGAAGTGGTGCAGGAGCCCAGGCCCAGAGGTGGTAGCAGGTGGATGGTGTGAGCGGGAGAGAGTAGGCAGGTCCACAAATTGTTGGTTAAGACTTTCTCATTCTCCTCCCAGAACGTCACCAGTCTTCAGAGTCCAGATTGAGAGCTGCACCAACTCACACCTGTGTTCCCCTGAGCTGGCCCGGGGTCTGCAGCGCAAGCCAGGGCCCCCCCTAGGCTTCTTCCTGCTGTTGCAATCCCATGGTTCCTGGAGAGAGCTGAAACCCAGGGCTGTGTACCCACACAACCATCAGAGACTCTGCAGGGCTGCCTTCTGAGGAGCTACACGCGGACGCTGTGCTGGGGAAGCCAGCGTGGGCCTGGGGGCTAGAGGACCAGGGCTCCACTTGCTCCACCTGCTGTTGGACCCTGTCTGTGATGCCCTGCCCTTTTAAGGTCTTGGATTTCAGGCCATCATGTGGATTTGTCTAAATTGATACTGTTCCTGGTTGTCAGTTTTTAATGGATCTTGGTTATAAACATAGTTTTGGGTTTACTCCCTAGCTGGAATATCTATGTGCATTTGCATAGACACGCAAAAGCCCTGTTTCTTCCCTCCAGATACCCACAAATCCACCTCCCATAGGACATGGTGGGGGAATGGGGCACCGTGTAAGGTGGGGGCCCCTCAACTCCCACGACGAATGCTTGTCCAAGAGCCTTGAGGCATCTGGGAAAGCCCACTGCCTTGAAAGGTGGGCAAGTGACATCATGGCATGATTACCCAATTTCCCCCTCCCTGCCACCTCTGAGAAGTCAGGAGGCTAAGGGTTCAGCAATGAACTAGGGGTGCAGGGGTCATTAACAGGGTTACCTGGAGAGCTGCGTGGCAGGGGCACCCAGAGGTGCTTATCTGGAGGATGACGGCGTGTCCTGGCCCCTGCCTGGTCCTTGGTACTGGCGAGGCCTCCCAGGTTCAAGGCACAGTGGCCAACTCAAAAACAGCAGTCCTTCAGTGATGATTAAGAAAAAGCAGGAGGCAAGGGTTTGGCCTAACAGTTCAAATACTGGCTGGGAGACTCAGACCCCGTCAGAGTGCCCAGCTTTGAGTCTAGGCTCTACTCCCAGTGCATAGCCTGGGAGTCAGCAGGGGATGAGCCAGGACTTGGGTGTTGGCCACCCGTGTGGGAAAACTGAACAGAGTTCCTGGTGCCCAGTCCTTGCTGACCATTGCAGGCATTCAGGAGATCTCTCTGCCTCATTGCCTTTCAAATAAATAAGGAGAATAACAATAGTACAAAAAGATAAGTGGAACACAGGATTAATTTAGGATGCTAGAGTGGCCAGATGCAACTTCAGGAGGTCCAGCTCAACATGAATTCCAGACAAAAAGCCAATCATCAGCAGTCCTCAGGGCGGGTTGCTACTACCTGGCCACTCATGGTTACCTGAAGCTCAGATTCAACAAATGTGCTGCATCTTTCCTGGCCAGTCTAGAGTTTACATGAGCTCTGTTCTCTGAGCTCCCTCCAGTGGCAGGAAAGGGAAATGGAGCAAAGACGCTGTGCCAGGGCATTTAGGACACCTAGCTATCGTGGCTGGGGTCCTGGGCTTAGACACAGGCTCTGCATTAGGACGCTAACCATTCGTGGGTTCAGGCCTCCCAAAACTGGCAAGCAAGCACTGCTGAGCTGTGCAACAGAGAAAGCTTCCCGCCCCAGCTTGGGCTTCTGTGCTCATCAACATCACTCCATGGAAGAGCCTGCAGCCGGGGAGACACGCTGTGACACGCCTGGCCCGAGCTGCGCACAGCATCAAGCAGAGTTTGCAGAGCGTGCAACAGGCCTGGGGCCTTCTCAGAGCCTGTCAAGGTGCGGTTTGTCCCCTGCGTGGGGCCTGACACATGTGGACTCCAACTGTGACTGCACCTGCCCTCCTTGGACTCCCTGTCCAGCCCTCCCCTGCCTTCTGCCCATCTAAGCTTTGAGCTTGGTCTTCTAGAATTTGCTAAGCAAATGCAACGGCCTGGCAGCGGCCGACTGGAGGCGGTTGGATCCCTGGGGAGCCAGAGACATGGGCTGCAGGCGATAGAACAGTTGAGAGTCCGGTCTCTTGATGCCACAGATGGGTCTTGGGCTCAGTCTGCTGGAGATCCGACTTGTTCCGCAGTAGCTGGGGTCCCTGGGAGGCCCGAGGGTGGCCTGGGCCAGGCAGAGGTGGTGTAGCTAGGCTGAGGCTGGGGCGGGGCATCCGGCAGTCTGTGCAGAGCAAGGTCGTTGAAGGGTCAGAAGGACACAGAGCAGTGGAGAGGTCGTTGGGATGAGGAGATGCTTGGGTCCTCTGCGCCCTCAGGACAGGCAGCGAGGGTCCCCCTGGGCCCTGAGTGGCCCACACTCCAGAAAGCCATCCATGGGCCGTGGATGGGAGGTTGAGCCCCGGGCCTCAGGCACACTCCGTGGCAGCTCAGCTCTCTTCCCTTGGCTCCCAGCCTCCTAAGGAATAGACACACATCACATCCATCACTCATGGGTCCCCATCCAGGACTGCCCTGCATCCTACGGAGGATGCCCCTCACAGACACCTTGGCAGCCCTGGGCAAATAGCCAGCTTACCATCCCCCTCCACACACACACACACACACACACACACACACACACACTCCCTGGCCATAGCCAGCGGGTGACATACTTACAGGCAAACCTTAACCAATGCCAGAAGCCCACAAAGGCTCAGCCTTATTAGACAAGGGAGCTGCACATGGGATTTTCCAAGGGAAGCAAGGAAAGGCATCTGAGTCATTGTCAAGTTTACACAAAGTCTCAGATGTTTAACAAGGAGCTGAGCAGGGGCACTGTGGGCTCTGGGCTGCGGAGCACAGCGTGCAGCCTGACCACTGTGCTGGTTGTCGAGCACCCTGCTCTAACTCAGCGAGCATGTTATGCATAGCCCCCAGCATCCGGCAGGGGCTAACATTGACCTTGACTGTAACCAGGAAGCAGAATGTAGGGGCAGATAGGCAGCTGGGTGGACAGCCCCATGGGTCCCCGCAGCACCCCAGAGGAGTCCCATACCTCTGGACAGCTGTGTTCTTGGGTCTGGCTGGGGTGGGGTCTGTAGGAGATCCAAACCATCTCGGAAGTAGAGAGCAGAGAGAGGCCGAGTGGGCAGGGCGCTGACCTGGCCAGGAGAAGCCGGGGACACACGCATGAGTAGGAAGGTGGATGAGAGCAGGACCTCTACCGCTGTGTGATCCTGGACTATCCCTCTGGGCAAGGAGAGGAAGAGCTTGCCCGGCTGAGATAGGCACAGACATCTTCTGAGTCATTTCCACATCCAGCTTTCATTGACTGCAAACTGCAGGCTGCTGGATCCCCAGCATAAAGGAGGAGGCTTGCGCCAAGAATGGGGACGACCTGAGGTTGACCTCTCCTACACGAACGTGAGCGGATCCCCGGGTATCATGGAAGGAGCACAACTAGAAATAATAAAAAACTAAGGAGTTCTGTGATCACTGTATGAGACAGATGTCTCTAATCAACAAGTGGACTAGGTGAAAGTCAACTTCCAACTAGAACAAAAGCTATTACTGGGTATTGGCCGAGTGTCAAGTTCAAGGTTAGGTTTTGTTCTGTAGGTGCTGTCTGACCTAGACCAGAATGAAGCAATGACCCCAGCATCTCATACTGCACAAGGCTCTGCTGTCTGATTTTTGCTGAAGCTGGGACTCTAGGTCTCCCAGGTGGGCAGCAGAAACCTACCTCCTCAGGCCTTTCCCACTGCCTCCCCAAAGGCCACCTCCGCAGACAGCTGGCATCAAGAGCAGGAGCGTGGGCACTCACAGCCACACACGCCCGCTGACATGTGGGAGTCAAGGACCCAGTGTACCTGCTGGCTACCAAGGGCTATGACATACCTGTGCTCTAGAGTGTGTAACCGATGGCATTACACTCTCTCCACCTTCCCACTTAAGGGACTGTTTGCCAATCAAGAAGTGGAAGCTTGGAGAGACCAGGTGCCCCAAAGTCACAACTGGCGATCCACTCCACAGCCCAAGTCTCCTCCCTTATGGCTCCCCTAATTCACCTTTGGAATACCTCTGCTGGTGCCCCCCACTGCTGCCCCCAAGCCCCCAGATCTGGGGGCGCCTCGGCCTTGCTCACCACACGCTGCCACCGGGCTCTTTGGGCCATGGTAGTCTTTGACAGCCTCTTCTGGTACCACTCATCTTCGGTTTGCTCTTCCTGAATATCTTGCTCACCCAGTGGGAGTCAGCAGGGCTGTGCCTGGCAGGGAGAGGAGGCATGGACGCATGGGCTTTGTCCCTGGCCAGGTCCTTTGTCCTCCGAGGTCAGGGCCCTGCTCCCACTCAGGCACACGGCAGTGCCCGTGGCTCTCAACCCTGCACACCCCAGCTAATGTGGGTTTGCTCGTTATCCCGTCAGGATTGACCTCAGCAGCATCGTGCCTGCTAGGAAGCTGCACAGCTCTGTGCAAGTGTACAAGAACTCAAATTGTGTGAACAACATGTTTCCCCACTCACGCCAAAGCTAGAACGCATCACATGCGTGAAAACTCTGGGAAAAAAAAAAGCCTGATAGTCAAAATGGCAGCTCATGTGGGAGGCAGGTGCATCCTCCCAGTGTGAAGCCTCTGGCCCTGCCTTTCTGGTACCAGTACCCGAACCAGAGCGGTGGTCCAGGAGAACCCATAGAGTGAATCAGAACAGATGTACACACTCTCCCACATGCTCAGAGGCTTTGCAGTGTGTACAGGAGGGAGTTGCAAGTACGAGGTGGTCACCCAGCAGGCTGAGCCCCACCCCTGCCCTCACAGGCACAGGCATCATTGTGCAGACCAAGGAAGGATGCCAGGGTTCCCTGGGGCCACAGCGGAAGGAGGAGATGACCTACGGTGCACACGCCTTGCTGATGGTGTCCTTGGGCTGAGCCTGATGCGTTGGACTCATTGGAGAGGCAGGGGAGGCTGCGGGCACAGGCGGAAGCAGAGGAGACATGAGTGAGAAAGGGTTGGCTATACTTGGTTCATCTGCAAAATGGTAACAGAAAGTCACGCTGGAGTGTAGAAAACCAGCAGAGGGGCCGTCCAGGTGCTGGGTGGAATGACTGTGGCCCACAGCACAGTGCCCAGGTTCAGTGATCTATTGCATGTCCCCAGGGCCCTCAAGCCTATTTGTTCTCTGTGGATTTCCCTGCGGCATGTGTCAATTCTCCCAGCCCCCTGACCCTGCAGCACCACCTAGGCCATCAGTAAAAAGGCTAACAATACTCCTAACCTCTTCTACCAAACTCCCACCATGGCTTGTGGGAGAGGGGGTGGGTGGGGAGAGGGATTGGTGCTGAGGCTGTGCTGCAGGTCACCACCACGTCTCAAACTCGGACTGTAGGAACCAAGGGCCAGGCAACTCTACGGGGACGGGGCTTCCCTGTGCATTGAAGGATTGTATGGCAGTATCCCTGGCCACTACCCACCAAGGAGGCAACCAAAAATGTCTGAAGACCTGGAGAAATGTCTCCTTGGGGCCAGAAGTGCCCCGTGTCCATGTCCAGTGTGAGTGTGGCATGACCCTCAGGCCCAGGCCTGCTCTACCCTGCCAATGCCTCTCTGCATGCACATGTGTGCCTGGTCACAGAGAAATGCATTGCACAGCACCAGGCACAAGAGTACATGTCAAAACCCTTAGGCCAGTTCCCCCTTAAAACCCCGATGGCTTTGTCTCACTGCAATTTTAAAGATCAAAGTAAATTTATTCCATAGAAAGGGGGTCATCCCTGACTTGGGAACGCCCAAAGAATGGAACCTTGTTGATTTATGCCCATGAAGGACCATGCTAGCTTGGCTGGCAGGCTGTGAGGTGCAGCCCACCCTTCGGGCCAGATTCCCCTGCCCCATCCCAATCCTCCACGGTGGTCACACACATGCCTTCTTCAGCCTCAACGTCCCTTGCACTTGGACCTCCTGAATCAGCAAAACCTGGAATCCCATCCAGTCCCAAAAGCCACAGTTGACAAGAGCCCGCCCTCCTTTTGGCTCACTTGTCACAAGAATCCTCTCTCAGCTGCCCCCGCCCAGCCAGTCCCTGAGAAGATACCTCGTTCTGTGAACCCGCCCAATTCTGCATGCTGGCTGTGGAGTGCTTTATGCCTCTCATGGGCACTGTGGGAAATCAAGTACCACTTCTCTTTGCATTCCCTGGAGTGCTGCTTCTCACATTATCTGTGGCAATCATACTGGCAAGGTTTTATCTACTGTGTCCACAAAGGACCAGTTCTTTAATGCAAGTGAAGAAGGAGGAAAATGGCCGTGCTCTCGGATGGCGAGGCATCTCCACAGCGTAAGTTTTTCTAACAGTCTGCTCCCAGTCTCTGCACCCCTTCCACTGTGTCCCAGAGGCAGTTCAGGGGCTGTGCTTGTCCAGGGACTCTTCTTTGAGTAGCCCTGCCAGGCACAGCGGCTTCCACGGCAAAAAGCCACAGCCAAGGTGTGTCTGATATACAGGTAAGTTCAAGAAGGCTCCAGAGACTAGCACGAAACGATGCTTCAGCATCCATGCCAAGGGACCAATAGACATCGACTGCACTGCCCCCTTGTGGTGCGCCTTCTCCTAACAGGCAGAGCTGCGAGAGCTAACTGCCCTATTTCACCTCTCTAAAACCAGGAGGGTCAGCCCTCACGCCGCCGTTACACTCTGGACCAGCGGCCTCCAGATTGGGGAAGGCGTGAGAACCTCGAAGGCTCCATACCTGGGGGCTGTTCCGGTCCCAGTTCCTCCACAGATGGCTGTGCAGGTGGTGCTGGAGAGGAACCTCGGGGTGGTGCTTGGCAGGACTCCACAGCTGAGGACCCTGGAGCTGGCAGGGCTGATGTGGCTGACCGAGATGTAGGGGATCTGGGTGGTGACTCAGGGGCTTGGGCCTGCTGCTGAGGTGACACAGGTACCAGCCCAGTTGGTGTGACAGGTAGAGACGAACCAGGGGATGAGCTGGGGGTCACGTCGACATCTGGGGGTGATGCAGGTGGCTCAGGCAGTGAGTCAGTTGGAGAATGTTCCGGAGATGAAGCCAGTGGGGATTCAGGTGAAGACATGGGTGGTGGGACAGGTGACTCCACAGGCCTCTCACTTGTGAGCTCAGGTGGGGACACGGATGGCACGTGGCCGCCCCTTCCATCTCCCTCAGGAGCACACTGCAGGTGACCTGTGGGTTCTTCCGGACTGGCCTGCTGTGTGTGGAGGTTCAGCTGGCTGCGCTCAGGACACTCGTGGCCAAGGGCAAGTTCAATTTGGCAGTAAACTTCTACTCGGGGGAAAATCACTCTCTTGGAGGGAGAATTGAGGTAGGTGGCATCTAGGAAGAACAGATGCCGGAGTCACAGGTGGCATTACTGGTGCCTGGCATGAGCATGGCACTTGCTTTAAAAAAGATTTCCAAGTTATTTTCATAAGCAAGGTTAGCGCTGTTCAGTGGCCTTTCTTTCCTTAAATTGGCAGGGAGGAAAAATGATCCTGATGGCCCAAGCCATCTAGAGAAATCTAATCAGGAAGTTGTGGCATTCAGTCTGCAGCAAGGTGCCAGTGGCAACTTCATCATTGTAAGAATGCACCATCCTGGGCACCATATCACAGCTGACCCATGTGAAACAGACCTAGAACCTAGAACTATTCCCCCGAACTAAGCTTATTCAAGGTCTGGGAGGGTTAATGGGAAATGGGCAAAAGGCTTGCACGGGTACCTCACCAAAAAAGAAATCAAAATGACAGATAAGCAGCTGCAAAGGTTTTCAGCCACAGCTGTCCACAGTAAATGTCAACAAAACCTACAGTAAGACACCCCCATGCACCTACTGGAATGGCCAGCTACACCATATGCTGTGAGGATTTGGGAAAACCGGAACCAACATCCAAAGCTGATGGTCACATAACAGGGTACAACCACTTGGCAAAAGCAATCCGGCAGTTTCTTAAAGAGCCAAATATACATTCTGATTATAGCTATACGCTCCCAAATTGAAAACTGGACCTCAAAGAGATATTTACACGTCTATGTTCATTGTTGCGTAATCCACAATAGCCAGAAGGTGGAGAGGCCCCAGTCTCCCTTCCCAGGGAGGGTAAAGACAAAGGTGGCGTGCATATAGGGTGGATATTGTATGTCAGAGGGAAGCAGTCCTGTTACATACAATGGCAGGGATGAACCTTGTGGGTGAGATGTGATGTGAAACAAGCCATTGATAACAAAGACAACTATTGTGTGTCGACTTGCATGAGGGATCTGAGGTAGTACAGCTCAGAGAAACAGAAAAATTGCAGGGGCCAGAGGAGGAGGAAGGCAGGAGATTCCCCCTGGTAGGTGCAGATGGCTCAGGTTTGTAAGATGCAGGAGTCCTGGAGGCTGGTGGCACAGCAACGCAAATACAGAGCATGCTTCTGGACAGCCCACTTAAAAGCGTCTCAGTGACCAATCCCACATGATTTGTTTTCAGCACAACCAAAACATGTGCAGATAATGTTTCTATATGCTAAATGTGTATGCATGACACAACACACACATGCCGTGTGACATGTGTATCACACAACACGTGTGTGCCATACAACCCTGTCATGGTATTCTGCTTGTCCAAGAGACAGCACGGTGTGTACACAGACTCCAGTCAGGAGACTGTGTAGTGACTCGACTTGTGGAAGCCCACATCTGGAGACCACAGCAGATGGATCAACAAGCCCCACAGTGGCACTACAGGGAGATGAAAAGCACAAACAACGTCCACATTCAGGAGCCCGTACAAGACCCGGCAGAGTGATGTAGAGTGCAAGACCAGATGGCCAAAGAGCTCGTACTGTGAAAAGTCTGTGACTTCATCTGGGACAGCAGAGAGCAGTTGGTGGTTGTGGGGGGCGGGGGAGAATGAGGTAGGAGGGGACGATGGGGTGTCCACTGTCTGGGTTCTGGGGGATGGTCTGTCTTCCAGCTGTGTACCTGAAACCTGATTAAGCAGTGGGAGGACCAGAAGGCAGGAAGACAGGTGTGATGGGCTTGCCTGGGTGCCAAAAGGATGCTTCAGATGCTTGCCCTGCGAGCAGCATCCTTGTTGGACACCCAGGTGCGCTTCCCATGCACACACCAGCACGGGGAATGTGGACTTTCAAGCAGCCCAGCACGCCGTGTCCCTCCTCCTGGCTGAGGGCCACCCAGGGCGTCGAGAGTGGCTGGCTCATTTGGCAGGAGCAATTAGGAGGATGTGATTCCTGGGCAGTTGCGGGTGACACATTTTGGGGTGCAGCTTCCTGCCAGAGATGACCCCATGCGGGAACCAGCCGGGTGGAGGTGGGGGTGGCCCCTGTCTTTCCAGGAAGCTGGCAAGGATTAGGAATGCAACTCAGAACCAACTGCAGTTTCTCAGATGGGTCGGGCTTCCCATTCACATCTGGTGAAGGAGAAAAAGTTGACAAGCTCTGCAGATGCTGGTAAATAGGGACAGGAAGGACTCACAGGCGGGGCAGCAGCAGGAGACATCCAGCTGACCCTGGGAGCGATGCCCGGCCCGGCCAAGCTGCCACCATCCATATGCAGCCTTAGTTTTCCTGGTAGGGAGGAGATGTGCCAGACATGCCACCAGGAGGTTTTGTGCTTGGGGTTAGGGTGGCCACTCACACAGGGAGGGGGGAGGGGAGAGTGTTCTGGTTTCCTCCTGGGAGGTGGGGTAGGGGACGAGTGACATCACTGAACTCCCACTCTGGAGCTCACACCAGCATCTACCTCCAGACGACACAAGAAAATTTTCTAGAGGAAGAGACAGGCAAAGAAGCACAGAGGGACCTCTGGGGACAGAGAACTGGTGTTTGCCTTAAGACATAAGCCCCACATCAGAGCATCTTCCAGAGCCCCAGGCCCCAACTCACCCCACCAGCCTGGAGAAAGGAGAGGCTCCCCAGCTGAGAAAAACCCCAGTTCCTAGCTAGCCCCTCCTTGCCCCCAGGCTCTGCAGGAGGCCTCAACTAGCTAAGGTTCCCTTGTAGGTTGCCCATCTCTTAGCTCCTCCTGGCGGTTTCCCCAACTCCCCACTATGCAAGTGTGAATGATGGGGAAACTGGCAGGGGAAAGTCTCGGTTAGGAGGACCTGTCTTGCAGACAGGTGCCTGCTGGGGCCTGCCACCGAGGTCTGAGGGGTGGTGGACTGGACTGGATTGGCCATAGCCTGCACGAAGCTCTCTGATATCCTGTAGGAGAGCAACAGTTTATCTGAGCATCACACTGAAGCTTCATGTGGATTTGCTCCTTGAACGTGAACCCTCATCCCAAAGCAGGTGAACGCTCAGCCCCTTTCACAGGTGAGGAAACTGAGGCAACTGCTTGGGCTCTTACAGTCAGCAGACGTTAGGAACCAGAGCCTAGACCCTTATTTTGGAGACCAGAAGTAGCCTCCCTGGGGAAGGGGTCTGTGTGTGTGGTGGGGGGAACCAGGACTACTTGTCTCCAGCGCTGACATTCTGCTCCTGAACTCTCCAACCCCTCCCCACCTGCAGACTCCTGGACAGGACCAGGAGAGCCTGAGGGGAGTTGGAAACAATTTTGAAAGAGGACGTGAGGCTGTCCTAGGAAGAAGCTCTCATTCAATCCCTACCTGCCACTCCCAAGATATCTTCTAAAACAACAAGCGCAAAGCATTCCCCATAGCGCCACTCAGAAAAAGAAACACCTGGGAGCTGCTGGCAGCGAGCAGGCAGGAGGCGCTGCACAGCGGGGATTCCACAGCCTTCATTCCTTTATCCAGCATGTGGGTAGCACAGAGTATGTGATGCCACCATGGGAACCCTTCCTCCAACCCTTGCGTTCAGGCACAGAGGGGGGGTGGTCCTGAGCACCTGCTGACCCAGCCCCAGGCACTGATTCTCCTCACGGGGTGGTCGCTCTGCATGTCTTTCAAAGTCCTGTACAACTACACACTGCTCACATCTGGTTCTACATCAGTAACACAGTTACTAGAAAGAGACTGAAACAGAAGACACAGGAGATGGAATTCACCCCCCACCCCCCGGGTCTGAAGTTGGTGTTTCCTAACATAGTTTTCAGAGCCATAAATACATGTTTGCCAGTGGGCTCCACACCAGCCCATACATTAGCGCTAAAGCCCTCTCCCCATAGCCACTTGGTTTCTGCACACAGTGGCCCTGTTCAGGATGATACAGATTGCTGGAAGGGGAAGCCTGGGCAGTCCCAGCTCTGCAGGCGGGCTGTGTGGGGCACCCCCTTCCCAGACCCCTCCCACTTCCTGCACTTGTTCCTCCCCCAGCCTTCCAGCACCTTCCCCACCCTTGTCCCCCAGCACCCACAGACACTCACTCAGCCGCTTCAGGTACAACACGGTGTCGTCGTACCCTCGGTAGTAGTAGTCGTGCAGGATCTAGGGGCAGGACACGGGATTGATGCAGCCGAGGTCTCAGCAGTGGACAGAGCCCCAGCCCCACCATCCACACCAGAGCCACTGAGTGCTAGTGGATGAACCTCTTAGAGTCCATACATGGCAAAGTCCTGGCTGTCTGGGCACAACTTCTGCTCCTGCGCCCCGGGAAGGTTGTGTGTGCCAGTCAAATCCCTCACCGGGCTCACCACCATGAGAGGGTGAGATGTTTACCCAGGGACCAGAGAAGGGGGCCCTGGGGACCCAGTTGATAATCCCAGTGCTGCCACCTAGTGTTGTGTGGCTGTCACTGCTCACAGCCTTCATTTGCTCATCTATAGAATGGGCACACTCAAAACACCCTGCAAAGGAGACTGTGGGATTTACATGAGGTATTGCCCATGCAGCTTTTGTTGTAAAGGGCCGGAGAGGAACTACTTTGGGCTCTGTTGGCCATGTGTAGTCTCTGACCAATACTTTTTTTTTTATTACAATTGTTCAAAAGTAGGAAACCCACAGCGGGGCTCCAGTAGGTACAAAACCAGTGGCTCAGTGCATGGGTGTTCAGCCAGCACTGCATTTCACAGTGGAGCAGTCGGAGGCTGCAGGGAGCAGATCCAGGGGGCAGTTCAGGAACCATGTGAGGAAGGGGTGTGGATGAAGCCTGAATGCCCACTCCCCACCCAGCCATTGCACCCTTGCCCCTGGCTCCTCTGGCACTCACCACCAGGTCCGGGGGAAAGAGAGCGTGGGTCATCCGGGCGAGGTTCTCCAGGGAGAACTGGAAGGAGTAGTTGAACAGGCGGAAGTCATTGAAGATGGCGGGGCAATCGCGGGGACAGATGTCCTGCTGCCCGCTGAAGGTGGAGATGGTGATAGAGTCGGTCCAGAAGGAGCAGGGTTGCATGTCTGTGAAGCCACCGTCGATGTACCGCTGTGGGGCAGCCGAGAGTGCTCCTTTGAGAACTGAGGGTGCGCAGCCACCCGGGGGGAGGCCTGCCCAGGCAGGAAGAATGGGTGGGGGAGCCCGGACGTGGGGCCTCCCTGCTCAGGGCTCTGTCCTTCTGGCTGTAACCACCACCAGCCATCTCAGTGATGCCAGCACGTCTCTCCGGCTCTGGGGTGGATGGGTGGGTGGGAGGGGGGAACCAGTTCTGGGTAGCACTGGAGGTCATGCCAGGTGCCCTGCCAGGTGCTCAGGCACAGCCAGAGCTTCTGTCTGCTTAGCTGCCGTCACCCAGTTCTGTCTTGTACTAGAATTCTAATTGCTACAGCTTATTTTCTCCATGTATAAAATGAGGAGAGGGCGTGGGTTTGGGCAGCCTGTCTCAGAGTGTGGCCCTGGGGACTTGTAGCACAGGCATCAACTCCTGTCCCTTCCCCCGCCCTTCCTGGATTGGCAAGAGGCCCAGAATGGCCAGGCCCACCCTCACTCCCTAGGGGTTCTGGGATGCAGGAACATTTGGCTGGCCCCGGCCTGGCTATCTGCCCCAGAGTTCTAGGGTTTCTGTGCTGCTCTCTCTGTCCAGGATGGGACACCCAGAAGGCCTTGACTTCACACGCTCAGCAATGGGCGATGGGTTCAGAGGGCAGAGCCCACCCCAAATGGGGATATCCATCTGTCCCCCACCTCCGTTCCCGGAAGTCCGTCTGCAGCGGGAATGATGAGTAGGAAAGCATGACATTTTCCAACATTAGGCCCTCTCATTGTACTCTGAGCCCCTCCTCTCCAAGGTCCCGGATGTGGTCCTGGGCAATCCCCAGGGAGTCCTCCCCACTCTGGAGCACTCACCACACCGCGGTAAGTCGGGGGGATGAGGCCGCAGTAGACGGGAACAAAGCAGCTGCAGTACAAGGCCTGTGGGGGACAGCACAAGACAGAGATGACAGGCTCTGGATGGGGCGGAGGGGGCTGAGCCCCACCTGCTGCCAGCCAGGACCTTCTGAAGCCCTTGGTGAAGCCATTGTCCCCGAAGCACAGCCTCCAGTTTGGTGTGCGTGCTGGTGACCCAGTAACCTTCCAAGGACTCTGTCCTGGGTTGGGCCCTGAGGTGGAAGGAGGTGAGACGTCCATCACTGAGCGAGCTCAGCAGTGGCTAACAGTAGGGCAGGGCGGCAAGGGCTTTGGTGCAGGTGAGTGAAGACATGGTGGCCGCAAAGGAGGTTGCAGGGACAACAAGGCTGGAGGTCCCTGCACCCCACCCAGCCCACAGAGACTCTGGGAGGCCGGAGGTAGGAGCGCTATTGACACAGAGTGAGGACAGCACATTCCCTCCCATACACACCCCGCTTCCAGACTCCCCCCCTCCTTGCCTCAATGAGCTCCTCCTTGGACGTGTACTCTGAGACCACTACACACTCCCCGTCGGTGAAGCGGGTGAGGCTGACATGCAGCTTGCCATTGGCCGCCTTGTAGGAGTCCTCGGGCAGCACGCGGTACAGGAACTGCCTCATCATCTGTACCATCTTGCAGGACGGGGACAGGGGCCCCAGGAAGGACTTCTTCACTTCGGCCACACCCACGTTGAGGACCCGGAGGTACTCGTCTGCAGGGGAGGCAGAGAGCAGAGGTGAAGGGTGGTGGCCACTGTGCTGTGCACCAGGGAGAGTATGGCCCCAGAGGAGGAAGTCGTCACGGTGGCACTGCTGGACCCAGACATCCAGGCTCCCTGACTGCGAGTGGACACACCGCAGAGACCTTCCCAACCCACCACAGCTCAGCCCCACTTCCTATCACCAGGCCTGGAGGCCCACCGCCAGGCCATATTCTCCTGGAGCCTTGGGTGAGATTGCTATCCCACACAGCTGCAGCTGCTGGAAGGCCCCAGAGTCTGTGCCCAGGAGGTACGCTGGCCTTGAGGCAGGGGACATGCACTTGACCACTGCACATCTTTCCTCAATGGCCCTGATGGGCTAATAGCGAGGTGACCTTGACCTACAGAGCGTGTGAGCACGTGCAGGTACAGGGGCGTGGTGAGCAAACTAGCAGCTCCAGAAGGGGGCCCAGCAGGGCATACTCCACCAGACCTATCCCAACCCTGCCCCCACTGCCAAGCCCGCCAGGGACATTTGGGCTATCATCTTCCTAAGAAAAGTTGTTCTGCTTGGTTCTCATCATGCTGTAAGGAAACCGTTTCTAAAATCATCTTACCAATCGGGAAACCAAGACGCGGAGAGGTAATATGGCTTGGCCAGGGCCACCAGCTGGTAAGCAGACCAGGCAAGGTTTAACCTGAGCCTGAAACTTACCAAGTTTCTAAGCCCAAAACTTCCCGAGCTGGGCCTGCACCTGCTTCGTTCTTGTTGAGCCATGCTGATTTATTCCCTGTACAAGCTCTCCGGAAAACTCAGGAATGGAGATGGCTCTGAAAAGGATGGCTAAATGCTGAGGCGCATAGGGGTGGGTTTCATTGTGAAGCATGCTGTGTGGAAGAACTAGCTATGGTTGTGTCCTGGAAGCAGCTACTGGGGCATGTGTGCTATGGTGAGCCGCCGTGGTGTGTGTGTATGTGTGTGTGTGTGTGTGTGTGTGTGTGTGTGTGTGTGTGAGAGAGATAGAGGGGGGATTTGATGAAACAAACAGGAGGACAAAGCCCCATTCCTGGGTTTATCCAAGGGATTTCTGTGCAGGTGCTTACAACTGAGATTCCCTCCAGGTCTGAGGTTTGGGATTCTTAAAGAGCTTTGCAGTGTATGTGGGAAGTGATGCCTTACTCTCCCATTGAAAGAAGGAGCTAGTATGGCACACAGAGGTTATGGTTATGTGATTGGCCCAGAGTCTGTCTGTCTGTCTCTCTCTCTCTCTCTCACACACACACACACACACACAAGTAATTGGAGAAGTATGAGAATAGGGAGAGGGAAACAGGTCTGTGGTGTAGTAGGCTAAGCCTCCGCCTCAGGCATTAGCATCCCATATAGGTGCTGATTCAAGTCCCGGCTGCTTCTGCTTCTGTTCGAGTTCCCTGGTAATGGCCTGGGAAGGTAGCAAAGGAGCACCCAAGTGCTTGGGACCCTGGGCCCACTTGAGAGAGACCCAGAAGAAGCCTCAGGTTTTTGGCTTCAGCCTTACCCAGCCCTGGTAGTTGCAGCCATTTGGGGAGTGAACCTCTCTATCTCTCCTCTCTTTATAACTGCCTTTTAAACAAACACGTGAATCTTCAAAAAAATATATATATATATTAAGGATTGTCTCCTCTCATTCTTACAGTTCACAGATTATTCTACACCAGCCCTGGAGGTGGGCAAGAGGAGATGCTGTGGGACCATTTTAAAGATGTGGAAATCGAAGCAGAAGAAAAGCAAGCGACTTGCTCAACATCAGCCAGCCAGGCTGTGGGTTCCCTGGCTCCAGCGCCCACCAGGCTGCGGGTTCCCTGGCTCCAGCGCCCACCAGGCTGCGGGTTCCCTGGCTCCAGCGCCCACCAGGCTGCGGGTTCCCTGGCTCCAGCGCTCACCTTCTTTCCCTGAGTGCTGGAGTTGAGCCCAGGGCTGAAGGGGTCTGTGAGCCCTGTGTTGCCATGGTGACAACCTTTTCTTATCAACAACTAGGATTGCTCCTACCTCTGCTTGAAGGGGCTTGACCTGAACTACACAGCATCCTGGCTGACACCCTCTGGCAGAGCAAGGATCAGGGGAGGCGAGAAGACCTTGCAGATTTAGCAAGATCAGGTTTACCAGCAGCTCAAGAGTACAGACAACACCTTCCTTCAAAGGGAGGGTGGTAGCCAGCCTGTTAGCAGGTGCTGGAGCAACTGAACATTGAATACTGAGGAACTGGGTCACTGAGGCCCTGCCTATAAGAGCAGCTGAGTGTGGACATGCAGGTTTGCAACTGTTTTTTTTTTTTTTAAGATTTATTTATTTTTATTACAAAGTCAGATATACAGAGAGCAGGAGAGACAGAGAGGAAGATCTTCCGTCCAATGATTCACTCCCCATGTGACTGCAACGGCCGGTGCTGTGCCAATCTGAAGCTGGAAGCCAGGAACCTCCTCCAGGTCACCCACACAGGTGCAGGGTCCCAAGGCTTAGAGCCGTCCTCTACTGCTTTCCCAGGCCACAAGCAGGGAGCTGGATGGGAAGCTGGGTGGGCGGGATTAGAATCATATGGGATCGTGGCGCGTGCAAGGCGAGGACTTTAACCACTATGCTATCGCGCCGGGCCCAGGTTTTGCAATTCTTAACCAGCAGCCCAAGCTGGCAAAGGTCAGTGAGCTTCTCCCATCCTTGAGCTGGGAGCACCTGAGCCAGTGGAGCTTCTGGACTTCCACCTTCCTGGAAGTGGGGAAAGAAGGAAGAACATTTGTTCTCATCATTACCATGCTTGCAAAAGGGACGGATGGGAGGATATTTGTTCTTAGTACACACACACACATGTTGCAGAGAAAATATTTTTTAAAGATGCAGATAAACAATAAGGAAGGAAAAAAGTGGGTGGGACATCTTCCACCCAAATGTTATCATTATTTGCTCTGTAGATTGTTTATTGCTTCTAGTGCACCCTGCTTTATACACTATGAATGATTTACTTTTCCCACCTAATATGAGGGACATGTAAATATCCCTTTACAACCTCATTTTAAAGATAGAAAGCAGGCCTGGTGCAAAGGCTTAGTGGCTAAATTTTCGTCTCACATGCACCAGGATCCCACATAGGTGCCAGCTTGTGTCCCAACTGCTCCACTTCCCATCCAGCTCCCTGCCTGTGGCCTGCCAAAACAGTAGAGGATGGCCCAAAGTCTTGGGACCCTGCACCCACATGGGAGACCCAGAAGAAGCTCCTGGCTCCTGGCTTTGGGTCAGCTCTGGCTGTTTAGGTCACTTGGGGAATGAACCAGCAGATGAAAGATCTTTCTCTGTATCTCCTTCTCTCTGTAAACCTGCCTTTCCAATAAAAATAATCTTAAAACAAAAAAGAGAAAGCAAGATTAGTGCAATACTATTTAATTATTGATTGGGGTCCTTAATGAGGGCAGGGCTATTATTTTGTTGCCCTGCCTGCTTTTTAAAATAACATTGACATGGAAAGTCTCACGCTAAATCCTTCACACACGCCCTTAATTATTTCCCTTGGGATATGTTCCTAGAGGTGAGACGGCTAGGTCTCAGCCAAGCCTGGGTAGAATCTTGTACTGTTTCCTTCAATTGTGTCTTTTGTACATTTCTTGTGTACAGCTGATTCTCAGCTCTCCAGGGTTGGCACGGAGTGGCGGGGACAAAGCAGCAAGCTAAGTCATGTTGACCACTTCCAGAATGGGCTCAGATGCAAACACGGTGGCACCTGAAACTTGGCCACACTTCAGCCAGGGAAGGGGGAGGGGTGTGTCTGACATCTCCTGGTCTAGGCCCAGTCTGAACTTCATTCCTGCTGTCCTGGCAGCCATGGGCCACGGGATGACTTTATGTCAACATCTTTCTGCTTCTCTCTAGGCCCCTGCGTGTGCATCTTTGTCTTCAGAGTCTCTGACTCTCATCTTTCTGCCACCTCTCTTTTCTCACTTTCTCCTTCGCCACCCTGGGAAGAATATTCTGGTTAAGCAAGTTCCTGTTGGTAGACAGCCGAGCGATAAGCACAGCAGCTGCTGGGTGCTGGGAAGAGGGATCTCTGTTTGTATCTC